>NC_080593.1:30614731-30929516 GCF_027887145.1 Ammospiza caudacuta | reverse complement strand
TGGAATTAACTTTAGGAGAGAATAGGCAAGGGTAGACAACCTGAAATGTTGACATTTTTAGCCCATCTAAATTGAATGGCAATGATTCTTCCAAGTTAATTTATCCTCAGTAGCAGGTCTCAAACACAGCTAGGAAGGAAACTAGAAACAGAGGGGTAGCTGTGAGGAAACACACATGAGGAAACATGCAGTGTTCTTTCTGAGCAGCTTTGAAATACCTTCATGAAAAAACACATCCAATTTACATCTCAGTGAGCTCTTACCTGAAACTAGCATTGCCAGGTTCACAAATATTTTTAAAGGAACAAAATAAACCATGCAGTTTAAAGACATTTTGCAGTAGCACTGTAATGCAAAGAGAAAGGTATTGGTATAAAGCCCCCTTCATATGCAAACTAGAGAAAAGGAAGCTCACAGAAAGAGCGAATCCTGTTTACAACAGATATACGACTAGAATTGCTTATGAGGGGCTCTAAATGCAGCCTCCTGACAAGGTCTGTCCGGGAAGCCTCTCCCTGTGAACAAGCCTCTACCATGAGCCCCATTTTGCAATCACGCAACAAAACAAACAAGGAAACCCAAACTCGACTCCAGTTGCGAGCATGTTGCTGCGTCTGGAAAGCAGCACACCAAAGGAGACAAACTCCTCGCAAAAGCAGCAGCAGCTGCAATCTGAAATACTTCCAGAATTATATAACAACAACTTGGATAAAGCCCACAAAAATTAAGTCACTTCTTGAAAGGAAGGGTGTTTACTTGTCATGCCAGGCTGTATGTCCCCGGTCAGCCACTCAAGTCTAAGGCACGGAGCTGTCTCTTACCTGAGCTGATCATACTGTGCATTCTTTGCTGAGCCAAGAGCTGTTCACGTCCAGAAACCCCATCTGAGGAAAAACACGATTCACTCTCGTAAATTGTCTGCAGCATATTCCAACTGGTCTGCACTTCAGCTACACAAGAGACTCATCACTGCACTTGCACATAGGCGTCGGGCACGACCCTCTGCGGTCCTACCTCCTTCAGCGAGGGTCGTAAGATAATATGCTTCGGCAATTAGCAGTGTTTAAGCATTTGCACAAGTATCTATGAGGAGAAGGAGAAGCCCAGACCCGCCGTCGGCAGCCCCCGCCCGCAGGCAGGGAGCCGTGAGCGTGCGGGGGGCTGAGCGCTGCCGACTTGGAGCAGTTGCGTTCGGGCAGCCAGCGGCAGGTGGAGGAAGAAATGAAGAAATATCTCTGCGCTTTGGGCTTCTTGGCAGGGCGGGGAGGGGGGGAACTGCCTCTAACAAACTATCAAACGGAATAAGCCACCTTTCCAGGCACGGGGAGCCGCGGAGGGTTTAACCGAGCTGACCCCAGCCCAGCCCCGCGCTGCCGTGCCCGCGCCCCTCTCGCTGCCGGCCGGCCGTCCCTCGGCCAGGCGGCTGGCGAAGTTGGCGGGAGCAGCAGCGACAACTCATTTGCATTTGAATTGACACCCTCGTGGCCCAGCGGCGGCAGAAATAGAACAATGGCCGGCCTGAGCCAAAAATAGGTCAAGCATGGCCGGGTGATTGGAGCCTGCATTAATGCGTTTAAAAATACCACAGCAAACACAGCTGTCCAGTCTCCGTCTTTCAAACTGCCGCCCGTCCTCTGCGCGCCGCCCGGCCTCGGGCTCAATTAACCCCTTCCCCCTGCCCAGTGCCACTGGGGACACGCCAGGGAGGAGGCAGCAGTGGGGACAGGGACGGTCCCCGCCCGGGACTTGCGCCCCTCTCCCTCCTCGCCCTCCCCCGCGGAGTGTTTTGTGCACAGAGAGCAAAACGCCACGGCCTCTGCCCGTATCGGTCCTAAAATAACGCAGGGAGGTTTTGCTGGCGATGTGGTTTCTGCCTCGCCCACGCGCAGCCATCCTGCTGTTCTATTTTTGCTGCCCGTTTCTCTGGCTACGCCACAGTTGGCTTTGGCAGGGGAAGGAGCCCGGCGGCCGCCAGCGCCCGGCAGGACCCGGAGAGAGAGGAGAGAGGAGAGAGGAGATTTCTGCAGCTCCGCGGGCCGGGGGGAGCAGCAGGCGGGGGCACATGCCAATGCGGACCGGGTTTGTGCGTGCAGCTATAAGCGGCCTTTCCGTATTTAGCATGCTTCATATAATGCTTATAGTAAGTCACCGATTGTGGCACGGCGTGTTAGACACGCTTACGGACTATGCACTGTTTGGTTGACTTGCTAAAATTTGGAGAGAGGCTGAGTAGTTCACACTTATTTTTAGAAGCATTAGGCAATTTACACAGCGTCTTTTTCAGTTCTCCAAGATGATGTGGTTTCAGAAGAGCAGCTTTTGACAGCTTATCAGACAACAGCACCGTGCTCCTCTGTGGTTTGACAAGTTTCGCACATGTGAAGCCCGTTTTTCATACTGGTGTTTCAAAAGTTGCACCTCATTTGATCATTAATATACCTACACACAGATAACTTTCATTTCAGTGTTACAGACAGTACTTTACTTCTCAGAGCCCTACTCTGCCTTACTGCACTTTTATACAGGTGACCAAAGCCTGTTGCTATCTATATTATAAAGCAGCTTGACTACTCTCATACCAAAATTATAAGTCTGCTCCACATTCCTGCTCCACGGGAGCAACAGTGGCCACTGGGATGTAATTCCTCACCATAAATCAAGAAGCCAACACAGAAGCCATGTTGGAGCTTTCTAGAAATCCACAGAATTCTCAACTATCAATATAATATTTTACTCCTAAAGACGCAAGAATTTGCCCAGTATTTGGGGCCCTCTTCTGCCTTTTGGTGAAGAATCTTCTGTATGCTTACATGACAGATCATAGCTAAGGGCAGTATATTTTTTAATATACTTCTCACCATTGTGTTACCAAAGAAAAGATTCCCAATAACAAAGTACTGGGGCACTCCTATGAAGTTTGGCTACTTGATGGCACCTAGGAAGTCTGCGGCTCAAGTCTTCCCATCATCCCAAACCTTTTCTTCTTCAATGTGCCAAATCACCTGGTCCTGGTGAGAGTGAAGGCCTGCCCCCTGGACAGGGAGAGACCGCAGCAGCTGGCTGGGGTCTCTGAGGTTTTCCCTGCAGGATCCTCAAGTCAGTAGCTATCACTTCTTGCTACCCTGCTCTCCTTGGCATCTCTCTCCCTACTGAGGAAGCAGTGAAGCCCTGCAGATGGCATTGCACCCAGCTCTGCAAAGGGCCATGAGCAGGGGCAGGGGCACTGACAGCACAGTGACAGGTAGGGTGTTACAGTGCAAGATTTCAGATGAGCACAACACATACCATTGCATCATGAATTGCTGACAATTTGATATCATAAACATTTTCTCTGGAAAATAAAAATACTCAAATGTTTTGTGGGAAATATGTGGCCTTTCCAGAGCACAGAGCAGTTTAATACAGTGCAAGAAGCATCACCGGCAGAAACAGAAATCTCCTCTAATGCAGAAAAAGCTTTTTATAGACAGAAGTAAATAGAAAAAGTGGAATTGCTTATGCCCTTCAGCCAAACAGAACATGACGCTGTTTGGTGATTCAGCGCCTCAAAATAATCAAGTTTCATATTACAGGGAAACACGGGAGGAATAAGTTAAAAACAGGTCAGAACATGGAAAACTGTGGAGTGTGGGATCTGGTATTAGGTACCCATATGTTTTTATAACTTCTTATATATGCAGCTGCATTTTGAAAGATAGTGTTCACAGCTCTAAATGACTTAAAATGCTGCAGTAACAAACTAAAAGCAAACTATATTCAAGAGCAGAAAATGTACACTTAGATATTTAGCTTCAAGTGTTCTTAATTCCGACGTACATATTTTAAACTGACAGACACATAAACTGTCTTATGTTCACTAATTCACAGACCATAATAACTACAGCATGATGCCATACATTTTAGATGATACATAAAAACTATATAAAAATATTTTACTTATGAAATCAGTCACCACAAAGGTAGGGTTTTTACAACCTGAATTCTTCCGACTTGCTTTGACATAGTATAAGCCTACTTTGGTTCATGCTTTGGTTTAAAACACATGTGTAAATCCATTTCTTTTCAACATAATATTTAATCACATGCTCAAATTCTATTGATTGCAATAGAATTTAAGCACATAGTTAAACACTTTGCTGAGTCAGCCCAGACTTTTACTGCGCAATCAGGTGAATTTAAAGAGCTCCTTAAGAGTCCCACAGGGGAAGGATAAAGGGTTCATGCCTGAAGAAAATCTGGTTTTTATTTTTAAAGCTATGGATGTTATAAGGTGACATTTTCATACAGGAACATGAGGGGATTTTTTCTGTTTTTTCAAATGCATTTCCTAAACTTGGAGAAGTTTAATGACGCTAGCAGTGAAGGTAAACTGCTGAAATGATTTAGTGCTGCTGAGGTGACTCTAAATGCAATCAGCCACTTTATAGAAAACTTAAGGCATGTTAGTAGCACTGTGATCTCATTATAGCATTTTCACAATGTGTTTTTCTTATTTTCCCTCTGAGTTGTTAAAAACAAATAAATATAAGGAAATTAAATCTGGAAACCCCATTACTGCAACATTAAGACTAAGAAATGAAGCCCTCAAATTGGAAAGAGTTAGGATTTCTACTGTGTTATTAAGTCTACAATATTATAATTAAGTAACACTTTTGTCTTTTTTTTTTTAATTTTTATTTTCCTTTCAAAGCACAAACAGTATATTACTGATTGTTTTTAGCATATCCCATTTCTCACATGCTATTCTGGAACATTGCCTTCATTCATATTAATAATTTAGTTTCAACTTTTGCAGTTTTCTTACTTGTAAATGAATACTTGCACAGATTTTTTTATCATAACGTTCAATTGTATCACATAAATATTGAACACATTAAAAAAAGAGATGTTCTCTAGTTTCTAGTCATATGCTTAAATGAGGACATTGCAGTCTTACAGGTGTCCCATTCAACCTTTTTTCAGTCCCTTTTTCATTTGGCAATTGAAAAAGCAGGAGTAATAGCATGCATCAATGTCAAACAATTCATAAACAAGTGGGAGCTAAATTAAGGTTGCATGAGTAGAATTAAATTTGGCCTATTTCAGTACTGGAGGTTAGAGTACTAATCTTTGCAGCCTAAAGACTTCCTAACTATTTTTGTGTACCCAATCACTGGGATTAAAGAAAAAAAAAAAAAAAAAAAAAAGGGAAGAAAAAAATTAACTATTGTATAGAACAGATGTTTCTGAAGCCACAGTTCATTAGATACCATTAGTACCACATGAAACCCAAACATCCAGCATAAATTACTGCAGCTTATGCTAGAGGATTAACCATGTTAACGAACAGCTAAAGACTATTACCACAGAGAAGCAGATGGTTTGGGAGCAGCAAGAAATCAGGGGAGATGCTGTAATGGTCTGGTCCTGCTCCCTCTTGGAACTAAGGGACCATATTCCAAGTCCCTGGAGGAGTTCAAATGGGTTGCTTAATCCATGTGCTTTGGTTAGAAATACCAAGTACAGGAATGTTTCCAGCCAATTCTCTGTGCAGCAAGCCTTGGCATTGCCTGTGCAGGAATACATGGTGCTTTTCTTTGCAGGGCTGGGAAACCATGTGATGGGCATTTTTTAAGTGAGGAGAAAACTGCAGTTCTAGTGGTTTAGCTCAATTCAAGCTTCAAAGGAATTTTCTGGGACAAAGAAAGGCATATCTGTAGCTTTAGGGGATTTTGTGACAAACAATGGGAGAGTAAAACTTTACAAAGTTCTGAGGATAAGAAGTGCTATGTAAGATAAATGTACGGCTCTCTTATCATCTCTTGTATAAGAATACAAAGAGTCTTGCATCTTTCTCATGCAAAGTAGCTCAGGGGTTTTGTAACTAGCTGATGACATCACTTCTTTCTCCTCTTAAAATACAATTTTTTGTTCACATAAATAAATCTACTAGAAATTAAGTCTTAGATTCAGGACAACACCTCAACAGCACATAGTTGATTATAAGCACAAGGCTTAAGTTGAGCATATGCTTAAGGGCTTCATAAATTCAACTTTCACTAAAGTAATAAAAAGACCCTAATACTAATATAGAGATATGTAGAAAGTAAATATTTAGGTTAGGGAAAGCATCAAAATTCATTTATTGTGTTGACAAAGTCATTTATCAGGTAGGAACTAAAATCTCTGTGTTTTGTGGCAAGACTGAGGTACATTGCACATAAACAACACAAGCCCAAGTAATATCAGATAAATGACAAATAAATGGCTCAGACCAGCAAAGCACTTTCTCCCTTTTATGCCTTTATGCCATTAATGAGTTTAGAGGAGCTATGAGCAATATGAGATTTCCTGGCTCTTCATGGCTAGGCCCACTTTCCTTAGAGAGACACCAGAGCTGTGCCTGCTGCTCCTGGCTCCACCAGGCACACACCTGGGTGCACCTGCACAAAGGAGCCCTGGAGCACATCACCTGGGGCAGCTGCCAATATGTTCAACATCCTCCAGGCATTTCAAGCTTGTTGCACACCTAATGAGCAGATAATCTGAGCCTCCATGCAGGGTTCTGCACTGCATCTCCTAATCATGGGTGGGCTGGCAGGTCAGATCACTTGGTCACTTCCTGGACAACAGATTTCTAAATCCTCATGTCTAGAAAACCAATAGAAACACCATCTCTAGCTTGTAATATATGTTTGAGTGATTTATTTTGGGTTTAAGACGAGAAATGTAGGCCATGCTTGCTGCCTGGAGAATTGAACTGTGGAAACCAATGGCCATGCAAAGGTTTTGGAATTACAGCAGAAGCCAGCAAACCAAATACAAGCTCCTAGGATTACACCAGGACCAAAAAGGCTAATAAAATCCTTGGGAATATAACAGGTTTGTACTGAATAACAGCAGTAAGATGATATACATATTACAGAATATCTTGGGGTACTGTAACTTCTCCCATTATAAATATTTGAAAACAAATTCTTAAAAACTGAGGCTGGCTAGACATGCCACATGCATAAAATACATTTGGAAAACCTTTGAAAACTGGAAACCTAAAGACCTGTGATACTAAATTTATTGATGAAGCTCAGGGGCGGCTTGGCATTGTCTGCAATGTGCAGGGCAAGATGTCCAGTGGGATAGTAAAATTGTTTTTCTTTTAAGAAATAAGGCCTTAAGAAAGATCCATTTATTAGAAAATTCAGGCCAGAGGTGGACATGCATTTTAAGCATGCTTCAAACACTGCAGCAATTTCCAAATGAGCTTTACATCAGTATTGATCATGTCTCTGAAAAGAAGCTTTAACAGTTCTGTACGTCAAGCTTAAGGCAACTTTTGTTGTAGAACTCCAAGACAGGTCTTACCTCATGAGTCTGAAAAGGTCAGATCATGGGGGTAGAATTACAGAATTGTTTTCCTTGAAAAAGATCTCTAAGATCATTGAGTCCCATCATTAATGTAAGTATATCCAAGTCCACCAGCCAGTTCCCACTACAGGTACCTTCAACACTAGCAAGAACTACTAAGTGTTGCTGAATTGATGGAATAATAAATTCCACAGTCATATATACTAAACTAAACTAATTATTCCTCTATCAGAAATAATTTTATTATTTGAAATTATCCTCTCCTGAAAAACAAAGGCTTAATTTTTGTCTTTTTTTTTTTTTAATCCAAACTATGTTTACTTTCCTGTGATACTAGAAAAGCTTTTAGAAGAGTAGAACAATGGAGTGCACTGTAAATAACTTGGGGAAAAAAGCCTTTGAGGAAAAAAAGAACCCACAAAGTGTTTGCTTCATTTTGCTATTCAAAGCTGCCCTTTTATATCAAATAATTAGATTTCAAAAATAGGGTCTTTCTAAAACAGGCTTGGATTCATGAAGTGATGAGGTGGCTTTACATGATATATTACAAGCAGATTATAAATCTATAGTGGATTTATAGCAGATCTTTAGCAGATAGATACCAATGTAGATTGGAACAATTACTCTTCTAAATTTAAAAAAGAAAAGACATTTTCTTAAATTTAAAAAAAGTTGAAATTAAGTCAGAGAACTGTCACTTCAATCCAGTGGAAGCTTGGCCAAGAAAAAATAGAGCATGAAAAAGGGCCTCCTTTAATGTGTGGGCCAAAGAATGGACCTGAGATGCCAGACCATGTGCTTGGCTGTGGGCACACACCAGTTTCTCCCACCGTGCTGCCTGCTTGGATCTCCTTCCTATGCCAGCATCCCCACCCCTCACAGGGGAGCATTGAAGCACATGGAGAAACAGTGCTGGATGCACAAACATGCCCCTGAGAGCAGTAACAAATTGACCACTGCTGCCCTGAAAAGGTCATATCTCACACCGGTCAATAATGCTGTTATGAAACCACACAAATCCTCACGGTTAGCTGGGCCAGGATGGCAGCAACCCTCTGCTGGGCTTTTATCAAAATGTTTCAGTAAACCCGGATCCAGTTTTCATCTAATTTAATTTTCTTCATCCTCTTGAACTTGGATAAGGAATAGATCTGCAACCCAAAATGTAATCAGTATTCACCAGCTTGGGAGCTGATTTTACACTGCTGGTGAATTTGGGGCAATGTTAAAATGATGAAACTGTGACTTCATTGGGTAAACTGTAAATATTTTGCCTGACTTCAGTAGAACCAGCATTCCTTCTGAGGAGCAATACAATCTTAATTTCTGTAGCAAATTTATATAGATTGGAAAAGAGGGGAGGAAAATCAAAATACAATTGAAAGCAAGGTTTCATTGCTCTGAAATTAAAATTGCAACACATTCCAAATAAATATAACCTCTTCCTTTAGCTAAGCAAACCACTTTGAAAATCCCTTGAAAATCTTAATGCATCCATCCACTTGCTGCAACTGAAAATAACTTTACACTATGTAAAGGCAGTATGTACTATGTACAATATGCACAGTGGCACTGCCAAAATGTGTCACAAACTTGACTTTTGTAAAAACAGGCATCCAGCTGGTAATCCTAAAGCCAAACCACCCCTAAGAAGGCCTCTACACATCCTTCAAGCTGATTTAGCCAAATCTTGCAATGTTCAGTTTGCTAGGCACTTGATCCCACAGAAAGGATGGAACAAATAGAGAGGGAAGCCACAGCAAATGCTCAGCAAAGTCAGACCTCAGCAGGCAGATGTGGGCAGCTGCAGCTGCTGCTTCCACATGTCCCTCATCTGCCCCATCTCTGGCTTAAAGGAGAAAGATATGGGTGCTCAAGCTCTCTAGGACAAAGGGACCAGGCTGGTCCCAAGCCCTAGTTTCCTAGAATGAGAACTGTTCACAAAAAACCTGCCAGATTCTTCTGAGCCTCAAACCAGGTTGTGTGCAATGGCTAAAAACTTGCACAGGTCAAAACTGATGATCTGCTTTAAAAGCATGGGGAAGTAGGAAGATAATACACAGAATCCAGGTTCAGACAATACTCCCATTCTAATCAACTTCAATCAGATATATTTATGTCTTGCAAAGAATCTGGGAGGGGAATGCTCTTGTAATAACTTCAACCCTAATTGCTGCTGGGAAAGCGCAGTCCAAAAATGAAGTAGTAAATGAAAAGTAACTAGCTAGTGCTGGAATCCCAATGCCATGAGCAGAGAAGACAAACTATTTTCAATGACCTTAAGCTTCTGACCATTCAAAATACGGGATCAAACTTGGGCTCCAAGCCTGTTCCAAAAATATCATAGCAGTCCTCTGTGCACTTCATACCTTGCTGATTGGTAGTGGAGAGAACAGGGTGACAGCGCAGGAGATAATGACAGGAAAACAACTCCTTTCAGTCAACAATCCGAGGATCTGCACTATCACAAGCCAGGTCTCACACAAGTTGTCAGTCACAGATGGGCTGGTCTGTGCATGCTATGATTGCACTTCATTTCCAGTCCCTCCTCTTGTTAAAGCACTTGCCAGTGAAATAAACTGCTAAGTACATTTCAGTACTAAGTACAGAGATTTGGATTTTTTTTTTTTAAATCTGAATATAATCCAAGCAAAGTGTTGTGATTAGTCTATGAAAAAAATGAGTGCATTTTCAGCAGCCCACAAAATAATGCTATATGCAGAATAAGGGCAGTCTTGGCTAAAAAAATGCACGGACAAAAGTTAGATCAAGGTGGCATGTATGGACTGAGTCCACAGGAATGAATAAAGAAATCACAACCCAGATTATCTTTAATATTATTCTTCATCTTCTCTCCTTACCTCTGCTGGAATTCCAGAAAAAAAAAAAAAAAAAAGCTAAAAAGGTGGAGGCAGAAAACTTGGGCAACTAAAAAGTGAACATACAGTTAGCAAATTATTTACTTGACAGGACTTAGCAGCTTTCCACATCTCAGAAGACAAAGGATGATAACTAAAGCCATGAGACTGATTTTGTGTTATCTGAAAAAGGGGTGCAGCAAAATTGGGCACCACCTTAACTAAAAATAGATGTGCTGTAATAATAGGTCTGAAAAAATCCTCATAAGTTAATTACCAGTGTGATGAAACAGGCTTAAGTTTGGTCAAGCTTTATTTTTCATTTTAATTTCCAGTAAGAATGTTTCTAAAAATAACATTCTTGTGTTTTATAATATTAATTTCCTTACCATTCTAAAGAAATGCTTGTCTCCAATTTTAGACTATACAGAAATATGACAGCCTTGCATTTAAGGAATAATTTACTTGAAGTAATGCAGCAGAGTTGGTTTTATTTAGAAACTTAAAAAAAAAATGCTACTGTAAGCTATTTAATCACACAGTTTTCTTTCAATCACTATTTACAGGCATACAAAGCACATTTCGCATAAAGACATTATATGTATAAACCTCTTATGTGTGTGTGTGTGTGTGTATAAAAATTTAAACAGATTTAAAGCACTTTCAGCTACTGGTGTCACATACCACAGTTGAAATACTAAAGCACAAGTACATTGATGTAAACAACAACAACAAAAAATTTAAAAGGCATCTCAGTAAATGTCTCATTTAAAACATGTGATGATCAAGTATTTTATTGACTTGGGCCCTACATCATTGTATGTACTTTTGTTCATTTAGTGTCCTCTCAGATGCAGCAGAAAGCCTCCAGCAATTCAGAGAGACGGTATGCTATTCTGGGACCCAACAGAGAATGAATAAGTTGAGAAGTTGAGCAACTAACTATATTTGTAAGGGGAAATCTCCAAGGCATACCTACCAAAAAGAATGTCAGGCTAGAAATACACCAGGATGGTTGCCAGCAGAAATATTTCATCAGTCAATCTTTTACAGTCCTATGGCTCCCATTTCATTTTTTTGCCAAGTTATTTAGAACTGCAGGCACCAGCAACATACAAGTTTGGGATGTGTCTTCATTTCTCACATGCTTTTTCTGGAAATCAGCTGGTTTGTGATACTTTGCCTTCTGATCCAAAGACCACAAGCTTGTCACAGGATGCCACAAAGGGGTTTGTGCAGTGGGAAGAGAAGGAAAGGACAGAGGTGGTCAGTAGATCATTAGTGGCTATGTACCTCCTTCAGGGTGACCTGCAGCTGTGGAGGGCTGGATCAAATGATCATGGTTACTCCTTCTCAAGTGGCATTGGAAAAGAATGGGTTTCTCATGCATGAATCCAAGGACAGCCATTTCTCCAGCATCCTGAATATGACCATCCTCTAAAGAAGACCATGTGTGCTAAACAATATATTTTTGGAACATTTAAATCAAAACAGCTATTTCTACAATCTTGGCATGGCTGCAGTGCTGCAGTGCTGATCAGTAGAATGGTGTTTACTTGGATGGGACACAGGTTTCACCGGTAACATCACGTTAAGGAGTTCCTCTTGTGCTCCTGCTACTGTGCTGTCCTTCTTCTGATGGCAAAATTTTACATGTATTTATACACATTATTTGAATGGAAATCAGATCAGATCAGTTTTCCAGTACAGCTCAAAAAGCACAAACCAAAGAAGTAAGACCCCAAAAGCCAAAGCACAAAAAGCAAGAACTTTTTATCCTTATGAGATCCTCTCTCTGCCTCATCAAGCCACAAGCACAGTGACAGAAGTTCAAAGGACTCCTGACAGTGCTATACTAATGCAGAACTGTTATTACTAACTGATACAACAGGTATTCAAGAAGATTTACATATCAAAGACATGGATGAATCACAGAAAACCTATATGGCCATGCTAATATATATATAAAAATATATATGATCAGCATAACTGACTACTCAAACTAGCCAACACCATTTAAAGATATGCACAAAGCCAAAAGCACTCAGATATCTTTTGGACATTATGGGGCAAAAAAGAAAAAAATCCTAGAATTCAAAACAGGTTTCTTTAGAGCCTCAGGGTTCTAACAATTTGTAGCTATGTTGGTATAGATCTAAACTGCATTAGTCAAAGAAACAATTAAGGTCTCCTTTGAAAAGGAGAACAGTATTCTTTAATTAGTTTCTATACAGAACACACTATTTTCTGATGATGCAGAAAAAGGAATATTGGGTTAGGCGATTTCTACAAGACTTCGGCAGATGCCTTTACTTTTCATAGAAATTCAGATAAAATTTGGGTTACCTTAGGACTTAGACTAGCTAATGGACTCTAGTTTCCTCCGCATCTTTAAATGCTTGTGTGCAAAACTCCCCCGCCAGCCTGTAATTTTCAGAGGAGGCAGCAATCAGTGTGCCATTTATGCACTGCACAGACAAAGGGACATTCTCAACACTGCTGGCATCACAGGAGAGGCTCATAAACAATCCATATCATTTGGTCACCCCATTTGATAAGGCTCACATTTTTATTGTCTTTGGAATAGAAAAACGATATATGGGAAGGCTTGTTATGTGCTACTCTGCTCAACACGCAGACTTGAAGAGAATTAATTTTGTTCGTAATTAAAATTAATAATATAGTTTTTAAATTTTCAATTTGCAGGCAAAATATATCTTACCCAATCTGTAAGAGGGTACAGTATGGAAAGTACAGTATCATTACCTGATTTCACATACAACAAGGCAAACCAGCCTGAACATGGCTTTTCCCGTTCACTGTCATTCAGAGCATGAAATAATCTATTTCGGACTCTCATGGATGATCAGTTCCCTTATTTGAAAAGTTACGTTTTTTCCTCTACCTGAAGCAATGTAATTTTTCACTGGCAGAAAGAGAGACCTGCAGCAGTCCTAGCTTGGCAGTGCCAAGAAGAAAATTTTGTTTTCATTCACATAGCTGCAAGATACATATAAAACACTAGTGGTCTTTTTTTTACTATTTTTTTTTTCTTACAGATTTCTACTTTTCCTGTGGTAGCATTCAAAAAGATAATGTGACATTTTTACATCTGTGTATTTATTCATCATATATTTGTTAAAAGTGACCATGAGGGATGGTTAATGAATGTTTAAAAAACCCCAGAATTGCTAGGGGACTAGGACTGAGTCGTCTTCAGTCGCAATTGCTGATGACAGATTTCCTGTGATCAGAGATACCATACACCCTATGTTTCAGTTCCCCATCCTTCCAAAGGGAATAAACAGCAGTATGCTTCACATTATTGTTTAGAACACAAGTGCTTTAAGGGTGCTCAAACATCATGGAAGTGGAGAACATACACTTTCTTTAGGCTAAAATACTTTTGCCAAACTTTTTCTACAGCACACAGTCAGTTAGCAATCTGCATCCTTCCACAGGGAATTGGCAACACTGATTACTACCCATGGATGTCAGTGTTTTGTAGAGCCTACATTACTTCAGATAGCTGATTACTACCAAAATTAAATTGCAAGTGATTTCCCTAAACCACGAGAGTAGGTGTTTTTTCTTCAAAAGCTAGAGACGAGTGCAAAAAGGCTCTGCTTGTTTTCATATTTCAAAATCTTTTTGGTTTTACCTGTACTCTCTTAACTTGTCCCTCTCTTCAGAACATTTTATGTAGTTCTATAAACTACAGAACATTGCCACTTGCAAAAAAACCCCAAAACTACAGCTAAAAAATATTTATGTCTCTCTAGATTTCCAGGCTTACAATTTACTGGTAATTCCATTCACAAGGAGAAACAAGACAGCTTAGCAATAGTTGTGGCAAGCTGTGAATCTCACTCATGTAAACAATGAAATGCTTTGTTCTAAAGAAAAAAAAAACATCGATCTGTGCTCAAGACAATGAATTGATAAAGAAAAAAAGGGCAACAAATACCTAAAAACCAAACACATGCCTTTGAGTAAACATTTCTGCCATTCAATCTGTTGTACATTGACGAGTTAATGAAATCAGCTGAGGGACCTTTCTTCCCATTCAGCTGAAGCTGTGGCCATACACACCCTGCTCCTTCTATTTCATCTCCAGCCCAGACCTGGCATGGTCAGATAGCTTTGGTCTATTTTTGGAATAAGAATATTTAAACAATGATTGACCATGATAAATTTTCTCTGCTCTCATCAACATTAAATTAACCAGTCCTCTTGATACCTTTCTCATGAGTCTGGAAACCTCATTTGCAAATAGGATAGATATTTCCATTAGGATGCTCTTTTCAAACTGACCAGAACAGTCTCTGTATTGTGGGACCCATTTATAAATGCAATCCTTTCCTTCTTTGTTTGCTACTCCCATCAAAAAAGCCAGTGTTTTCCAAGGGAAAAAACAGTAACTGAGGACCATTTCTTCTACAGTTTTCCTTCTCTGTGTTAGTCTTTCTTCATTATTGCACAAACACGACTGTTCTGTTCTTCTCTTTTTACCCCACCTTTCATTCACTGATAAAATGGCGACTCCCTCTACGCTCTACTTAGTAAAATCTCAGACAAAAGACACTTCTGGGGTTTCTCCCATGTTATTCTCTTGTTTGTGAAGAAGTCTCCCAAAAGATGGCTTAAAACTATCCTCCACAGAATACAAGGATTTGAGCTCCTTTGCTCAGAAACCCACTGGCATTACATTGGGTAATATGGCTCTTTTCCTCCCAGTCTGACAAAGCATGGATTTTGTACATACAGCCAAGATATTTCCATCCAGGCTGAAAAAATTACTTGGAAGAGGCTTGTTGTGGTGATCATAAACATAAAGTGCCTCTCATCAGATAAAAGAAGAAGTTGTGGCTTTGTACTGCCATTGTAGTACCACTGCCATTGCTCCTTTCCTGTACTGCCAGGTGCTGGGAGATATTTCATAGATTTGCCAACAGCCTGTGCTTCTGCAAGAACAGTTCTTCCACTGGTCTGCTACCAGCTAAGAAAATACCCTGTAATCATTACAATTCATATTTATTCCAAACCCAGTAATTCAGAATTCACTTCACAAGGTTTTAACTGCCATAATCTCTGCTGAATATTGAACTCAAGAAGAGATGCAAAGCATTCCTTGAAAAATGGCTCATGTCAAACATTTATCAGCTCTGCCATCCTTTTCATGCATAGATGAATGCCTCTCTCATGTACGTTTTTTTCTTGTATTTACTTTCTATAGTTTCTGCAAAGAGTGTTCCACAATCTCTTCTCCCAGAAGCTTCTGATCACTAATTTTTTGTTTTAATCTTCATCAGTCTATATTTATCACTATATTTCACACATTTGCTTCTTCCTCTTTGATCCTTTAATAGTCATTGTGCACCGCGATTTCTTTACTTATTAACAGCCTGAACATTCTTCATCAAATCTAATTCAGAATGTGTTCTTTACTGCTTGTTTTCTTATTGTACTTGTAAACTTTCATCTTTCCTCTGTCTATAGAGATGCTGCAGGATTTGTTCTCTCAATTACTGAAATTCTCCCTCTGAGTCCTCAAATTCAAAGTAAACTTCAAACACAGACAATTTTTTCACATCTCATTAATTTTCTTTTTTTTTTTTGGAGAGGACAATAGTGGCTATAGTATTCAGAAATCATTTCACATTTTAAGTTTCATTGCTCTTAACCTTATGTCTCTTTTCCTCTGGAAATGTCTAGCTCTTTAAAAGCCAACAAACTGGTAGATACCTCTCCTGTTTTCCCACTTAAATAACAGAGATGATACTTGAATTCAGTATTTTCATGTCATAAACTAGTGCAATCCCAACTGAAAGGGAAAGCATCCAAAAAGCATAATTTCCTTTTGACTCACCATGTTAAAGTAGATGTAAGGACACTGACAACATACTATAAGGCTTATATACTTAATTTTCATCATTTGTAATCTCTCCAGAGGCAGCTTTAGCCTTTATTATATGGAAAACAGAGAGGTACAAAACTGTATTTTTGGCAAACATGAAACAAAGGAAGGCTTTTTATTCCATAACAGAAAACACTCTTTCCACTGTGCACAGAAAGGCAGTTGCACCCTGAATAGAAAAGGAGGAGTGGAAGGCAGTTGCAGAAGAGGGACACTTACTGTGCAACTTGGAAGTCTAGAAAAACAAACACAGAAAAATGGCACTTTGGGAAAAACCACATTGTTTATCAGTCTGAGACTGAACAAGATACAGTGACTTAAAAGCATATGTTCAACGTCACCAAACAGGATGAGCTTGCAAAGCATAGAGCCAAGCTTTCTGAACGTATCTAGGTCTCCAAATTTCAAAAATTTCATCATTTTTTATGGATTCTTTCCTATCAAAATCTATTAAATCCTTACATTTTCATTTCAAGAGTGTTTTCTTATGGAGGGGCACTTTCTATTTTTACCTTAAGGACAATGTGCATGGATGGTGCTATGGAGACAATCAGAGACTCTTTTGAAACAATTTTTACCTTTGCAATTACCCTGACACACAACTGAAAGGAAGTCACAGAACTTGTCACCCATGGATCTCAAGACTGGCACCAGTCTTCCTTTATTAGCTGAATATTGAGAAATATCAAGCAGTAGACGGCTAAACTGCTTAAGGAGCAGATATAACATCAGCAGGCAAGGTTTGTTTTTTTTTTAAAAAGCTCATCCGAGTGATTCAGTTTGTTTTCACGATAAAATAAACTTTCTAGAAGTAACAATAACAAAAGGGAGTGAGTTCTGTCATTCTACCAGGACGTTGAGTCCTGGTGTTTACAGGTGCTTTATACCAACTAAGTAAAAAATAGCAAAGAAATTACTAGGTTATATAAAAAGAAAAGCTTAAAATAACCGTAGTGAGCTAATGTTAGAGGTATGCAGTGAAGGTTGGGTCACGCCTACAACGTACCATTGCCTTCAGCTGTAAGATCTCCTTTATGTGCTCTACAAGTTCACTAGTGGAGCTGGTGTGAAAAGCATCATCACTAAACCTGGAGTCAAGCCAACTGTCCCCTTGCTTTCGATATTTCCATGTATTAATAACTATTATGTCGATTTTCCACTCTATCCTTATTTGGGGAAAATCCTGACAGTTCAGTTGCAAAAGTTCCTGGATTGCTTTGTTTTTTCTTATTTATATGAGACTAAAGAGACAGCAAAATTACCTCTTTTGAGAATTTTCTCATCTTCGCTGTTTTTATATTAAATACAAAGCTAAAGATATGGGTTTTGCTGTCCTAACCTCTTCCTCACATATATGGTCACATCATGTCACAAAAGATGGTGTCACATCTAAAATTAGAAACAAATCTCAACTGTGATGATTTTAACACTGAGTCTAACCTTGAGAAATGCTGAGTGCCTTCCAAGAGGTGCAGGAAAATGAGTTTGAGGGTCTTTGGCAATAAACAGATTTTGCATGCAGGATAGCAAATTAAAAGCAGTAAAACAGAAAAACAACCCAAACATGCCATCCTACCCTTCCCCCCCCCCAAAAAAAAAAACACTCAAAAACCAAGGGAAAAAAAAGAAATAGAGATTAATTTAGGAAAGGTACTGTGGAAAAACAGGGTAGAAAGTGACAGGCTTAGTGCTATCCATTTATATACTTAGGGAATGTTTTTCTAAAGACTAATGTAGTCTTAGTTTTTAAAGTTCTATTCAAAATCTAAGCCAGTGGCTGACAGGACTAAACCTGCTTCAAATTATATTAAGCCCTGCAGATTTGACCCACTGAAAAAATAATGACATTGCATATTAAAGATAAGCCTTAAATGACCTTATTTACTTCACTACACCACCTGACAGGATCGATGAGATCACTAGCTATTTCTAAATTATCCCAGAGCACAAAAGGAAAGGGGGGGAGGGGGAAACACTGAAATATGAAAAAAAACCTAAGTCAAAACAATGAAACTAACAAAACACTTCCTAATTCCAGCTACTTTGCAAATGTTTGAATTACACTTCACATTATTTTCTGTTGTCTTTCCTCTCCAAATAGAAATTTTCCACACAGCTCAATAACTAACCCCATTTGCAAATTACTCAGTATTATCGATATACCAGATTAAAAATAAATATAACAATTCATAACCATAACATCATTAAGCAAGGAAGACTGATATTTCATTACATTTAAATCTTTACCAGTATAAATTTTAAAGCTAGTTGAATTGTCTAAAGTTGTGTGGAAAGCATTTTTGTTTACTTACATTTAAGTGGGGATGTGTTGTTGCATGAAGCATGATTTTTTTTGAAAACATGTACTGATAGAACATTTATGACAGACAACATTTCTTTCATATATAAGATGTGCAACACATCTTACCATCACTGTTTTTATAAAGTTTGTTTAGTTCCGATTACACTGAAACCTTTCAAATGTAATTATTATACACTTTCTGACAAGAAGTTGAGCATCAGATGTCCAAAGCTCAAAATGTCCGACTTCCAGGAGAGACTGTGAAAGTTGCCACTGTATCTCATACTTCTCAATCAAGTAAAGTAAATGGTCTGAGTTGTTTTTCCTGGTAGAGCCACTGGACTTTCCTGCCACTGGCTCAAGCAGCTCTGGACTCCACCCCTGGAGCTGTGCTGTGAAGGCCCCGACGAAGGAGGAATGATGAGGAGGACTCCATTGATATCAGAATTAATTACTGATTAATTACTTTATTACACTATATTACTTTATACATCCTAAACTGAATCTGCCAAGCGCTCAACCCTGCACACACCTGCACTGAATCTCGTGACTGTCACCCGACAGTCCACACACACAACTCTTGGCCCTGATAGGCCAAGGAAACAAAACACCATGATTTTGGGTAAATAATCTCCATATTGCATTCTACTTTTGCACAAACACAGGCACAGAAAATTATAAGAATTGTTTTTCCTTTCTCTGAGGTTCAGAGAATGTGAAACCCAGAAATATTCTTGGGAAGATTTGTGCCTTGCTTTTCTCTGTGAAGAGAAATGTGGCTACACACCCCTGCGTCCCATCCAAAAGAGCATCTAGAGACAGGGGAAGTAAATGTCTGTCTCACAGCTTAAGGTCCAGTGAAAAATCAGGAAACATCTCTATTTTATTTTACTGTAGTGAATCAGCTATCACAGTGAATAGTGAGAAGCGCTGAAAGTTGTTGCAATACAAAGAAGGAAAACGTGAAGAAACAAATTTACTTATTAGAATACATATTTCATAAAGATATATTATATGAACTATATTCTCAAAGGATGTGGCTCACAACTATGGCAAGATCTAAGCTTTCATTCAAATTATAAAGCTTTTTGTACTAATGTTGGGGGTTTATCTGAATTTATCTCATGGTGTTCACTGCTAGGGAAGAGGAACCTGCAGGAGAGAAGCTTTGGTGGAGATGTTTCTGTTCCAGCTTAAAAGTGGTACATACAAGATGGAATCAGGTATCAAACACTAACTATTTGAGCTTTCCCAAAGCAAGAGTGCAAATTCTTCAGTCTTGTCCCTGCACTTGCAATTTGACTTGAAGGATAAAGACTTCACATCTGTTGAGTCTATAGGAAATTGCCTGCTGCCACCTACAATTGATAGCTCCAAAAATAGAATAAAATTGATGTCAAAGGGAAAAATTGATTGATTGGGAGAGGGAATCATTAAAGAGAAAGAGATAAAAGTTATTTATTTCCTTTGAGAGGTTACAAATTAAAATTCACGTAACACTTAGCAATGAAATATGTGTTCAATACAAATGCCTGCTTTTGTTTTCCTACCTAGAGATAAGAGTTGACAGTGCAATTGTTAGTTGAATTACTGCTTCAATAAAAATCTGCCACATAAACAGTTCTGTAATAAATGAAAAAAAAGTTAATTTCTCTTGCTGTTTCAGAAGCTTATCAAAACCACTAAAACCCAACTTGACAATTTATTATTAAAACTAAGTAGAAGGCCTGTATGAGCCTGATTTTGCCATGTTATGGCATTTCAAAATCGTAGAATGGTTTGTGTTGGAAGGGACTTTAAAGATCATCCAGTTCCAGCCCCCATGCCATGGAGAGAGACACAGGTTCCTGGACCAGGTATACTGGACCATGTTCCTTAGAGCCCCATCTAACCTAGTCTTGAACACTCCCAGGGATGGGGCATTCACAAGTTTTCAGTGCAACCTCTTCCAGCACCTCACCGCCCTCAGAGTGAAATTTTCATCCTAGTATCTAATCTTAATCTACTTTCTTTCAGTGTGAAGCTATTGGCCCTTGAACTTTAACATGCAAAAAATCCCTCTCCACCTTCCCTGTACCCTTCAGGTACTGGAAGGCCACAATTAGGTCTCCTTTCAGCCTTCTCCTCTTCAGGCTGAACAATCTCAATTCTCTCATCCTTTCCTCATACAAGAGGTGTTACATCCCTCTAATCATCCTGTTGGCCCTCCTCTGGACTCAATCCTATTGATACATGTTCCTCCTGTGCTGCGGACCCCAGAGCTGATGCAGCCCTGCAGGTGGGGTCTCACCAGAGCAGAGCAGAGCAGAGGGACAGAATCCCCTCCCTTGTTGTGATGGCCGCGCTGCTTTTGGTGCAGGGCAGGACACATTTGGCTTTCTGGGCTGAGAGTGCACATTGCTGGGTCATGTGCAGCCTCTCATCCACCAGCACCCCCAAGTCCTTCTTGGGGGACAAAGGACTCCATATGGAAAATATGTGTCTGGGTAAAACAGCTGTTTGCATCAGCTATAATCATCTTCTTACTATAAGAAAGTATAACACAAACACAAGGCACAATACTCCTTTGTTGTAAGAAAACAAAACTTCTCCAATTATATATTATTTCCTTAAAATTATATCCAAAATTTTCTGCAGCATAGCCTCAAGCCATAAAAAGTGACCATGCACCCAGTGCCCTGGGCTTGAGCTGTGATACCCACTGAGGTAAAAGCACTGCAGCCTGGCATCATTCAGGTTGGTTACATGGCTGGCTATACAAGGCTTGGCGGTGCAATGTGTGGTGAAAGCCAAAGTCACCTGCAGCCAGTGGCCAAAGCTCAGTATCACCAGTTCAGCACCAGGTGGAGCCCTGAAAGTGGAAAAAACGTGACAAAGGCTTACAACGCCTGCCAGATCACAGAGCTAGCTCTTCTTCATATTTTTACCATGCAGCCAATTTACAATTCCCCATCCAGGTATAAGAAAAGGGCCTCTAAAACCAAGCAGTGGATGTACAGATTGCACACCATTTGACTCATCTACTGAATTTCATGCCTTTCACCATCTCTAATGAATCAAATATTTCTGCCATTTCTTGTATACACTACTTATTTTCTCAGTCCATAATATACAGCATAGCTGCAAATGCCATAGTAGGAGCTGGCACTGCACCATTTAAACTTGTGTTATTGAAAAACCCATCTTTCATCCAAGTAATCTTAGAATTCACCTCTCATAAAAATGTCCCACTGTTGCTTGCACATATGAACAGTTTCATTGCAGGGAAATCCCTTGTTGAAGAACCCCATGTAAGGACATTATGAATTCCTAAACATAAAAAGCTGTTGCTTTTGCAAAGGCAGATGTATAACGTCTGATGCACCAAAACTTCACAAAAGCAGATATAACTACAAGCAGTAATTGTCTGATCTGAGCAGCCAGGTCCTGGCTGGACCTGATCCAACTACACTACTGCCAAAGGCAACAAGGTAGATTTCTTTTTTTCTCCCTCTTCCTTTTTCTTTTTTTTTTCCCAAAGTGATATTTATGTTAAAGGATAAGAACAGATGAAACAGAAACGAGACACTAGAAAGTGCTAAATCCTCAGAGGCTGTAGGGGGATTAAATGGAAAAACACCCACCTGAAAACACACAACTAATGAATCTCACCTAGTAAGGTGAACTTGAGAACTCAAAAACATCCTTCAGTAAGCTGAAGTTATGTCCAGATGAAAATCATGGAGCAAATTAAATATAGGAACACAATAATTGTCCTTTCCACACTAAAAAGTATAAGGATCAGCTAGCATCCTGACTTATTAATTCTGCCTTCAAACACAGGAACAGCTCCTTTCCATACATCACTTAGTCCATTAGGGACTGTCCAATCCCACCTGCCTTATTTCATTTTTCCCAAGGATGCAGTGGGCTCTGGATCGGTCTACATGCTGCAAAATCTGGTAGAGACAAAAAATCAGATGCATAGCACATACCAGAAAAAAAAAAAGTATTTGGGCTGATGACCTAATTTTTACAGTCTGATAAATTTATATATATATATATATATATATATATATATATATATATATATATATATGTATGGATATATGTGTATGTATGTATGTATGTATTTACACACATGTATATGTGTGTGTGTGTAAATCAAGAAACAGAAAGGAAGATGCTTTTTTTCCTCTGAAATTCAGCTATATATTTGCACTGTTTGTTCAACCTGTATGTAAATAGGTTTTATCCTTCTAGAGTTTCAAAACCTCACAAATGTAAAAAATCTAATGTAATCTGAATGAAGTGTTTGCAATGTCACCTTTCAGATAACATGCCCCAAGACAAAGTAAATTAACATTTAACAAGTTTTGGTAAGTGAGCCATCCCCATTCATTTAATGGCATCCCCAACCAACAAAAGTAAAAATATGTCACCATAACATTATACTAATAATTAACTGTGATGCTATTAAAGGCTTGTACTTGAGGCTCCATAGGGGCAATGAATCATGCATTTACATTCTAGCCAGGAAAGTAGTTGCTTGGGAGCAAGGATGCTCACATCTGCTGCAAAATAATTACTGGGAAAATATTAAAGACCAAAGAAAAATAAAACAAACCAAAAAAGCTCCTTTGTAATCCCTTAAATGCAATTCAGGGACTTGTTGAATTTCTACTGGGTGTTAATAAAGAATTACCTCTCTACTCTGCATTTCTTAGTCGTAAAATATTAGCATGGTTTATAATACTCTGAGGTGAGATAAGGGGATATAAGTGCAGATTATGACAGAGAAATCACTTGGTTTTATTCTGCTCAGAGTTGTACTACTGAGTTTAGAGGGATAAATTATGCCTCATATACACCTGTATATAATCAAATCTAAGAAACATGAAAATAAACAAGATTTTCTCAAATAATAAAATCCAAAAAGCTGTACTTAGTAGATTAATCTAAAAAGGAGAGAAATTCCACAAAATGTCCCATGACAAATAATCTTGAAGCAAAATAATTATATTTGGCTATTCCATCTTTTGGCTGACAGAATTGCATCCATCATGCAGTACTTAATGTCATACAAGTTTATCACAGATTCCTTGCATAGTATCTCTGTTTTCCCCACATATCTAAATTGAACAGTTAGAACTTTAGTTAAGAATTTACTTCCTCATATGCACATATATGTATGTATATATGCATATATAAACATATGGAAATAAAAAATGCAATGCTTAAAAATGTTGTTTGTAATATGCATAATTACTTCAATCTCACAAGTCCAAATGAATGCTTGAGAACATGACAGTAATCTTCAGCCTAAAAAAAAGAAGGCAAACATGGGACTGTCCTAAAGATACTCAAACAAAATATAATTATTCAGTAAATAGCTTCTGAGCTGACTGAGTTTTGGGGATTGACTCATGACTTTTATTCTGGGTGGCAATACAGCCTCACCGTCTCTCATGCATTTCTTTAACTGCACTATGAAGTCAGAACTGAGCAATGAAAAATTTTCTCACACTTGTCCAGGAATGAAGGTGAGGACTAGCAAAAGAGGTAGAATTTTCTCCTGTTTAGTGTACATTTTTACCAACAGGAAAAACTAAATAAAATAATCAGAAAATGAAAAAGACCCAAAAACCAAAACCAAGAAAACTGAACAAAAAAAACTTTGCCAGAAATAATAGCACAAGGACTCTTCTGACTCTTCAAAGAATGTAGTTCATTTTGACTGAAGTAAAGAGTTTTAAATAGTAAGTCCTTTCAAGCAGAGTTTAGGTAAAACCCTATTACCTAGTAGCTGATTAAAATGGACTGTCTGCTATCTACAAGTACAGTTTGAGTCATATAGTAGAGCATCTGTCATTCAAAAAGAGGCTGAGAGAGATGGGAATGTTTAGTCTGGAGAAAAAGAAGGATTAGGGAGATCTTGTGAATGCATATAAACACCTTAGTAAAGAAGGAGACAGAGGTGCTCAGTGAAAGGACAAGAGGCAATGAGCACAAATTGAAATACAGCCAATTCTGTCTTGAAATAAGAAAAAAAATATCCCCTGTATACTGAAAAGGTTATCAAACAGTAGAACAGTTTGGCAGGATAGCTGGTGTATTCTCCATCTGGGGAGATATTCAAAACCTGACTGGACACACTCCTGGCAACCTGCTTCAACTGACTTTATTTTTCCTTTTTCTTTTTCATTGGAAAAATAAAACTTCTATGGTGAAGTCAGAATTTACTGAGACACCCCATGCATGAATGGTCCTTTGTACTCACACTTGGAGATTCTCCATCTCTTGTGGTGCCCCACATGAGTCAGGAAATCACCTGAACACCTTTTAGTGCAAGACTTATGCCTGAGATCTACACTTACAAGTATTTTATAAGTAATGCTGGGTCAAACATAGACAAGTTTATTTAAGCAGCCTATTTTGGTGCATTTAGCTAATAAATTCAAGGCAGGAATAGAGAATAGACTACCTGCTGGTATTGATGTATTGCTGATCCCATTGCAATCCAGCCACTGGTGTCCACAGCCTGCAGAACTCTGCTAGCAGAAGGTATTTTCATTTGAGGAGAACACCAGTCAGATGGTCTACTGGAATATCTTAGATGCTTTTGCCTTCAGTGCAGAAGTGGCACAAACTCTTATTCTGGTAAAGTTTTGGAACTAATGAGCCCCAAATGGAAAGTTACACATCTCTGGCACAGATAGAGTGCGCTTCAAGCAGCACAGTGTGCTGTAGTGCAGACACAGACACCACGGGCATCAGGTAAACCAAAACAATCTCAAGTCAAAGAATCTCTCAGAGGTTTCAATTCAGGCTAAATTCAGGTTTAAAGACCCTTTTTACTCTACAAACCTAAACCCAGACCCTCTGCACTTCAGTGAAGAAATTGCCTCATGGATAGTCACTTTCCCTGAGCTGGGCTGAAGCATGCTTTTGTAAACTCTGTGTGGGGATTAGAGCCTGCAATCTTACAATAATACAACTTCATAAAAAGTCCACAAAGACTGGAGGAGAAAAGCTCAGCAATTTTCTGAACTGATGCAGGAAATCTGTTCTCACAACTTACAAGCAATATTGTTTTATAGAAGCAATATTCTTTTATAGAAATGCTGGCACCAGTAATTTTCAAATGTAAAGTATATATTGTTTTCAGGAGGGAAAAAAAGAAACCCAAAAAAACCAAACCCAACAAATTTATATTAAATACTTGGGGAGAAAAAAATTTAAATTGTTCTGGAACTTCTATACATAATTCCATTTTGGGTAGAGAAAATTCTTTTTTTTTTTTTTTTTTTAAGTTTATATTTGTTTCTAGGTTTTGTCCAGCAAATATTTACTACAGCCACCCTAAGAACCACAAAATTGTTTTATTTACTTTATAGCATTGTAACATCTAGGGATAGATTGTGCACTTGCTTCCAGAGCTACATATACATACAAAGTTCTTCTGAAGTGATGTACATTAGATTTAAGGTAGGAGAAACCTGAAAACTCATTACTGTTGTCATGCCCCTTTGCCACATCACCCCTAAGCCTGAACCAGACCTGTTCATTGTGTCCAAATGTGTCAGCAGCAGAATTGTGCAGGGTCATGGCTCTGTTACACACTGGGGATCTCGATTTTGCTCCAGAACCACCAAAGTTAAAAGGCCTTGAGCTAGTTTCCATCCCCAGCACAGACTTGGCAGCAGATCTGTCTGTCTGTATTCCATTCCCTAGCACTGCAGGCTTTGGATGCCACTTGGAGTCCAACACATGCTGCAGAACCCAACACAGCACAGCTGCCTTCATCCCCACAGCTGGGCAGCAGCTGCTGCAGGGCCAGCGCAGGCTCCCAGCCCTGTCACACTGCAGTCCCCACGCTGCTGCAGGTACAGAGGCTTCTCCAGGCCAGGTGAGCTGCTTGTCCCACAGGCTGTGTGTGTGCATGTGGTGGAGATCAACAGCTCCATCAGGCAGCCTCTTCTGTGAGCTCTCCCACACTCCCAGTTAGAGAGCTGAGGGCATTGAGCACTGAGTTCAAGTTCAAATGTATGACCTCACCACATGAATGAAGACGCCACAAGTATTTTTAGGGCAGAATTTTTGGAAGATTTCAGCATTGGTCTAATTCTATTTCCACTGACTTCAGTTCTGCTATTCTAAAGACTCTACAGTCATAGTATTATTGAAGACAACAGGAACCTGGTAGAAGGTGACATACTCTCTTAAGCTGTGTCACCTTAATATTTCAAAAATTAAATACATTGCTGAAATAAAATTGGGTAATTTAATACTATTTTTTTCTTTCCTTCTTGCTTAATATTCTTTTCCTACAAATGTAAATAAGAGTTTCACTGAATTTGGAAAGTCTTGAAGTCATGCCAGTTTACACAAATTTGAAACCAACCTCAAAATACATCAGATGATTAATCAAGATACCAGACTTCTATCTAATGAGAGTCATGATCTTTTCAGCTGCAAAATCTGAATTAGTATCTGATCACATCAATTGGACAAATATACTGAAGAAAAAGACAGCATATCATCAATTCAGGTATAAATAGCCTCTGGTTCACCAAAACCTTTGTGGACAACAATAAAGTATTAAGTGGAAAGTAAAGTAACTTACGGTAATTAGATTTAGACTGCTAATTAAGGAAAGTTGTGTTTCAACACTAATAACTAATTTTACCTTCTGTGATTAGTCAAAGCTGATTAGAAGTAAGTATGTTATCTGCTGGCTCTGACACGATTATTGTCTTGTGAAAAATGCCTAATTAGTTTTGCTGCAGCTACAGATTTCTGTTTAACAGGTATGGTCAGCAATGTTGCCAAGCATTCCATTGCTTATCCATTATTATGCTCTCCTATAATGTGCAAATATTTTGTGTAGCATTCAGGAACTTTTGTCATTGTTCAGTGTGGACTGAATTCTGTGAAGGACTGAAAAACTGGTTTTTGGATCTATGTTCTCAAACATAGCACATGTAACTATAAAATAAACTCACATTTTCACAATCCCAGTCAATAATACCACAAAAATATGTGAAAGTTAAAACTTTCAGAGGCTTCCCTTGATAATAAAACACTGTGAAAGATGTAGGCAAATATACTAACTGTGAAATTACCTAGACACAATTCCATTTAATTTCATTCACTCCCATGACAAATTATTTGATTGCTCAGACTGAAACATGAATGAAGATTAGACATAACTGCAGATAAATAAGACAGATAGATCTTTAGAGCAGGTCAGGAAGGGCTGATGACATCTACTGTTCAAAGGAAGTTGACAAACCCCTGACATCCCACAGTGACTAGATAGCAATTCCCCATTGAGAACATTCAACAAAGTTCCTCGCAAATGGTTTCACTAACTGAATAAGGACTAACAAGTTCATCAAAGTTAACAGAGGAAAAGAAAGACTTGAAAATTTTTAACTAAGATATTATGTTCTTGAAAAAGGTGGCAGCTGTAGTTCCTTCAACTAATTTTTTTGCTTGTGCCTATGTTGTTTTTCCACTATGTGGTTACCAGCAGCACAACAATTTCTTCAGATAAACATTTCCAGGAATTCTCTTCTCAATGTAAGGCTACTACAATGAAAGGCCTCAGTAAACAAGGCAAGCTCTGCCTTGTTTGTGCAGTATGCATCAGAAAAAGTTAGTCCTCTCTTTGTTCATTTAAAGTTAACAATTTATTTCAGAGATCCTACCAATAATATAAAATAATAAAACTAATTTCAGCTCTTGACATAAGGGGGAGCAATTTTGTTCTTCTGAACAGTACTTCCTATTTAACTGTGGCTGCCATGGTTCTTGAAGGAATTCAACAGAGTTGCTCTCTTGTTCTCTTTTTAAAGTAGCACAGCATCTCCCAAGGACAAAGTTGCTAACTTAGCTGTCAAGCTGATAAATAAAGTAACTTCCCTGGGAAGGGAGCGCCCTCCAGAAAAACACTGCTGCAGCCACAGATGTTGCTTTGCAAAAAAGATCACAGGAGATGCAGAACCATTTATAGCTATTTTAGTGAGAAAGCTAAGTGAGAAAGGGGAGATATACCAGGGGACACATTGAGGGTGTAATTTCTCATATCAGCATGACCTAATATGGATTCTCTTATCTCAATGACAAATAGTTCTTCCAGAAAAATATGATAATTGTTGCAATATTTCTTCTTTTCTCTCTGTGTTCTCCTTTTTTTTCACATCTCCTTTTGCTAAGTTTCAGAGAATTTAGACCACAATTCACAAGCTCTATGTTCACACTTCTGTCTCCACTGTTCTTCCTACAGGTGAGACGTTTGTAGTTCTCATTCAGGTGAGCACAGAACATGTTACAAACCCATTTCAAAAGAGGAAAAGTACTTTGCTTTTTTAAGTTTTACCTAGGGCTGTGTATGGGCTACAAATTTACGTGGCAATTTCTTACTTACCTTACAGCTGCTTTATTGAGTGTTCTATGGGGTTAGACAGGGAATCTTGACCAAATGGAGTCTCTGAATAATGCATATGGACTATGTCAGTTTTATTGTTTGGGGTTTACTGTGATTTAAATGAGAACAGAGACAGGCCTTGGCTCCTGCCTACAAACATCAGAGCCCCTTATGTTTATGCTTCTTTTATGAAATATTTTTAAGTTAGAGAGCAGAACTGTCCCTATAGGCTATTTTGCCTTCAGGTGCTGAATCTAAAATCAATGACTGAAATTTACAGGAGAAAAAATACCTTTGTAATCTTTCCAGATCCCAAATGGGCAACCCCTATTACAGCATGTTTTATTTTCACAAACTAAGGTCCAACAACCATGAAGGGCGTGTGAGCCCCCATAAACCCTACACACTAGTTCCACTAGAGTGAAATGAAGGGAAACTGGCAGGTTTGCTGAACTCAAATAAAACTTATATTCTCGTACTAATTTAACAGGGTACCTGAGACCTTCACCTCTACAAAGTCTGTCTCCTCTGCCATCTGCTGGAGCCCTACAATACAAACCCAAAATACCATACTGTAACATTCAAAGTCTACAGTTTTAAATAGTTTTTTTACTATTATTATGTAAAAAAACATGGATATATAATATAATAATCATAAAAAATATTGTACTCTTATCAGGCTGATCTAGCACAGCAAGCAAGCTTTGATCTTGGATGTAGCAGTTAGGTCAGCATTCCATATCACATAGATAAAATTCTTCCAGGCCTTTCAATAAATGAACATTAAAGTTATTAGTCCACATGCTAGTCTTTTTTACAATATATAGCCAGTTATTACAATGTAGTTCATAAAGTTACCTGAGATGTACCAATTTGTAATGGAGTCCAGACTATTACATTATGTTATGTGTTTCTAAAACAAGAGTCACAAACAAGTTTCAGAGTTTGAGATTTCCATACTATCCATATGCCTTACAGTCCCCGGTAAAAAAGTCTGTACACGCTATGTCATGTGAAAATGCATTCTGAGTAATAGATTTCAGGATCATTTTTACAGGCATGATGTAGATTGCAGTAAATCAAAACAGATTTTCCTCTTCCTAAGCCATTTCAGGACTGATCCCCTGTCAATAAAGAGAGGCTTCAGCCCCTTCAGCTCCCAATGACTTTACCAGAGGCTGACTACAACTCCAGTTAAACCATGATATTGAACATTCTGGAATAGGAACAGAGTGAGTGAAGAACCTACCATTCAGGTTATCCAATGGTTTCACTATATTATCCTGTACTTAGCTCTCACAGTTGCAAAATAACTTTATCTGTTCCTTACCTCAGCTGTTTGCCTCCCATAATTTTCAAGGTGTGGGGGAGCAAAAAAATAAAACAACTGAGCCAGCTAAGAAAGCTATTTTGGAGAGAAAATCTGGACAAAAGGAAAAATTATTTTGCCCAGATAAAATCTCTATCACTAACAATTTTACTACCTTAGAATCAAGACTACTACAGTCTTAGAAATAGATAACAAAACTTGCCAGAGAAGATATTACTTGACCAGAGAAGTGTCTTTTACTGCTCCCACCAAATCAATCTTTTCTTGAATTATGGATCTGACTAGCACTATTTAAATATGGTGCAAGGGAAAAAAAACCTGCTTTCAGTGGGCCAATAAGAAAATTGTTTGTTGATCATATACTACAGTTGACATGCTGTAAGACAAATATGGGCACAGAAGACCTCTAGAGGTCTCTCCCAATGTGTATTTTTCACTGTTTCTGTTATCTGAAAAAGGCCCACCTAGCCCACAGCTGAGTGGGACTCTCCTTGAGCTTACTGCTTGGCAATGCTGCCAGAAATGTGAATGCTGCCAGACCATAAGACTGTCTGTGGGCTACTGGCTGTCAGTTGGTGGGGCTCAGCAAGGATAAATTAACATAGGCCCTGGCAGGGCCTAGGCAGTCTGAAGCCAGAGCATTGTGCCAGATAGTATTTTTCTTTTCCAAACTCCACATTACCCATGCTCAGCTTGGAGAATGTCACCTGAAGGAACACTTCCTTGTGTTTTTACTGAGTTAGGAAGTTTTGTGTGAACAAGGAAAGAAACTGCAAGTCTTCCTCTTGATTACAGAAGCTGAACACTTCCTGAGATCTGAATTCTTTCCTTGCCCTTTTACACAGATCCTGCTGAAGTCATTGACCAGTGATTCCTGTAGTCCAAGGGAAGGAGAGAGCTAAGAGTCAGCACCCCATGGCTTCCATGTGAGACATTTTCCCTCTGAACAAAAGACTAAAGGTATATTGACACAGATTGTTGGGCCAAGCCTCTGCCCAGGGCCTAGGGAGCCTCTCCTGCGGTGTTTGCGTGTTGAGATTTGCTGACTGGAGCAGGCTGTGAGAACTTCTCTCTTGAGAGGCAAAGGAAAATTAATGATCCTTCCATTCCCTTTACACTGGCATGGCACTGAGCAGAGTGAAAATCTGATATGATACGCAGCACTCTCCAGATGAGCAATGAGATCAACAGGTCTCCTCCCTGCTGCCAGCTGTCTCTCTGGTGGTGGCACCACCACAATGTAACCTCCATCCTAACAAATTCTAAGGGTAGGCTTCCTAACAGAGCAAGCTTATCCCTAGAATAAATTAAAGGTGGTTTAAGCTAGCTGTTTGCACAACCATTAACACACAGCAAGAAGAGAGTAACTAACAGCTCTGCCTTTGAGCTGTTAATTGTTGGGGTTTGCGCTGGGTTTATTATTTAGGTTGATTGCAGGAAGGGAGTTCATGTTTCCCCAGGAAAGCTGCCACTCTGTTATGTGAGATATCAGCCTTTAACCATGGTTCTCCTTTGAAATAACAAAATTACCCTCAATAAGGAAGGACAGTCTGGACATCTACCTCATCTACCTTGTGGTTGCCCAGTGGATTGGTGCAAGCTTTTGAATTATCAAGTAAGGTGCTAATGCAGGAGAGAGGAACAGATATTGCACTCCTAACACTAGTATTTCTCAGAGGGTAACTGGGAGAAGCCCATTACAGAGCTCCCTGCTCCTCAGGAACCTGTGCTGGGACTCCTGTCCCCCTGGAGACAGCAGAGTCTGGGTGCTCAGGATGCTGCTGTGAGAGCTCCAGAGCTGGACAGCACAGCAAGCAGCTTTAGCAGCATGGCACCTCTCTGGGACACAAAGTTTAAGCCAAATTTATCCCAAGCAGCACCTGGGTTTTTTGCTTTTTCCAACTGAATGTTCTAGTATGATTTCCCTGGGGTTTAAGCTTTGATTTTCTGCTGAAGGAGATATTTGCAATGGAAGTAGACTGGATCTGACTGAATACATAGTGATACAATTACTGAGTACTTTGAGAAGCAGAATTGTTTTAAGTTGGGTAGATATATTGCTATTTTAGATAACCTCTGAGGATATGTCTGAACAGCAGAATGCTCTGCAAGTCAGAGCTACCCTGTCTTAATATAGCACAACCATCTTCTTCTCTCAGGACAATTTGGGAAGCACAGTGCAGAACACCTGATTATACAGCTCTTGGCAGACTACCTAGATCAACCAGAACTAGTCAGAATAACTCACCAGCAGTGCCCTGAGTTTGATTTATCTAGCTATACAGTGAAATATACAAATAACACAGTCTCATCTTTTAAGGCCATTATGCGACAAAAATAATCTGTGAAACACTTAGATAGAAAAGTCAATATCCACTATAAAAATGCTAGAAAACACACAAAGTTCTGTATCCAGTTCAGGATTGAAGGGAAGGTGGGAAATAAAGTTAGAGCTTTGCCCAAAACAAAAAGAATGAGACATCTTTACAGAACCACCTATACAGCTAGATCATCTATCAAGTATCACCAAAAAAGCCACATTCCATAGGGGGAAAAAAAAAGAGTCATGACAATGAAAGTGAAATGGCTATGCACAGAGAAAAGAAGGAAAATTAAGGGTATATAGACAATCTAATTGCAGACTTATTCTTCTGTTTCAACATGCCACTATTTTACCTCTCTTTTTCTCTCCCTTTATTTTTCCCCCTCAATTCCATGTGGGTATCTCTTACACACACTTTAAATACTGAAATATATAAAATACATTTTCTAGTTAAGAATTTTTACCTAACTAGACATTAAAAAGCAGCTGTCTTCCCTTAGGTTTTATAGTTCAGTCTTTTTTAAAATCTGGTTCATACACCAGGTTTCTAAAATCAAGCTAAAAAAACCCCCCTAACCCTATTTCCTTTGTTGAGATATTACAGTCCTCTCTACATGTAGGAGCAGTGCTCTATTCATCTACAACATGACACCTGGCTCTGCAATGGTTACACAAAGATTGTTATTTATAGACCAGGGAAGCACAAATGTCCCTCCCACCTCTCCCAGTGTGTCACAGAGCCCTCACCTGGTACTAGATTCAACATGACAGGTGATAACATAGAAGTAAAAATAACTTGTCAGTGTTTCCTTCAAAGTCAGACAATTACTAGTTTAAAAACAGGGACGATCTGTTCTTGATGACAGAAGATTCCAACAAAACAGAACAAAAACACCAGCACAAGTACTCTCCAACAGACATGTATGTATGCACACACAGAGATATGCACACACACATTACTTACACAAGTTTATTTGGGTCAGAAACCCACATGAAGTTGAGGCTAACATCAGTTTTAATTAAAATCAGCTCAGTAAACCTGATACTGGATTTCCAGTACTAAATGTAGGCTTACAGGGCTCTAATTAGGATATAAAGGCTCTGTTCCCAGTGGAACAGATCCTCAGTAAACCCCTCTGCTAGTCCATTATCCCCAGCCCAGCATGCGTCATTGCTGCCTCTGTCTATTTTAGCCTTATTAATGGTGTTTAGGCACATCCATCAGTGAATTAGCACAAACTGGTCTAAGGTTTCAGAACGAGGGAGCCACTCACTTCCATCTTGTCAGCTTTACCTCTCACATTCCACAAAAATAAATACCTCAGTAGTTCCCTAAGTAAACTGCTCTAGATATGGAGCAGGTTTCACAGGAGCAGACTGCATTTCAATAACTTTATGCAGCAAACAGGACAGGGTTTTTAGACAGCATCCAGAAACTAAGCTCAACCATTTAGGTTTTGAATTACAAGATAGACATGCTCTCAGTACAGGGGGTATCTCATCCTTTTACAAACATAAAGGAGTTCAGAAACTTCAAATATCCTGTACTCTTGCTCCTGTAATTCCACAGGAAAATTACAAACATAAAACCAGACAAAGGAATCTTTAAATAACTAAGGCTTTTTAAAATCACTTCTTTCTCAATATACATCTAAACAGGCATTGCTCAGTTTTATTACTTATTCAGTTACCTCCGCTGTTACTCAGAGAACCTCGTTTTGACTGTATCCTAAATCAGAAAATGTTTCATCACCAAAAATTGTTATTTCTATGTTTCTAGGACATGTGACAAAGTATTTCAACACTACTTGCAATTTGTAACAGCATTACTGGATTAGTCATAAGGACAATTACTTTGGGCTGCATTCCAAGTGTTTATCTTAAAATGGGTAAAATATAGGAATGAAATAAATGTAAGGCAGATATCGATCACTGAATCTGAGCGCATTAATTTTTCGAAGGCCTGCCACAGTGCTACTGTCAGGGAATTTTATCACCTCAGTCATTCCACTTGGTCATACTGTGTGCACAACATCCCAACTAAGAAATTGATTAAACCTGTTTGTAGAAAATCAAGACCTTAAAATGAAAGCCAACAGGAAGCGGAAGCTGTGAATAACCCATTACCTGTGTCCTGCAGTTCTGCAGGTGACCAAGGTTAGGCACCACCAATTTAGGCCATTCACAGCTGGTGAGCTCTGCTCTAAACACTATCTAATACAGCAGTGGAGTCACTGATTTATATACTGATCAGAAACTGCTTCTGAACCTACCCAGGTTTAAATGGACTCAGCTGATTAGCTGTAGTCCATATCTTCTTGCAGCTTCCGAGCCTTTATTCAGTACCATGGAGTGATCCTCCTCACTTGCCAAAATGAAGGTTTGTTAGGATAGGTAAAGAAAATGTTCTGAGAGGCTTTTTTTCAAGGCCTTCTTTTATAATTCCATTGTCATAATCAAGCAATCATTTTCCATATAATCAAAACACAAAGAAACATGACATTATGCAATCACTTTCTTTAATCTGGGAGAAAGGAGTTTGTATTGATGCTAATTGCTTTCCTTGAATCTCTTCTTGTCAACTGATCAAACAAATCTTGATCAAATAGAACATATGGAATATTACTCAGTCCTGCTTTAGCTTGATTTAGCTTTGTGACAGAAAGTGCATCTCTTTAATGAGATGCATATTATGCCATCCTGCATATTATTTTTACTTTTCTTCCCCAAAAGGTATGATAATCATGCTGGGATGATTTGGAGAAAACAGAAAAGCACAATCTATTGGGCTACCCTGAAAATGAAAACCATCTGCAGAGAAGTCTATTCCAGTAAGGCCTGTTGAACCTGGAAACAAGAAAGTGTTGTTGGTTTGGGATGGTTTAAAAAATCTTCTATCACAACGGTAGTTCTTTGCATTTCTACTTATGATACAAGTTATATCTAGTGGCATAAGTTCCAGCACCCTATTCTTCATGAAGTTACATAATTTATTTGGCAGATAAAACCCTTCCTGTTCATGAGCAATTATTTATATTTTAGCTCATGTCCATGTTTTTACATTATCCCATTATGAGTTTATAATAGAAAGGGAAATAATGAAAACTTTTTAAGATATTCTGGAATGTAAAGCTTTATTTAAAAAGAACAAAACTGCATGTTGACTGTAGTTAAACTGCTGTAGTTTTTTCCATTTCCCCAAGACCACTTAGCAAAATAGGAGAAAATGCAAATGAAACCAGGTCTTTATGATTTCCAGCCATTTGTTCTATTCACTGGATAATAGGTAATTCCTCCACTCCATTTCAGAAAGCTACCCATAGCATATTTCCTATAATTAGTTGAATTATCAGCTGCAATCTTGAAGGATCATTAAGGAATAAATGAATAACAGAAGTGAATAACAAAAAAGAAAATTATCAATTGTCATTTACATATGCCTCCATCATATTTGTAACTTTTAAATTTCACTAGTACTTGATAAGAAGTCCATTCTTACAGGAAGAACCCAAAATGAGTACAAATTTAAATATTCTTCAGGAAGCCGGGGAGCTTTATGTCAGCTGAGTTTGCCTTTTTATCAATTCTAAGAATAACACTCAACAAAGCATTCAGACAGGAAAAAAGGAACAATAACTAAAGTGTTTCTCTAGCTGCAGTTAACACGCAGAGGAATTGTTGAAGTGTTGGATGGATCCGATCAATATAAGTACTCTATTTACTGCTGTGAAGCAGTCAAGAAAAAATGCTGTGAACATTTAATTACTACCAAGAATCCAGAGAATCTAAGACATTAATTTTAAATATTCAATTACCTATTGAACAAAAATCTATTAGGATGCTGTCATGAGCGTAGCGGCTGCTTGTTAACTCTCCGGCATGGCAATAAAACCTGGGCAATGAATGTAATTGTACTAGGGATCAAAGAGCTGAGCTCCTACTGAGAAGCAAGTGTATACACTGCCAATATTTCATCATTCAGAGTCACTTTCCCTCCTCTACCTAATATGAAAGCTATAAAAACAAAACCAAAAATCCCCTCAAACTGTTATTGTTAAAGCCAAAAACTAATTAGTCATTGCTTCCCAAAGTGTTATGTGAAAAGTCTCTAGAAATAATGGGCTGCATTCTCAAATTTTATAGGTTTACTGAGTCTAGTGTTCTCTGGTATTTCCTGTTTCCCTTGCTAGGGAAGATTGAGTCAAGTTTACAAGTCATCTTGAATAACATGCAAGCTTTTCAATAAAGGCAATAATCTCTAGATTTATAAAGCATACAGTTAAAATAAAGACATGGGTGGTAAACAAAGACAATAGCAAGAGCTTTTTTATTGTTTTTAGAACTAAAATTCCCAGCATCTTAAACATTTTAGCAGCCATGAGTTACCATTTCAGTAAGGTTTGGTGATGCACTTTTGTTTTTCTACTTAAAATATCTGAGCTTGAAAGCCTAAATACATCATATTACAACAGGAGGGAAAGGAAAAAAATATAACACATCCACTTATGTCTAGAATACTATTTCTGAATGTTAATGTATACATATGATAACAGCTATAGCTGCTAACAATATGGGAAACAATGAACAGCTTTACCTCTCCTCCCTTGTGAGACATTTCAGCAGATCTCAAAACATGACATATATAAAGAATTCAATAGATCCTTGAAACACCTACATATGTTACTTTTCCAAGCTATGCACAGTGCTCTGAACAATTAGCAATGAGGAATCACCTTATTTCTTGGTAGCTTTACCTACAATGAAAATGGGGTTAAATGTCATGACCCTTGATCAAAGTCCCAAGATGATGATTCAGATGCCTGGCCCCATTATAGTTAATGGAAGTTCTTCTATTGACTTTGTTATGTCAGGATTTCAACTCCTGAGATCACTTAATTGTCCCAAACATTTATCACCTTGTTTCTGTTTTACAGCAGAACTAAAAGCATGTCCAGAACTGCAGCCGTGATGTGATCAAACGCTGCTTTAGTGAGGACCCAAAACAGCAAAATACCATCTTTCAGAAAAACATCCCTAGATCAGCCCCTGAACTTGAACACAATCCCAAGTCATTTCCACTTAGGACATCTGACAGCATCACAGCCCAAGTGTGTATTGATGTACTTTTAGTTTAATTTTACAGTCATTATGAATATAAGCTACTCAAGAAAATTATCTCCCAACTCAAGATAAATTAAAACTTTCTCTATATCCCTCTATCCAAGTGTATCTGCTACCTTCCCAGTATTGTTCTGTTCTTCATTACATCATGAAAAAGGCACAGACTCTTCAAGGACTGTATTCAAGGAGAAAATGCTTTTGATTTACTTAGTGAAGAAAATAGGTGCATCTGTATGCTTAGCTACCATCTGTATTTTTAAGTTGATAAAAATAGTAACAACATGCACATCCTAAATCTTATTGTGTATTCAACTCACACAGGCATAAGGCATTGCAGGTCTAGAAGACTTAACCGTCTCTTATGGCAATTTGATGGAAGCAGCAGGATTGGTACTGAACAAAAAGTTAGATGAAAAGAAGAGAAGAAAGCTGGGTGGTTGACCTAATCCAAGCCCAAAAAATATCTGTTAGCAAGGCAGAAATTTATGGTGCTTTGTTTTGGTTTTTACCCCTGTGATTTTTTGGTTTTTTATATTTACTGACTATTAAACTGCACAAAAAGTACATGGAGTTAGTAAACCTGTGATGGCCTGGTTAAAACCATGCTTTCTTCAGTTAACTTCTGCATTGCATAGATGTCTTTACACTCAAAGTTAAACTCTAGTTTTTAATGAACTACCCTTGGCCTTAAGACACCATAAGAACATGCTTAGTCTCACCATATTACATATAATGTGTTTTACATACATGATACTCTTAGGTAAATTCATGAAAGCTAGAACTCTAAATTTATCTGTGGCTGATGTTAATTTCTTAACAAATGGATATGTGAATGCAAATGAGGGACATCAGCTGAAGTCCTCTTGTACACGGTAAAGACCAGTTCCCACAGACAAAGTACAACTTGCTACCTAATCAGAGCTGCCTCCATTCAGTGATCTGACATAATTTGTGCAGTCTCATAATAGGTGACAAGAAGGGAGAAAGCCATAAAATGCCTATATATAATTTTTAGCACCTGGGTTTTAAACATGCATGAAAATTATAAAATATTTTTAGAAGTTAAATCCAGGATACCTGTTTTGAATAAACTGCAATGTTCTGAGGTTACCAGACTGAAAGAACTAAATAGGAATATTATTTTTAAATGTTTCAGCAGCTGAAATATGTAATTTAATAAATTTGTTTACACTCACGCAGTAGTTCTGCACTATAAAGTTACTTTCAAATTTATTCTAATGTACTTTTAGCAGAAAATCTCCACTGCTGACCATTTATTTGACCTCTTTCTAGCACATATCCTGTTATAATACTGAAATTCTTTATGCTTCTAAAAATAGCAATGCAGAGATTCTGAAATGATTAATGATAGTTAGGACTGTTGAGCTCAATGTAGAAAAATAAAATAGAGTATACAGCCATCCATCTCCTGAAACCTGGAAGATTACTTTTCCTGTTCTGGGGTGAGGATATTAAATTTCCTAAGAGCTCTCCTCTTACAAGATTGTCAGAATGTCAATGGCTTTATCCAGCATTTGTTCTAACATATAATATTATACATAACTGCCTAGAGGTGCCAAAATACAGGCAGAAATTGAAGGGTGGTTTTCTAAAGATATAAATAGGAATGCCAGACATGAGTTTATTATGAAAACTTGAGACTCCTAAGACTCAGGAGACCTCCATCACAGCCACGTTCTTGCAAAGCATTCTTCTGTTTAAAGTACTCAGAGATCCTTTACCTTTCCACAGCAGACTGCAGCCCAATCTGCTTGAAAAATCTCATTTAGGACTAGACTGCTACAGTAAGTGTGTGTGATTTTTTACTTCCTTCATAGAGCTACCAGTGGTTATTAATGAATTGCATAGAATTAAAACCCTGATCTCTAGGAGTCAGTATGTGCTCTGCTGGAAACAAAGAATCTTGCACTGTCATTTAATTAAAAGGATGGAAGCAAAGCACTATGCCAGTTACAGTGATGTTACCAGAGAATTACATATACACCATTTTGAAGGGTGACCATAAATCTCACTGAGTGCCTCTACAAGACAGCAGAAAGACAGATGAGGTAGGCACACTCAGAGTGTGATTCAGACCCCCAGTTTCAACTGAGTAGTGAAGGAAAACATAACAGACTATCCTGGAGCAGATGCCTGATTTTTAGATGGTTAAAGTGATGCACGTTGAATTGTGCTCTGTGAATCTTAATGTCACTTTTTTCACTCATTCTTCTGACTCAGAAGACAAAATTCTGCTTTCTAACAATATTAAAAACAAAACTGACTACTGTTAAAGACGTTACACATAAAGAATGTATGTCCAATTCACTTAGACTGAGTCTACCCTGGTGATGAGCTGCATGCCAGCTGTGTCTTACCTATTCTAGTTTTTCAAAGAAGAGAATCACTACCGTCCATTTCCAGCACTTAACAGAGAGGGGAATAGTGAGCTGCATGGACAGCAAAATTCCTACTCCTTGGATGGATAAGCACATGTAAAAATTGAGACACACAGCCTGCTGCATCAGAGGACAAAACAGAGGAGACAGAAAGCCCTCTCTCAGACTGCCATTATTTTTCCCCTGGTCTCCCAGTATTGCAGTCCATCATGTAGAAACAGCACAGTTCATTATGAACAGGGTGAAATCACCTGACTAAGGAGCCAAGAATTTCGTTCATAGCCCATTTAAATTCACAGCACTGAGATGTGGAACAACAAGAGTAATTTCTCTATGGGTATGAAGAAACAAAAGTATTCAGGACTTGATGCTGAGAATTTAAACAGCAAAACAAATCAGGGAAAAAAGCCAGGATTGTTGATGTGTGGCAGCACAAGAAGTTCTCTTTCATTGCAAATTTGCTTAGTGTTCATTGCTGTAATGTGCAGGTGTCATTGCACTTGCCTAAGAGCTTTTGTGTAATGAAGGACTGATTTTCCATACTATTGAAATTATAATGCTGCTACTGAAAGCAACCTGAAGGACAACAAGCTGAAAGCTGTTACCGAAAGGAAAAGATACAAATGTGTTCCTTCTTCATAGTCTCTGCAGCCATTTATCATTCAAGGAGGAAATTTTATTGCTCAAATAATAGCATTTATAAGGATCCTAGAACTATCATTCCTGTTCCAACATCAGCCATATTTGAAATTCTCAACATTTCTTTTACAGGCCTTATAAATTCAACATATATTAAGTGAAAGCAAGTGTACATGGAATACATGTTTCTCTTGCTAGACCCTGATTTTATATCTAATTATAGAGAGGAAAAAAATCCCAAATATTTTAACTTAAATCTGGCTGAACTCAAATAACAAAGATAATACATTTTCACTTATTACTTGTCTGATAATTACTTAAATCAAATAAATTATAAATTTAAGGCTTTCTTTGAAGTTCTTTTCTAAAATTAAAATTGCATTGATAATTATTTAATTAGGCCAGGCAAGCTTTAGGTGCATGACTTTTATAATAATTCCAAATGGAATAAATTAAACGCTTGTAGCTTTTCCAATACAGAGATAGTAAATACAATTCTTGGAAACACTCATAAGCACCCTTATGCGCTATAAGCAATGCCTTTGAGTTCTTCCCATGGAAGTGTTTTCTGGAATGAGGCCCTATGGAATAAATGTGAGTGTTACTCTATTTTCTAATATTAAATATAGCTGAGGAGCATCTAGTTTTTGAATAGCCATTTTATTCTTTCTGTCTATGAAAGCCAGTGCTTTGTCGGTGGCACACTTTGAAATTTCTGGAACCTATTCATCTAATATTGGGAGTTATTCTTATATTTATGCCATGAAAAGTATATCATTTCTTTCTGAAGGAAAAGTATTACACTCAAATTTCTATTTGCATTAAGTAACACATACCTGTAGGGTCAATCTTTGCAACTTATCTTTTTGTTTCAAGATAATTTTTTGTATTTTTATATCTTGATGGTGTTTCACAAGCATATTATTCTGCACTGAGATGTTGGTTTCCTTAATTTTTTAACTGTACTCCTTGCACATGCTTTTCTGAAGATCACAGAGCAAGAAAAAAAAAAAGTAGCTATATTTTGTATAGATTCTTTGTGCTAATGCATGAGAACTCTCTTTCCAATAAAGTGACAGCTCACAGACATGTTTCAATAGATTTCTTGCTTTTTGGTTTGTAGCCACTGAATTTTAAATTACTAAGTAACATTAAAATTATGAAAGCAGAATATTAATCTTGCATTTGAATTTGAATGAGAGAAAAGCTATGCTTTATAAGTAAAGTAGTTTTTAAATATAAATTATCTTTTTTGTTGTTGTTTTCAAAGGGTATTTGGATAGATACAGGTTAAGTCCTTATTGCATTTAAAATAATAAAAATTTTGAAAAGTAGAGAAAGATCAAGATCTTTTCTACAGCCAAAATATCTTGATATTTCCATCAAAATATTCTTATTTCATTCTGGAATTGCCATTCTTCACATTCCAGGTTACTGTTTCCAATATTCATCATTAGAATTGCAGTAAAGACAAAAAAGGAATTTCAGTAAAGACAAACTGAATTTCACAGTTGGTTCAGTCACAGAAAGAGCTTTCCCAGCAACTGTCCTGTCACACCCTTCAGACAGTAAGTTAATTCATAGAAGTTATGATGGGCAGAGTGATGTGTAAAAACAACAACCAGGATTTCAGGTTTTCATGTCAGGGCTGTGTGTATTTATTTCAATGTAATTAGGGAGAGAAGAAGGAAATACATGTACAAATCCCACAATTTTTTATGGAAAAGGCTGTCCTGAAGGATATGAATGCTTATCTAGACATGTGTGAAACACTTTTTCTGACTTCAAAGACATCTTCCCTATTGGAGGAGACAAAGCCAAACACTGACTCTTCCCACTGAATACCTGTGCTACACAGTCAAGGAAATATCTCTAAGGATATTTGTCTTAGATGAGGAGAAATCTACCAGCCATATACTAGATAAGATGAAATTGTGAGTGCAAAAAACAGGATGCCTATCTTTGTTCTATCTTAATTAGAATCTATATATCTGACTGGATGTAACATTAGTTTAATTAAACACTGTGCAACAGACACAAAACCATCTCTTAAGAGGAAACCTTAATTGCTATTAAACAATATTAAGAAACAGTATTTTATATAAAAGAGGTCCAGTAGGATCATTGCAAATGCTATTCACTATTCTTATCCTTCATTAACACTGCCAGTGATATAAAATCTGAATTACAAAGCTGAATGAGGCATTAAGACTCTGTTCATTTAGAGCAGAACAAAATTTCTAAAATCTTCAGCTCAAGAAGTAGATATGGTCATCTTTGGGCAACTTTGGGCTTTGAATAAACCTCAAATTGCCATGTCTTGACCCTCGAGGGGGAGGACTTTCACCACCTGTAATCTGCTGGAAGGACAGCAGAGGAGAGCACAAGCAACGCAGGAGGTTCCTGGAGGGCACTGGTGGTCACTTCTTAACACAGGCAATTGAGGAATGGACAAAGGCAGGGGCTCTGCTGGACCCTGTACTTACAGACAAGGTCAGGATGGTGAAGATCTTGGGAAACCTTGGCTGCAGTGACCACAAAATCATGGAGTTCAGGAGAGAAGAACCACTAAGACCATTGGGAAAGTCTGGAGCAAAGATCAACCAATCCCAGAAGAGGATCAGGGTAGGGAAAGGCCAAACATTACCATAAAACCTGACAGGATACACCCAGGAGCCCTGAAGGAGGTGGACAAAGTTGAGGGAGGCGATCCTTTCACTGTGCTCCACATTGGTGAGACACATCTGGAAGACTCTGTCCAGTTCTGGGGATAAAGAATGCTCCTCAGTGTGGGAGAGACAGGGACACACTGGAATAAATCCAGCAACAGTCTACGAAGGGCCTGGAGCCTCTCCTGTGATCTGGGACTGTCCAGCCTGGAGGTGAGATGGCTCAGGGGAAACATGAATGTCTGCAGAAGTCTGAGCAGGGATGGTGTTGTAAAGATGGAGATGGGCTCTTCTCAGTAGTAAGTGGAAGGACACTAAGTACAGGAAGTCCCAGTTAAAGATAAGAATACACTTTTTTTCCTCTGAAGGTGGCCAAACAGTGGAACATGGTGCCACACAGAGGTTATTAAGTCCCCACATGTTCAAAACCCTATTGGACTTGGCCCAGACCAACCTGTAGTAGCCAGCCCTGCTCTGAGCTGGGAGGTGAGAGTACATGATCTCCAGAGGTTCTTTCCAAACTCAACAGTTTCATGATTTTGTGACTCTGTGAAACACATTGTAGTATTTTATTGTCGTTGGAGCATGCAACAATCCTACCCTTTCACTTCCCATGCTTGATCATGCCAATATTAAGGAAAATGGCCAAATCATTGACAGTGTTTTGTGTAAAAGGGCAAACTTAAGCTCAGAGCAAATAAGCACATTTGATACCACATTGCTTTTGTTAAATCAAAGGAGGTACCACAGAGGCTAATTATTTTTGCTGTTCTTATCCATAAGCATTACATTTTTCAGCATTCACAGAGAAAAACTTCAGTTAATGAGATCCATAAAGATTCTTTAATCAGCTTATATTGTGAAAAAGTATTAAAGTCTCCACTTTCACAACAGGCACATGAAATATATAGTTTTATGTTATATTACTAGTACAGGAACTCACCTCCCCCCTTCCCCTGAACCACCTGCAATTTTTAATAGTCATGTATCGCCAGGGTACCAGAAACCCATAAAAGTTTAACCTGCCAATTAACAACTGGGTAAAGTTCCAGCCTCGCTGAATATTTTGATTACTTCCAAGAGCTTTTCACAAAATACAGAAAATATTTCCACAAAATTTCTAGCCAGAGTTTTAATCTAATCTACAAAAAAAATTGGGTAGTAGGAGAAAAATATAAATGTATTTCATATTTTAAAAAAATCATCAATTTTTTAATACAACAGTAGACCTATCAAATCCAGCTCTGGATAAAAAGCAGTTATTTGTTAAGAGAAGGTGGAGGGGTGGGAATTAAAGAAAAAAATTAGACACTTTCATTCTAATGTTTCCTCTCAAGGGGGAGTGAGAAAGTAAGGGCAGAACTCACCTATTCAATACAAGTTAATCAAGGTGAGAAGTACAGCCCAATAGTTTTCATTGTATTTTATGACACTCCATTAAAAAGATAATGACATCAAATAACATTACCTTTGTTTTCAGGAATTCTTTCAAAAACAGCTAAGAATGTATCAGCTTTTGAATAATTTTCAGGAATATGCAAATTGTAGTGCAAAATAGTTACACTTATGTGGATCTGGACTGGAAGGTACATACCAAGGTATACATATTTTGGCACTACCATTGATAATCACAGATCTTTAGCACTGAGAAATACTTCAAATAAGGCTAGAACACAACAAAATCCCAAACCAATAAAAAACCCAAAAAAACCTAGATCCACCTCTGAGACCTTTAATGATAAAGTAAGAAATTCTAAATTGGCAGGAAAGAGGTCATAGACAGTATTGTTCACCAGCTGTAATAGGCATCAACTCATTTCCATCACTGGTGCTAAATTTTTGTAGGTTCCACAGTTTTGCAGGTGAATACAGCATCTCCTAAATATGAAAAGCATAAAGAGACAGCATAGAGATGTCCATCTGGAAGCAAAACAAGTTGGTAAACAAAGCTGTTGAAGAGAGTGAGAATACATTTGTGCTACTGGAGGACAGCTGTCATGAATAAGTGGGACAAAACAAAAGGAAAAAGTCTAAGTTAGTGGGATGTGGCTAGAACTGCAAGCCTGGAATTGCATGAAATTAACACAAGTTATTTGGAGAGGTGTCCAAGAAGAGTGTGAAAACAAATGAGAAAAAGGGAGCTAAAAGAGGAAAGAATCCATAGACTGCTTAGGACGTAAGTGAAATAACTTGCAAAGCAAAAGAAAACAAAAAAACATAACAAACAAAAAACAACCAAACCAAAAAAACAAAACAAAACAAAAAAAGAGGTCCTACAGGCAATGGTATGAAACAAAACAATAAATGGAAAAGGGGTTGCATTTACAGAACATCCTCCTGCCACAGGGATGCAGATACTGCACAATGACTGCAGGGTTACAACAGAGCACATGGCTGCATTCACAAGGGATCTTCAAGTTCAAATGCTGCAGTTACACCTTGCCTTTGGGTCAAAAATTACTTGAATCCAGGTTGCCAAAAATGTTGATATGATGCAAAATTAGCATATGCAATGCAGTGAAACTAATTAATAGCCTTACACGAGTCCTGGAAAACACCCTGAATGAAGGTTCATGTGATTTCTAATGTTCCAGTCAACTTGAGGAAGGAAAGGCGCATAGAATTTACATAAACACTATTAATCTAAAAATAGCAAATTTACATCATGAAAGAGGTACAATTATTTTTTTCCATGAAGTCCTGTATCAGGACAAGTTAGAGTTGTAGCTTTGAACTGATTCTGCTGTACAGGAATCTCCACTTGGGTTTTTTCTTCCCCTTTCTATTCCTTTTTCTCCATTTTTCTGCTTTTGCACAAAATAAATATATAAAGCTTCAGAACTTGATAAGCATTTGGCAATGATGAACTACCAAGCAATCTGAAAGATTGCATTGTTAGTAGTTTTCAAACTTCTGTGATTTTTGCCAGGCCAATTTACAGTCTAGGTCTGCAGGTTATTGTACACTGACTTCTAAAAGATCACTTCTCTGAAGAATACCATCCATTACCACTGAAATGAAATATTAACCGAAATACTGCCCAGAAACTAATTTGTGTTCCCTTACCTGATCACAAACAAACAGGAGAAATAACTGTGGACTTTATTGCATACTCAAAGCATCATCCAGCTTTTTAAGACAAAAAAAAATCAAAACAAAACAAAACAAAAACCCACTACAACAAAATCTAACTCCTGACCAGTCACTTAGTTTTTTTAGTTAATTCTTTGTGTCTGTATTTGTGAAGATTACAATTAAGTCAATATTTCTACTGAAAAGAAACTCCAACCAAAACAAACTAAAAAAATCTCTATCAAAACCCATACACCAAACATTTTCAGACATGGGCTATAAACCCTAATTGAAAACATTTTGACTTCATGTTTTTTTTATCTACTGTAATTTTAGTTTTGCTATTATAGAGAAAATGGGATCAAAATTATTTACAAGTGCAGCTTAAAACAATACAACAAAAAATACAAGGGAGTGACATTCTGGTAATATCTAATTTATAACTTGATTCTAGATCAACACCATAATATCAATCACATACTCCACTACTAGTCATCAGGTCAATTCACATTCCAGTAAAAACAATAGAAACTCACTTTGCATTCCCAGTTTGTAGGAATGGTATTTCAAGAATTTCTTGGAGAGATTCTTGGCGTCTCAGGAAAGAGCACTCAGAAGGATTATTAAAAAGGAACCAACAATACTATTTATTTCTGATTCCCTAGATGTTCTTAATTCAGAATAAGAGTCTTAATTCAGAACTACCCTGCTTATTCAAGTAATTTTAGATCATTTTTCTCAAGTTTTAAGGGCTTAGCCTACAGTACTAAGCTTCACCTGTAACCACCATAATTCTACATACAAAGCATTACCATTATTTTAATCATTTTCAGTTTACAGTGCCAGTGTACAGCATATGTTTCATTCAGAAGTCTTCCCAAGTTCAATTGAAATAATCCTAATGTCTGCCAAACAAAATTGAAAAAAATATGCCAAATAACACCTTTATTTCCTCTAAATTAAAACAACTTTGATAATACAAATACAGTAGTGATATACAACATTGCAGAGTAAAATAAAAACCCAACTTCTACGTTCTACTTCTCAATTCCTAATTTATACATTACAGAGGATGGGAAGGGAAACAAAACTGAAAATTCAATAATCCTTATTTCATTAGGAAGATATCATGAATGTTAAATTGCCTACTTGGAAAGGAAACTGTCAACCTGAATTCTGGTTTGATTTGCGGCAGTCCTTGATATCACTTCAGTTTAGGCAGAGTATGGCCAAGAAATGCAGCTCTTGATGTAAAACTGCAAACTAAGGCAGAGAGACTGATCCACGCCTGGTATGGGTCACTCCTAGGGATCAGTCTGCCCAAAAGGTAGCACCTTCTACACTTGTGTGTTTCCTCTGTCTTGCTGAAGATGGGGATTTTCCTGATTTTGATATGCATATCTTGGATCATTTATTGCATTTCATGTTCTCAAAGGAAAATGGGTTATTCAGCTTAACCATAACATGGCCAGTTTATTAACTGTAGAAATTAGCTTACCACACACCAGTGATGTGCCTTGTCATTTTTCAGCTTCATAAACAAGTCAAAGGAAAAATAAATCTACCCTTTATTAACCAGCTTCTAACAGGAAGTCATTTATGCCTCACTCTGCTGAGAATCTGAGTCAAAGGCAATGAAAAGCAACTGCAATAAGTTTACCAGTAGGTTGCTTTATTGAAATCTATAAGGTGAATTTTTTTAACATTTAAATCATCATAAAATATGCTATGTATTTATGATAAATTAAACTGTTATTGAACTCCTTCTCATTGTAGCACCACCCTTGGAAGCAAGGGATTTTGTAGATTCCAAAAAAGTGCTTTTGTTAGGTGCTGTTCCACTAGAGGTTAAGTTGTATTTTCCATTAAAACCTCCATTTCCAGGGGTTTATTATTCAGCCATAAAGATCTGCTTGGAATATGCCATGTAAAGACTAAATTCAGAAGCATTTTTTTAATGAATGTTTAAGGGAAAAACCCACCAAACACTCCTGTTAGCTATTTTTAACTTAGTAATGTTTCAGACATTGAAAGAAATTCCACACCTGCAAAGATTTGAGTCTGGATTTGAAGTGCTGACCCCAAAAGCCAAAAATAATCTAAATAATCTCTTCAGTGACCATCTGCCTGATCAAGCCCAGTACTCCCCCATGACAAAGCAGAACCAGTAACAGCAATATGGCAGGCTAAGCCCCACAGCACTATCTCCAAAAACTGCTCTTTTCAGTCACCTTCATGAGTATTTGAATCTTCTCTCAAATATTCCTTATTTTAGGTGCATATTTTTCAAAACTGCAATTAAATTAAAACATACTTTTCTAGTTTGTTTACAGAAAAATAAATCACTTTCCACTTTAACAGCACAATTTTTTTTAAAGATAACAATAGTTCTTACATTTAAGCTTAAAATCTATTTCAATGAACTTGTCGTGATTTAATTTACATGATTAAGTTATAGCGATGCAGGAACAGAAGTCCTGGGTCAGAGTACAGGTTTGCTTAGCTCTGCACCCAGCCTGATGCAGTAACTCTTGTGCACATAGAGAAGGGTAAGAATAGAACAAACACATTGTCTTCCCAGCCTCCAACTATTTTCAGGTCAACTCCTTGAGCCAGTGTTTCTAATATATTTAAACCACTGCAAGAGTAAAAATTTCATGCAAAAAATTCACTGATTTTCTCAGGAAATTTTGATCCTGTGAATATATTTTTTGGGTTTTGCACATAAAATGCTAACGATTCATAATAATTCAGTACAGGTACATTGAGAGAATGCAATATGCATGTGCATCAGTATGTGACCACACATACACAGTAACCCAAACAAGCTTTAAAAGGTTTGATTAAAGATTAAAAAGTCAGGAAGCACCAGATTAATCTCAAGGGCGCAACTTTCATTTTAACATCTTCGTGCATGGCTGCTGTAACCAAACCTCTAACCACACCTCTGTGTTCTGGCTTTTTCCACAGAACTTCTGACACATTTGCTCACAGCAGTCATTGCTCTATCACACCTTTTTCTCTCTCCTCTTTGATCATTATGTAATCTATACTCACACCTTATTCTTTGCATGGAACAGCAACGCAGATATAAAAACTTTTTTTGCAGGCTCTTGACAGTTCCTTACAGGTTTTCCTCCAATTCACACTGCAGCAGCATGCTCAATTTTTTAGTGTTGTGAAGTCTGATAAGATGTAGAGCAGGGTACTGATCCACTGAAGCAGAAGTACAGCACTAGAAGATTGAAATTAAAGAGGAACCACTTGGTTGCCCATGTGGGATGAGATACATGGCATTTCCTTTGTCCTCAAGCAGTGGCTAGCATTGCATGGCACAAACAGCATTCCAAGTACACTTGCTCTTCATTTCACATGCAGTGAAATGTTGCAGTGGACTTTTCTTCTGTCCCAGTCTCCTCATCTATTGAGTCCCAGGCTGCAATCCGGCAGTCACAGTGCCAGTGTTCCTGCCCAGGAGATCACTGTGACACCTCTGCTCCCCTTTATCAAATGTCTTGCTCCTTCCAGCCCTTTGAGTTTCGGCTTGTGCGCTGTGAGGTCTGTTAATCTTCCCTGCTCTAGATTCTTTGCAGTGTGTTCAGAAAGGCACCCTGAACAGATTTTTCTCCCTGTAAACCCCTAGGTTCATTTCTCATCCAGATGACCAAAGTGGTCACCACAGGCAGCAGGAGCACAATGGCAAGAGAGTCCTGACAACCCCCAGGATTTGGGCAACAGAGCAGGACAGAGCTGTAATGCACAGGGGTCACACACATCCTCTATGCACCAGCATTTGCAATGCCTTTACTAAAGTAACCATTGCAATAGAGAAAAATTGCAGAGGGACAGCTTATCCCGCTTAAACCCTGTGTTTAACTAGTCAGTGCATCTGCTATTTAGCATTAACTAAAATGTCAGTGTAGACAAAACCTCTCCCTCACCATTTTTAAATGTTCCCTACTGCACATAGTGCTGGTGCCATACAGTACATGCTGATGATTTACCTGCAGCTGTATTTCAGTGAGCAAATCCTTCCCACCCTGCAACACCCAAACGTATCCCCATCATTCTGGGACAAAAGGGGATGGCAGTGTAAATCCTTTAAGATTACATGGCCCCTTGTGAACGGTTAAGTGGAGATTATTTAAAAGACTTAATTACACAGAAACCTGACACACTCCTTTTTAATGGGCAGGCAGACTGTTGTTTATTTAGTTTTTGAAATCTCGTCTAAATTGGGCCTTGAGAAAGAGAAAAGTACCCTAGTCTTCAATTAACAGATTGTCTTCCACTAGTCAAGGGATAATTTGAGCTTTACAGAAACACATGTAAGAAGTAAAAATAAAGCATAAGTACTTCCTCATACTGTATATTGTTTTGCATCAGCCTAGTTATTCTGTGGTTCATCACTGGTATAAAAAATTTACAAGTATAAACTAGTTTAGAGGATATTAACAAAGCATTACTATCTCTTACTATTTAGAAGTCACTAAATCTTTCAATAAAGTGCAGTTTATAAACAATGGTTTAGAAAAACACCATACAATTAGGAGTAAATAAGACAGTGGCTTTCAGAATGCAAATGTACAGCAAAAGGAGTGTGTCAGTTGATAGAAACAAAATATTTTTATAAGAGAGAGTGATACTAGTTAGTAATATCTGTACCAAATTGGGAAATGTTTTGACTGCAACTATGCAAATTAGTGACTGGAACTGTCTGTTTAGATGTACTGGGATATATTTATAACACACATGTTGTGTGGAATGTCTATTGAGTGAAAAAAATATACTTTTTTTAATGGAAAAAACAAACTTTTAATATCAGAGAAAAATACTTCAAAACCTTTGTTTAATAGTTTTCATTCATAATGACATAAAGATTTATTCCTGTAGACTGAGGTACCGCACTTTCAAAAAAAAACCCAAAGCAATACTCTTCAAGAAGTATTACTGTGTTACTGATAAGAATGAGGAGAATTAAAAATTGAGTTAGAAGCTAGGCATACAATAGTGATTTGCTGTTCACATTGACTAATGTTTAGGTCCAAAGAAATGAAGCATATTATTTTCTCTTTAATGATTAGCATGAAAGAAGATCTGCACACGACTCTGAGCAGCTGGAAGTAGCAAGAAAGAACTTATGCATTTAAGAAAGAAAAACTCAAGTTGCTACCTGGTGCAAATTTCTGAATTTGCAGTATACTTCAGTGTCAACAGAGGGCAGGATGATTATCTATCAAAGATTCATGAAAACAAATTGACAAAATTGCTATGTTCTTCATGCACATTCCTTTAGGTTTCAAAATATACATATTCACAATACTGTAAGCAAAAAAGGAATACAGGTCCCTACTTGCAAGAAAAAAATATACATAAAATTACTAGTTTTCTTTTCCAGGCTAGTTTCTAATTGTACCAAACTGTACGTGCTGCTTTGGCTTGTGTTTATCTATGGACTTTAGAAAAAGAGTAGGGAAAATTGATTTCTGCTTGAAAAAAGAACACTAATTGAAATCTTACAGGAAAAACTAGCACTTAATACCTTTATAAATCCAAAGGATTTCAGGAAACAATTAGCAAGGCAAGCTGTCACACAGTCGTTGCACTGCAGACTTTCTATTGTGAAATCAAGATTTCTGCTCTTCTGCTAAATCTGGCTGAAATTTTCCAATGACATTTAAAGCTTGATGGGAAAAGACAGAGGGTGTTATCATTTTAGCCCTGTTGTCTCAAGAATGAAGGCCAAATTCCTGTATTTGAAACTAGTTTGGTTGCCCTTGACAGGATAGAATTGCAAATTTTTTAATATATCTTTTCTATAATTTAGGAAAATGGGTTTTTTTAAAGAAACTTCATTTATGGTGCATGCTCAGCTTATTATTTTTCTTCAGTTTCACATTGTAATTCATTAAGCTCTTCACTCCTTCAGTTCTCTGATCTATCTTCCATCCATTTAAAATCCCCATTGTTCTTGCAAAATTACATTATCCTATCTAAGAAGGAAAGCAAAGCCATGGACCATATGGTATCTCCACTAAATTAGTAGGAGTTTTACTGATGCCAGTGGAAACCAGAATTCATCTACCCTACAGATTGCATTTCCATGTCATTGTTTTGGATTAAACCACCAATGAAATGGCAGTTAGATTTGATTGGTTAATTAAGCCTGGGGGAGTAAAAATATCATTAATTTAAAAGAGAATTATTAGTTGCTCTTTCAATTTTCTAGTGATAATTAAAACCCCCCAACTTTGATGATGCCCTCATGCTGATTTTCATCACACACATCTCAGAAAGCTGCACTATTAAGTTTGATTTTCTCTGGTAAAAATGCAACCTGCCTTCATCATGGTGCTATGAAATGAATAAGCACTCAGCAGCTAATATCAGAGAAGCAAATTTAAAATAAATTGGCATGCACAGAATTCCTTCAGTAGAATTGTCCACCCCCATCATACCACAACTGTAAGTACTTCTGCAGGGACAGGTGTACAACTTCTGAGCTTGAGCTCAACAGGAACCAACCTGCCTTTGACAGAAGGAGGAGAGAAGGACTTTAGTGTAGCTCCAGAGTCCTGATAAGTCATTCTTTCAGATCAGCAAAGAATCCTGGATCTACACAAAGTCCCCAGCCTGGCTGAGCAGACACCTGGAATTGACCAGGAGTCATGTGGATGACAAGAGCCTTAGGGTGAGAGCATGTCTACCTTCTCTGTGGAAGGACCAAGCTCATCTATCTGCTGTACTTGTGCAGCTTGTCCTTGGCAGAAAGCCCACCAGTGGGCAGGATTCTGCACTTGCCACATCATTCCAGGCAGAGCTCAACCAAAAACATAAATATTTTTAACTTGCTGACTTGCCTCACCTGTTGAAAGCATGCTGGAAATTCCCCAGCATGTTCTTGAGCATGAGAGGTGCCTGAGGCAGCTGCTGTGGCTTCACCCCTGCCAGCCTGCACCTTCCATGCCCCTGGAGGCTGGCATGGTGCCCTGCTCTGCAGGTGGCCAGCAGGGAGACACCTGCCACCCTCACCTCGCTCCTGGGACAGGCTCAGGCCTCAGCCACCACACCCAACCACATCCTGGCCCATTGCTGAAGGCTTTGTCAACAAGGTCAAGGCACTGAGCCTCCCAACAATGCATTTCCAGCACTTATACCCTGCCACAGAAAAGACCGACATACTGGGAACAGATAATGCAGGGGCAGTAAAAAAAAAAGCCAAAAAAACCATAAAAAATAAACTGAATATAATATGGTGAAGATCATCTCTTTTCATCTTTAAATCATTAATTTTTAAGTCATATGAGACTTCTGTAAAACCTACAATGAAATACTACTTAACTGAATGAATTCACAGCAGAAAGGTCTCAGACTACATCAGGGTTATGGTTATGGTCATAAATTATGATTAAATGTTTATGAGTTAGTTGAAATATTGCAGGCAGGATCTTTTTTCTTTTGGCACTGTAGGGTGCACAGATACAGTGTAAAATCCCGTAGATATTTAGGGGATTGTGGGTTTAAAATATGATTATTTATTGTTAGATCGATTTATTACGGCAATAGTTAGGGGCCCCACCTGAGATGCGATTACCACCAAGAAAGGCTCTTTATAAAATAGAGTAGGAGCAGAAAACTCAGGCCCCTGTTGAATGGAGATAAAACAGATGTGAAAGTCAAAGAATGGGAGAAGCAGCATGTTAGCTCTGTAATAAAAGCAAAGAGCTGAAACACAGAGATGAGATGGCTTAACTGAAGCAGTAGTAAGAATCCACAGAGGGCAGAGGGGTACTTAGGCCAAGGGCCAGACCGTTTTCAACTGATGCAAGGGAAAGAACCTGAAAGTAGAAGTGGACTAGATAATTCTCCTGTTTTAATTACAATACCACACTTAATAACATTCAATTTTCATTCCTCTCTAACCAAACATCCTATCACAGAATGGAAGATGCCGCTTCAGAAACAGCACCTTTTACAGCTGTGTAAAAACTGTCCTAGGAGTAGCATTTACTAATTGTTCTGGGTACATGAATTGTAGTCCAAAATCCAAATACAAGCTACCAAGACACCAAAACTTGCAGTAAATTTAGGAATATTTTTCCAACTTTTGTTGCACAAGGCTATGCACTCAGTGAATCAAAACATCTACAAATATGTTTTTGATCTGATGAGGTCATGATTGATTCAACCAATATCCTTCAAATCCCAGTTTTCTGAAATAAACTTTCACAGGGATATTTCTCTCTCCTGCAACTCTCAGTTACTCACATACCATATAACAGTTAAATGCACATTTAGTAAGCTTAGTCTGCAATTACTTACTTGTGCAGGAACAACTTGCACACTCCGGTAAGCTTATCTTGTTAATTATGAGTCCACTACTACATATTTATGCAAGTGAAATTACCACAACATGTAAGGATGTGTAACAGCTATTTACATTCCCCTGTGCTCTGAACAGAGCATAATTCCTCCAGAAACCTTAGTGCATATTTACACATTTAAAGACCAATCTAATATATAAACATATATAAGGTTCTGGCACCTCCTGAAAACTTGCATATCCTGAGTTTGCATGCATGAGCTCACAATACAAACAACACAATTTTAAAACAGCAAAATTAAATGTGGAAGAATGTGTTTACAGAAATAAAAGGAAAAATAAACCCTGTTTTATGCAGCCATGCTACCTTACCCCACTAAATACCACTCCAGCTGAAGAAGAATGAGTAATCAGCCCTTCAGTGCACAGCCAAGCAGCAGCACTGATGCTGAGCAGAAAACTACCCTGCAACTAAAAACTGTCCTTTCACAGGTCGAAGAGGATGCACCACAGCCATGACTTGCTGAATTTGAAAGGACAATCATCAGGAAGCCTGTTATGGCTTTCTGTTCACAACCCAGAAATCAGCAGAGTTCACGTTGCAAGTGTCCTCCCCAAGAAGAGGCAGACCTCTGATATACTCAGATATTGAGGGCAGTAAGAGAAGTTGGCTGGCCAGCTGTCTTTCCCTTTCCTCAATCACTTCTGTGGCTCTATGCTCTTAGATGCTTCCATCACGGCCTTCCTACTGCTAGAGCAGTTTGGACTTTGGCTTCTGGAATGCTCACATGCCATTACCATTTATTCAATCAGCCACAGTTTTCCTTGGCATTAAAGCTAGCATAAAGCAAGCGGTAATTTTTGATACTTTAGTGTTTCAATAATTCTAAAAGAATAATGAGTATGTTTGTGTCTGGCACAGCTTTAAAGAATGTTACAAGCAAGGGATGTATAAGAGTTGTTCAAAGCAAAATGTACTGTGAAATTGTATTCAATGGGAAGAGTAAGGCAACCCATCAAAGGTGGCAACCAGTTCAATCCAGAATTACATATCTGTACATACATGGATAAATAGACACAGAGGAACGTGTCTATTGTATCATGCTTACATTTTTTCCCACCTGTTCCAGAACTGAAAATAAACCCTCATTGAAAAATAAATTATCAATAATTAGTTGAGTCTCAACAGCAGAGTGCCTGTCAAATAGTTTCAAGTGACTGAAAATAATTTCAAATACTTTGTTGCTCTTTTTTAAACAGCGGGGAAAAGAAATAATTCAGCAAATAGCATCTGGGTCCCATGAGCTCTTTGATAATACTATGCCTGCATTAAACATGTTTTTGGAAATCTTTGAGTACATTTCCAGTATGTCAGAAATAAAGACGACTGTCAGATACTCTTATTAATCAGTTGGAAAAGCCAAAACCTCCCAGTGGGAGGCAGAAATGTTATACTGATGCGATTATGAGTCACTGCAGTTTTGGTTGAATCAAGGCCATTTATTTGAAGGTCTGTTGCCCAAAAATGCCTCCTAATTTGCAAAACTCTTCTTTTCTTCTTCATTCTCTTTTTTTTCTCCCTTTCTTTAAACTGGATATCTTATATAAAAATTTGTTTCCATCGTTTTATGCTGAGGAATTTTCTGTTGGCCCTTGTGTAGCATGATGCCTGTAACATCCAAAACAGAGGGCTCCAGGATGTCTGCCATAAGAAAATATAGTGGCTTGCTTTATTTTTAAAGATTAATACCATTGGCAACCATGAGGACATGAATGACATGATTTACAAGTTTGTGGGCCAGACAAAAAAGGATCGAAAGATTATCTGCAAGCAAAGAATCAACATTTCAAACTGAGGAAATAGCAACAGAAAAGGCTCATCTGTTCACAGTCCAAATCTTTCCAGCAGTCCAAGGTAGCAGGGAAGAGAGTGCGTTAAGTCCTCTGCGCCAGCTCCCTCTGCAGGGGTCTGGCTGCAATTCTGGCCAGCAGATTTCACCCTCGGAGCTTATAATTGCATGTAATTCCTGTGTCTGAGTGGGAAACAAATGCACAAGAGAGCAGATCACTTCTAATGGCTGAGAAATGAATCTGAGACAAATCCCTTATATTAGGGTTTTTTTCTCTTTAACCCAATTACGTTATCTGAGCTCAAGTGCCTGCATATTTAGTGTTGAACTGGCAGCACTTTGGAACCTTGCCATAAAGAAGACCCTGTACATTAAGAAGTATCAGCACTCTAAAACAGGCCAGCATGAATAGTTTGTGAATGAATAAGAAAAGCTACCTTCCACAGCACCCTGAAAATCAGTCGTTCTCCCTTTGCCCTAGAGGCACATCTAACATGCTTAGATTCCTTTCTTGGGTATTGCACTCAGGCTTCTTCCTGACCTGCCTTTATACCATGATAGACACTAGAAACAGAACCAGAACAGGAGCTGAATGAAAGTTTTGTATTATGAGTCCTGAATATTGGCATTCCTTGGCCATTTTCTCCTGGTCTCCAGGTTTTCATAAAAGACAACAGACTTCTTGGTTGTGAAGATCATATAAACTCCTAGAAATTGCCAGGAACAAGCAGATGGGGACAAAACCACATAACATGTCTACTGGTAAGCTACAGACCACAGTCTGGAGAATTCAAAAAGCATAAATTACTCCTGACTTTGAAAGACTCTTTGAAAGGCATTTCTAACTTCTTCCCACACCAGCCCTAAGGGAAGGAACAACCCTCTCATTCTGCTCTCAGCCCAGCATGGAAAGCGAAGGACTGCTTCAGCTGCACTATCCAGCACAGAAAAAAAAAAGGAGAAAAAGCACAATTTAAACCAGGGTGGGATCAGGGAAGGATAGTGCAGCCAAATCAAACACTTTCCAAATGCTGGAACAGAGCACAATCCTAAACACAAATGAACCCTGCTGGGTTTATGATCTGCACAATGAACTTTATCAAGGTATCAGTTCAATGCTACACCCTGTTTACAGATACAGCACTCAATCCTTTCAGGGGCTGTGATAATACTAGGTAAACAAGCTAGTAATGACTTCTTCCCAAGGATTAAGTTGTAGTGGTTTGGAGTTGAACATCAGAGATTCTTGTTCATGCTTCCTGGTTTCTCATTTTCTGTACCCAAATGAATATTTTCTGAACACAGTAACTGGAAAAAATGGTCTTTTCGCTCAAGCATTTAAACAGTCAGTCCTCTAGTGAATAATAATGCCAAAGAAAAACAATACTAACCGGATGGACTGAACTCCGACCAACAGCTCCCCCTACCAGCCAATTCAAAGAAGATCAAGAGAAGCAAAAAATGAAGTTTAGGATTCAAAAGCACTGTGAACTAAAAGGTAAGTTGTACAGTGATATAAGGAATATTTTAATACATGTGCAGATTTTTGTGATGAAAAGGAACCTTATACCACAGACTATGTCTCAACAGAGTGCATCTGACAAGTCACTGAAAAAATACTGGATTTATCTTCAATGTGATGTTTAAATCTAGAAGATAAAGGTTTTCTATTTTGTTTTATAATATGAGAGGTACATTTTATTTAAGCTGTGTTGGAAGTTAAGTCATCAGCTTCTGCAGCAGGAAACTATATATATTTGGAGGCAGATGATGACTGAGTTTATGGTAAGTATGGCAGATTCCCAGAAGCACTTGGGTACAAAGGCACCTTGGGACACTGCCAGCCAAACCTTCTGCTCTGCCAGATCAACACTGAATTTGGATTACATTGTTTAGGGCTTAGTCCCATCGGGCACTGAACATCTCCAAGGTCAGAAGCTCCATAACCTCCCTGAGTAATCTGTCTGCTTAATTATCCTCATCTAGATTTTTTTCCCTTTTATTTTAAATTTATGACAACTCTTTCCTGTTACCTTGCTGGATATCTCCATAAAAATCCTAGCTCCACCTTCATGGTAACATCCTCTTTAGATGTATCAGAAAGCTGCTATTCCCACTTTTACTCCTACCTTTGTGAAATCCATTTAACTAAAAGTAAATCTCAAGGGCGACTTACAGTGGTTTTTTTTTGGACAAACAACACACACATTGTTTGCATTCAGCTACACACAGAGAGAGAACTCATTTATCATGAGGCTGTGTGATCCATCACGTAGACATCTCCAGACGTCTGAGTTGGCTTTCGCCTGTCACACAGCACACAGATAAATCTACCTGTCTTGTGCACACACATCTAGTCAGCATACCAATAGGGCATCTCGTGTTCTGTAAGCATTTCATCTGTGATTTGTGCAGGGGTTTTCAGTTCTAAAATAGTTTTCAACATTCTGAGCAGCTTCAAAGAGCCATTTGCATTCCTTCCTTAAAAAAAAGGTAACAAAACAACAAAAAACCACAAACACCAAAACCACAAAACAACAAAAAAATCACCAAAGCCCAACAAAACACTCAAATGTTTAATCAAAATGTTTTTCTGTGCTTTCCACTAACTGTTTCCTTTATCCACCCACATATGGTTATATGTCCTGACTCTAAAAGGATGTATTAATAGTACAGTGTAACAGCAGCAGGCCCAAAGTATGAATTTTGCATCTGAAAATGTGACATTCCCAAACTTCTCAGTGAAAGGTGCAAATAGGTATTTTTTATGCTTAAGAAGACTGACTATGTTGATTCTAAAAGTTGTTATATACTTATGAGTCAGAAATCTATTTTAGTTCCTTTAGGATTATATTTATGACACTCTCTAAGCCTTACCTTTGAACTGAGGTACTTATACCTTATATAAGCACAAAAAAATAATACCTCTAATACCATTTAAAGCCTTCTAAAATGTTTATTGGTTTCCCTAATACTTGCTGAGTATATAAAATACTCAATAGTGAAATAGAGTGATTTAAAGCTTTTAATAGCCTTCTAGAAGGAAAAAAAAAAAACAAACCTGTATGTAATTTGTTTGTTGCCTTTGCTCTTGTAAAAAGCCTATCTATACCTGAAACTGGTTCTCCAAAACAAGTCATTCTGTATGTAAATTATGGATTCATGTCTACTGCCACATGCCATTTCTCTACAGCACAGACTGACATATAATTATAACCCTAAAGAAATCAGTTTCCAGGGTCCCATGTATGAGCAAAGATGGTAGCATATAACCCCTAAATATTGTAGCATATTCGTGCTGGAATTCATTCAACTGGACTCAGAAACTTGCTCTAAGTGTAACTTTTTCCTTCAGCTCATACAACATTTTTGGTTGGTGCATGTGGCTAAAACCACAGCATTTGAAAACCTCCAATTTTAAACACAGCTAAAGAAGAACCTTTTCCTCACTGTTGTAAGTGAATCACTGATAAGTGTTACAGTTCAGCTTTTCCAAGAGACACTTGACAACAACTTACTGCCCTTTGACTTAACTTGTAAATTGATCAAATACAGGGCCTCAAAAACAGTTAGGGAAAGAAACTTTATCAGTTCATTAGTTACTAACAATAAATCAAGAATATTCTACATTCCTACAAATAGATATTTAATCATGTATCTGTAGATAGATGCTATTTAATCAATCTTTTAGGAAACTCCATCATGGGGAGAAACAATTTTTTTCTATTCTAATTAGACATTCTTGTATCTTCTGATCATCTTGCCCACCAAAAAGCAAAGTTCTCCACTTGTGTTTGCTTTATGTTGTATTTGCCTTTCAAAAAATCCATGCAGAAATAAACTTCAAAAGAAAAATTCTTATATATGCATATATTACTGTATGTGCACTCTTATTTATATAAGAGAGTCCACACATTTATTCAGGCATCTCAGGAATGCTGTACAAAACCCTGTGTGCAGTCTCAAGCCCCAAGTCTACAAGAGAGGAAATCTGTGTTTGCTTTCATAATAGTAAATCAACATGAGGGACAGAACAAAACTCTTTCTAGTCACCTGCTAGTTACTTTCATGCATTAAACATGCAGGAAATAAACCACTGTTAGCCATACAGTTTTATTTGCAGTCCCTCATTTCCAAACAGTAAATATGAACCAGCCACAGCACAAACATTCAGAGCCCTAAGAGCAGAAGCTGTCCCAGCCCACATGCTCAGTGGTCCATCAGCTGCCCCACACAGCCTGACTTTGCCATTCCCTGCACCTGGGAGTGCCAAGGTCCACAGCCTCCTGTGACTTGATGGGGTCCTGCTCTCCTGAGGATGGCTGAGCACCAGAGCGACAATAGAAAGTGGTGAATTAATTCATTGTTTTGATTTGCTTGTGTATGCATGGCTTTTCCTTTACCTTTTAAAAACAGATATGTTTTTAATAGGTAAAGCATCTCAAGCCACAAGTTTTCATCTCAAGCCACAAGTTTTCTCGCTGTTACCCTTCTGATGTCCTTCCTGTGAGTGCCCAGCAGAGGAAGGACATTGACCTGTTGAAATGAGTCCAGAGAATGGCCAAAAAGATGAGTAGGGGGATGAAGCACCTTTCCTGTGAGGCAAGTCTCAGAGAACTGGGATTGCTCAGCTTGGAAAAGAGAAGGCCTCAGGGTGACCTAACTGCAGCCTTCCAGTATCTGAATGGAGATAAAGAGAGGGACTATTTACAAGAGCATGTAATGACAGGGCAAAGGGAATGGCTTCAAACTGAAAGAGAGGAGGTTTACACTAGATATTAGGAAGAAATTTTCACTGTGAGAGTGGTGAGGCACTGGAACAGGTTGTCCAGAAAAGTTGTGAATGCCCCACATTCAAGTTTTCAAGAGCAGGCCAGATGGGGCTCTGAGTGACCTGGTCTAGTGTCCCTGCCCATGGCAGGGGCTTGGAATGAGATGTTCTTTAAAGTTCTTTCCAGCCCAAGCCACTGTGATTCTGTGGCTCTCTCCCCCACCCCACTGCGGGGTGGGTGAGCAAACAGCTGTGTGGGGCTTTGTTGCTGGCTGGGGTTAAACTACAGCAGATCTCATTCCATCCACAGGAGAGGTTTTTTTTTGTTTCTTTCACACCTGGGACCTGGACAGCATCAGGCAGCTACTGGCAGCACTTGGGTTACTGCTGCTACAGCTGTACAGCACTACTGACAGCACTCAGACTCTGCTGTGCCCTGTGTGCCCTCTGCTCAGTCCCTGCTCACCACACCCAGTCCTTCTCAAATGCGATTTCATCACATTTCTCATATGTGATTTCATCACAGGAGCTCTCATCTTGTGATAAAACATAAACTAAAGTGAACATTCGTGTTTTGTTGAAATACATTCTAAAAAATAGAATTCCCAAGAATAAGTGCATGTGATTAGTCTAAGTCAATGATGGGATAGTGTTTATATTTTCTGGACTATTACTAGTAAGGATAGGTGTCTATTCAATTAAATTGTGTAAATGTAAATTCCTGTGTCCTAAAGACGTGGAACTCCCCAACCAAGGTAACCAGTGAAGTCATCCACACTGGGTGAGGGTGCAGCAAAGACAGTGAAAAATAGCTGCTATAAACAGGCTTGATTTTATTAGTAAGCTAGTTTTCAACAGAACTGTTTTCATGTACAGGAAGAATTTTAGTAAGCAAACATCATGGACTTAGCACTTTCTTCATATGCTATTCATGACACAGACTTGGCACTTGTCACTAACATATTTACTATGAAATCACAAATAAATGGACTAAAATAGAAAGCAAAAAAACCCTACTAAGTCCAAAATTTACTCAAAATACAGGCCTTTATTTTAATGGCCAGGATTTCAGCTTCAATGCTTAATTGCCATGGGAAAAATCTAGTCTAATAAACATTGAATTCAGTTCTATGTTAAAGATCTAATTTGGTATGCAGCAGCAGCTGAGAGAAGGATTTCAATGATAAGTGCTGCAGCACACAGACAGAATGGAGAAGAATTCTGCAGTATGAAGTCTGCCAAAGCCTTCCACTATTTTTTTTTTTAATTCTAAAGTTTTGGTTTATATCAGATTTGTAACTATTTAGAGTGATTCTCATACTGAGAATAAAAAAAGATGAAAAGTGCTAATTTACAGGAAGTTTTTAAACTGACAAATAAATTCCATTTGGAAATCTAGCCCAGTGAATCTCAACGGACACCAGTAAATGTGCTAACAATTTTTGAAATTTATTTGCAAGTTCTATAATCCTAAAATAGAAATAATGTATTTCCTAACTTTCTCATCCAGAGATAACCGGAATTTCAAGGAACAGCTGAGGAATGTTAATGATCAATAAAAGAGATTTACTTCAACAGTTCAAAGTTTGGGAGCAGTACCGAATACATCCCTTTCAGAGCTAATGTTGTGTCAGTGACCTGGATTATTGAAATGTCACTTATGGCACCCTAGTTCTCTCTTACTTTTCACTTACAAGAGGTCTAGTGCCAAATAAAATTGACATTTCAAATATTACAGCAGCACTATATTTCCTAAACAATTATACAATTCACTGATTTCCTCAAAGAAATAAAAACCAAACAAAAATAATCATATGACACATTACAAAGATACACAAATTTTTGTGAGAAATCTTGTTATGAAGTCTCTCAACAAGCACCTGGGCATCCTGTAAAGCATCTGCTCCTGCCCTTCTAATTCTCTTAAGCAGAAGTCCCCCATAAACATCCAAATAAACCTAAAAGTCCCAAAGTAGTACATGATTATACTTCCTGAATATACGTAGATATTATCAATGCTCCATTGACTATTATATTAGCTACTCTTTATTACAGAAAACAATTTTGGTTCTGTCTTTCTTAATGCTTTTCTTTTCGCAAAAAGGAGTGTAATTATTTAAGCCTTCCACTGCTGTTTATGCAGTTTAGTTATATATAAAGAGGGAGTTGATAAAAACATTTGGTTTTACTCCATGCTTTGCATAATATTACATTTCAGGATAGGAAAAGAATGTGAACATTTCAAAAGTCACAAATGCTTAATCAATTCTTTTGATTTAATGAGGATTTATAAGACTCTGACATTATTTTTAGAGTAGGTGCAGAACTTACACATATTCTGCTTAATTTAAAATTGAACCCTACAGAAAACCATTTCTGTCTGAGTTCAAATATAAAATGACAATTCCACTGAACTTAACAGGATTGTGAGAAATTTATTCAAAAAGAGGAATCATCGATTAGATTTTAACCAAACTTAAACTGTGAGTATTGTATTAATTATATAAATTAATTCTGCCATATCTAGCTGAATTACAAATTACTACCTGCACTTCCAAATTCACTTTAGTATTGATAATAACCATTTATCCACTAGAAAAATAAAGTTATTTCTGAAATGAAAAAACAAAGTATGAGAAAAAAAGTAGATGATTACTAATAGGATTATACTTGTTAGGGTCCTGTGAGAATGGTGCATAGACAGAGTTTCAGTTCTGAGCATGAGTGATCCTATGGATTCATATGAAGAAGTATTAAGAATATTAAGATTTAGTATATACTTCCATAAAATGCTGAAAACTGAACAGCAGAGATCTTAAGCGACATGGAAAAACAGCATCCTAACTTCTAAGAAAGTAAACTAGGCAGATGCATAGAGTAAACCTGTTCTCTTTTATTTTATTTGTGTACATGAATATGGATTCTTAAGGTGAAAACAACCTTAAGAATCCTAACGATCTCCTGAATACATTTCCATTTTTATTTAGCTGTTTTTTTCACTCCCTGTAACAAATTGTCCAGGTACTTTAATTCAAAATATATATTAAAAATACTCATATATATAGCTAATATAAACTTTAAAATATATATATATATCAAATTTAGGGAAAAAAGTGTCACATTAGAATAGGCACAACTGGCTGCAGAAAAAAATTTGAAATGTTACATGTAACTCAAAGAAATTCATCAGAGACCGTCTCTTACTGAAGGGTAAGGAAAAGATCGCATCCTAAATTGAAGATTGCTATTGGAAAAAGAGAAGCAGAGAGGCAAAGGTGAAATAATTTCATTCCACAGCTGTGAGGTGCTTGTGACTCAGAGACTCTTTGCTGTTTCTAATATAATATTTTTTATGCCTCAAGCTCCAGCAGGTCCCTGAGCCTTCACACTGCACTCTCCACTTCCCCACATACGTGTGTTCTAAAAATGTTTGTACAGCAACACAATACCAGCATTAGCCCAATACAAAAACATCAAGTAGAAAAGTGTTTAAATCTTGTGCTGTATTAAATTAAATGTAATACAAGTAAATGTTTCAGTTAATAAAAAGTCTCTGTAATAACTGTTAATCATTGGGCATTAAGATAACATTTATCATAATAATATTCATTACAATGAATAAGCTGATTTGTTAATAATTCATATGTCACATGCACTTCAACGGGATTCCTTTAGTCACCAACACCACAGCCGCTATTTTTAAGTGCTTCCAAAAACATTAATGTGCAATGTTAATCTGAAATCCATACCTCTGTTATTTTCACAAAGCAACCGGCAAGGTTTGTTTAGGAAATTTCATGCCAAGCTTCAGAAGTGTGCTCTCTAACCTTCTTCAACACATAATTCAAGATAAACACTTTCTTCATGACAGACGTTTCAAGAGATGAAGGAGTGGAACAAAGGCACAGAGTGACACGAAGCACAAGTTCTGCACCATTAAGATGAATGGACAGATTAGCTGGAAAATCCATAATGACACGTTGTGCTGGCTGAAGCAGTTCTGTTTATGTAATTACAGCTTTGTTGCTTAAAGGAAAGGAAGCTCTGAACAAGGCCTTTCCCTTAGTAGCCCTGCCCCAGCACCTCACCAGTGCTTCAGCATCCCCATCCATCAGTGCCAACCACTGCAATTCACCTGACATCTCACTAAAGGGTTTAAAGCATCACCTACCACAGGACTAATGGTTTGCTAGCCAAACCATTATGGGCTAAATACAATCTTTATGCAAAACGTGCCAAGCAACTTCACGTATATTGTCAGCAAGAGCAAAGTCTAGCAATGTACTCCATCACAGCTGACCCATGTCTCTCAATACCCACAGAGTACAAGACATCATCTTATGCCTGCCTTTAAAAAGAATTCTGTCCAGCCTATCTAAAATGCAAAAACTGGAAGTGAAAGTCTTTCTGTGCTTCACTCTAAAAACAAATATCAAAGCAACCTGGAATGCAAGAAAGCCTACTGCAGTCCAGCCTCCCTTCTCAGTATGTCTGCAGCAATATTGAAGACCACAATGCACATCTGTCCCCAACCTCATGGTTACCTCTGTTTCCATTTCAAAGTGACATAATTTCCTTACGGCAAAACTAGCATTAGCTCATAATGAAAGGTAATATGTGCACAATATGTGCTGAAAATTACAGGCATGCTGGAGAAAATGCTTTAAGCAACATATATTGACCTTCTTATTTGTGCAGTTGAACGTGGTGATAAATTTGCCCTTTCTAGCCCCAAACTTCATGAATCCATAGAAAATAAGGATCAGATCCAAAATATCCCAAACAGTAACATTAATCGAAATTGCAGTAATCATATGATGCATTTTCAAGTCTGCTTTGAGAAGGCATTCCAGAGGCACAGCAAAACATCTGAACTTTGCAGTCCCAGTTCATGGAGATTTTATTGTTGTAAGAATATTGGGTCATGAAGAGACAGCAATTGCAGACACTTGTGCTCAGGTTGGCATAAAACCTACTCAAGAGGTAAGGGGGAACACAGTACTTCAGGATATGGTTCCACAAGTAATTTTTGTACAACATAGGAAATCCAACACTCAGCCATGTCACAGATCAGAATATAAATAACTAAAGTTTTTCAAATTTCAAATCTCCAAAGCAAGTTTTCTTGAACTCCCATACAGTCTAAGCAGCACCAAAGCTCACCAAGTGCTTTCCTTTGGGTGAGGCTGCTGCAGGTGCACAAAAGTCAGTCTTTGTGAAAACCACACTTTATTTGGTCCAAGGTTTGCAGCATTTCAGTTGCTCCCAACCCCTGGCCAGCCTGGACACAAGGCAGAACAGCACCCCAGTCACTCTTGGGGTAGCTGTGCTCTGTGTATAACTAAGCTGCCCCAACAAAATTAGGTTTCTCTCAAAATGCAGACATAGCAGCTTTCTTTTCAAAGCACAGATGTCCCAGAAAAGAAGTACAACTTCCAGATCCTGGCCAAGCTTCCCCTGAAAGCCCAGTTTAGCAGGAAGCAGAAGACCCAGATCCAGTTTGCTTTTCAGCTGGAGGAGGTCCCAAATGTCCCAAACTTCTGCTTTCTGACCTACTTGAATTCAGACAGCTTGAGAGTTTGGGTATCACAAGGTAAAAAGCAAGCAAAAAATGGCACCTTGCTCTGGCTGACTGGTAAGGGAAGATCTAGGTCCTGATGACTAACCTCAAGATTATTTTATTTTTACTGTTTCATAGGAAGTTCAAAAACTGTCACAGCCCTATAACAGGCTTTTAGTTTTCTTTCTTTAAAAAAAAATTGTAACACAGATTCAAAATCTTGTATCATACATCTTTTGAACATTTGTTAGGATTTTGAGCACGGAAACTTTGGTTGCTATAAAATCTCAACAGTCAAAGAAGGGGATAAATATAGCTTGCAATGTGATTATACTGAAACAGTTTGTTCCAGTCATACAAGACTCTTGACTTGACATTCCAATTAAAAAAAGAAGCAACAAAAAAAATATTTCAGATACATACTTCTGTATTGAAGTCAAGGAAGTATGAAATTTTCTTTTTCTAAAATGAAATAACTGGCACAACTGACATTTTAGCTACAGCAGCTACTTCTACTTCCTATAATTTCCCTTTATTTCCAGATTAAATTAGATAAAAACTTGCCAAATGCATGAAAGCTAATTCTTTGTTGTTTGTATTACTACACAGCTCTTTATCTCCATCATTCACTTCACAGGACTTACTGTTGGCATAAAAGATCATGACCTCCCAACAAGAAAAAATACTAATTCTCGAAGAGATAATGATAAAGCTTTGGTTTATGCATACAAATAACTTCTCACAGCAAAATTTTCCATAACCCTCTGAATATTTTTTCTGACAGGAAAGATTTCTTCCACTTTGTTGGTCAGGGTCTTGAGAAACAGGTATGTGGCCTGGTGAAGAGTGGGCTGAGCAGTCCAGACTCGGACCAGATCATCTGGACAGCTAAACACAGCAGGCTGCTTTCTCACCATCAAAGTGCATCCCCCTGACAGAGCGATTGATCCCCTGGGACAAGCCCAGAGCGCCAGTTGCTCTCCCAGTGTCAAATCCCGCACAGGAAGGAATGCGTTCCCGCTAAGGGGAGCCGCCAGCGCTGAGCCAGCGTTCGCACTGGGACTAACGCAGCTGGGGAAGGGAATCAGTCTTTCAGGAATAAAGAGGAGCTGGCTAAGAGTTCTCCCAGTAAAAGACTGGCACGGATAAAAAAAGTCCTCTTTCTATGCACAGCAAAGAAAATCACATATTAAAATGCCCATGTGAAATATAGATAAACTAAAAATCCTGGGAGCAGTGCTGCTTTTAGTAGCTTTATTAAATTATTTTGCTCTATTAACAATCAAAACTCAATTAAAAAGCAAAAAGTAGGTATTGACTACTTAAAATCCATCTATTATTACATATGTTGAGTTCTCTGACCTCGTTTTGGTTGCTGCCAGGTAGGCCAGGCCAGAAACAACATACGATTTCCTTTTCCCAGCTGAAAGGCTTCTGAGTTAAGAGTCTGTAAAAAAGTGCAGCAGGAAGAATCTCATGCTTGACTGTCTCAAACTTTAGGATGCAGTTTAAATTTGCTGCTGCTGTTACAAAAAGGAAAAAAAAAAAAAAGAAAAAAAGAAGCTGTAAGGCATAAATTCAGTATTCAGTGAATCTGGCCAAGCACACAACAGTGCCAGGTTCTGTCGTGACAGCACACCAGTTCCCAGGCTGCCTGTGCAGCAGACTGAGGAAGAGGCCGGCTCATTAAACTTTCCATTGCGTTACGAACAATCTGCTTTCCAAATCACAGGGATACTCCAAATGGTGCCATCAATTCAGTTCTCTGTGTATTTATTTGCTTTAATTAGGAGAGTCTCCTGTATACCACTGCTTTAAGAACTCAGTAGCACAAAAGAAAGAAATTATAGGGCTAATTCTCCTTAGTTTGTTCATTATACCATTTGAGAGTGGACATAAAACACTGCTATCACTTTTTATATCATTTTGTGCTGATATAAATGAATGCAAGTGTTTTGGATTAAAAATAGAAGGCTTCTGAAAACACAATAAATATTCTTCTAAGGCATAAGATGCTGAGCGTTTACTTCTACTCCAGCCCACCCCCACAAATCCATTATTCCCATTCAAGAAGATCAAAGATGATTAAAAGTTTTGAACAAGTTGTTTTCACCATCTTTTCTCTCAAAAAAAACTGTAGCCCCAGCAGCATCTATGTTCATTTCTGCTTCTGAGATGCAATGTCCATTACTTGCTGAAAGAACTATTTCTCTATTCCACCTACCTGACACCAATGGGCTTTGTCTTCTATCTTTCACAGTAACCCCCCTAAAGAACCAAATTCTGAGAATGCTACTAAGGACATGTGTTTTAACCATTTACTGTAGCTACTACTGACCTCTTTACCTTGGCTTTCTTTATTACCAGAAGCACAGTACCACCAAATGGCTGGAAAAATCAATTAGAAGAGTGCCAGCAGGTAGACAGCACCATCAAACACCTGTTTATACCATAGCACAGAACACAGCTTAATGTAAATCACCCTTTGGACATGTTTAAAATTTACTTTTCTACATAAACTGTTCTCTACATGTCTGGATGAGGCCCTCCAAAATGCCTTAAAAATCTAATAAGGAGCCAGGAATTCTTGTGGTTTCATTCCAGTTCTGCTACTGACTTGTTGTGTGGTCTTGGAAAAGGTCCTTATCCTTCCTCTGGCTTTCATTTCTCGCATGTGGTGATATTAATATGCAGTAGAAACTAAGGCTATATCATATGCGAAGCTGAGAAAACAAGTTGACATACACAGTAAAAAAAAAAAAAAAAAAAACCTAAACTATATTCATGCTCCTAAGTGCAATTTTAAGCACTGAGATTATTGCTTTTCTAAAGATGAAAATATTGTGAAAAACACAGAACACAAGTGCAAAACCCTATAGCTGCTATATATGTTATTCATGTCTACATGCTTTATAACTGGTGGTGTCTTGACAAGCATTTTCTTGTCTTTCCCATGCAGAAGTGTACACCCCTACAATCTACTTGGAGTAGGTGATGCATTGATCTCAATTCCCAATGCCTAGCCCATTCCCCTAAGCACTCTTGATAAGGAATTGCAGGATGTATTTCATTATCATCACGCTCATCAAACTGAAGGAGTTACCTCTGGGGACAGCAAGGAATTTCTGGCTTTATAAAGCCAAGGTTGCAGCATTCACATGGAAAACACAAGTGTGGCAACTCTAATTCCTGAATTCTGCATTTTACTGTAGATAGTACTAATTTAAAATATTAGTCCAGTACATCAGTTTTTCAATATTAGTAAAACTCAGTACAGCATACTGACATTATGTCTAAGTTCCCCACTCTCAACTATGAAAAAAACATGATGTGTTCAGGAGAGCCAGTACAGCAAATGGCTTAAAGATTTAAGGACAAGAAACACCATTGACACACAGTGTACTAATAATTTATGAGACTGCCTTGAAGAGCATAAGTGATGCATTACAAAACCAAGGCTCAGCAGAATGGCTTCTAAACTTCAGTGAAGCCTGCCAGATGCTGCTGAGCAAAGGGCTCTGGGGTCCTCTCTGAAACACAGTTCCTGTCCAAATGAGAAGAGCCTTGCAGACCTTCTCCTGGGGAAAAATAGTATTTTGCCATACTGTCAAATTATTAGATTTCAAAAAACTTCCCACTTTGTTCCAGGGGTGAAATGGAAGCATTTAAAGGGAAAAAAAGAAAATCAGCCCCAAACTGTTGAGTAGCTGCACAGCGGGACACTCTAGTGCCAGCCCCAGATGTAACCACAGTCAGAGGGCTCCTGAATGTTCATTTCTCCACTATGCAACGTAAACCTTTCCAACTGAGGACTTGTTTTGAGTTAGTTAAATTGGATCTTTTGCAACAAAAATTTGTGCTGGATCCATGAGAACACCTGAAGCACTGGATAAAAGTCACCTATTGGATCTATCAAATAAGAGATGCAGGCAGAAAGGCATGAAAACAACACAGAGAGTCATCAAAGCATTTAGATACATCTTATATAATAAGGAAGTTATTTCCTAGGTACTCCCCCAGAGTAAAATTGTCACACAGGCTTTGATTTAAAGCATGCCCATTGTGCTGTGAGGAGTCTCTTTAACCTGCAGTGGTCAGAGATGGTCTCATAGCTTATTAGACCACACTCCAATAGGAGCCTAGGAAAAAAAGGCTAATTTTTTTGTTCCCATTGAAAATTCTTCCATGCATAGTTAACTAGATATTTTTATAGGAATTTTGAAAATAATGGTATATGATATGTCATAATTTACCTCAAGCTCTATGAAGACTTATAACAAATTTTTAGGGTAGCAAGAATGATGAACAGCATTGCACATTGGTACTACTGCAGAGAACAATATTATTCTGTTTAAAAAATCCTCCTTTAGTTTCCAGGAAAGCCAGCTGGGCAAAGGGACACTCATTTTATTATAATTTTCTAATGAATAATCAAATTTACAAGTATTTTTTCAGAAAATATAACAAGAGAGAATTTCATTACTACTTAGAGGATTTTACAGCCATTAGAAACCTCTGCATTAAGGAAACTATGAAGGAAAATGCTGTCCAATACTTTTAGGGAAATCTGTCACTAAACATAAGTAATATGCCCAAGAGAGTTCACAGCTTCAATAATAATTAGTTCTCATGTACTTTTACTATAAATAGAATAACTCCATACATTTAGAAATACAGATATAATTTTTTCCAGAGTTGAGATGTGTGCACTGGGTTCTGTTTCTTTTGCAGCTAAAACATCTGTTTAAGAAAGACACACCAACCTAACACCTGCTGTTCAAAGCAATGCCCTGGAATTTCCTTAGTTTTCTCATTCCTTGTTGCAGAGCTGGAGCAGCAGAGAGTACATTTGATTTTACCTGAGATGAAAAGACTGTAAGGTTCCAGCCCTTTGTATCTTACAAATACTCTTCAAACAGCAGCATCTTCCCTAAACTCATCTGCAAGAAAAGTAGATAAAAATGCCACTGTGCACTTGATGAAGACACTGTGTGACTTGCTCCAAGGTCTTAGGAGATGTAAAACAGTAGTAAAATTGAAACTGCACCTTCATGCTTCTCATGACAAAGGAGATGGTTGTGGCTAACACAAAGAGTAAAATAGGATCTGAGGAACCCTTCATTTATTGCCAAAATTAGTGGCATGCATGTATGTCATGAACAGCCTGTATTGCTTAGAGATTTCATGCTGCTAGAAAGTAGGAAAAACAAGAAAGTTTATTTTGTAAAACTATGCATGTATGTCTGGGTGCCTCTACTTTCCAAATGTCACATCATTGTCTATTGCATTATTCAAAGGAACAGAAGAACAAAGCAGTAGATTTGAAGGTGGTTTTGTTTGGGGATTATTTTCTTTTAAACAGAAAAAATGAGCCTTCTATTTACAAAAGGTTAAAAACCAGACACATCCATTTAAGTTATAAGAGATACCTGTGATTACTGTGAAAGCAAGAGTCTAAAGACATTATTTCACACATCTAATTTTTGTGTTCAGAAAAAGAGCTGCAACATACAGCAAACGCAATGCAGTCACTTTACTGCTGTTTGAATGGACTCAAAGGCTGAAGTTCGATGACAACTTTTAAAAGCTGTAAGATGTGATAAAAATTAATAAAGCCAAGCCTTTGACAAGGCCATTTTTTCTGAGCAAGTGCTTTAGATAAAAAAAGGCCTATTTCACCCTGCTGGAAAGTTTACATTGCAACTGAGCTTTTCCAGCATTAAATCTCCGTCTGGAGACGTTCCCGGGGATAACTTCTCTTTTCCAGGAATGGCACAAAGAAAGAGATGGTGACTTCTCCTGCAGGACTGACCTAACCCAATGCCTGTGCCACCCTCCCATGCTCAGCCCCACTCTGTTCTGAGATTTCTGCACCCTGGCTACCGGTGCTTCTCTCCCCCTGGCTTCCCAAAGGGACAAAGTTTCATAAACAGCAAAGCGTGCTAATTCAAACAAAACACAGGACAGCAATTCTTTTTAGGCTGTAAAGTCCTGTCTGCATATTTTAGCTGTTGCATAATTGTTACCTTTAGCTCATAAACTTCAAGGTCAATTCGGGGTCAAGAGTAGGTGTTTAGCACATGAAACTCAGAAATGCTGCTAAAAGCATGCTTTATAAATCACAGTATTTTCTTCTCATTGGGGGTATTTTTGTGTCTTGTTTTTTCTTACTATCTGGTACATTTTCATCTGCCTTTATAAAAATATACATTTACACAGTGCTTTCAAGCTAAAAGTATAATTCATATACCTGAAATGCAGACTAATGTATTGCTATACTCCAAATCTGGCTATTTCCCCTTTAGCATCCACATCACATGTTGTGAGTTTGTTTGCTGAAGAGCAGAGCCCAGCCACTGAATCAAGGCACTATTTATTCAGAGCTGGTATCAAGCATCTGAAGGAATTTATGCAATATAAAGAACTTTTAATTCACAAATTATTAAAAATAGTTCTTCCATATTTAAAGCCATGTTAAAGTTTACACTCAATTCAATTGAATTTATATTGGTCTCACTCACTTCTAGAAATATATTTTTGTCTTTTAAGTCTTGAATTTTTACTTTGCTTAGGATAGAAGCAGACTGTATCATGTTAAGCATTATACAAAGATAGTCAGAAGAATACTATAAAAGTGCAAAGAGGTAACCAAACGAAATAATTACTTAAATCTTCACTGAGATGAGCCTTCACACAGTGATTGTGAAGGTTACTTTACTGGTTCTGTGCATCCCTCCCCACTTCTATTCTCTTGATAGGCATCATACAGCAAAAAAAAAAAAAAAAAAAAGCCATTGATGTCCTTTGTTTACATTGCAAAGGGCTGCTTTGCACCCAGGCAATAAATGGCTGTGACAGGATTTTTGCATCACTCACCAACAGAATCCAGCATTTACAACATGACTCAGGAGCACACAGAAGGAGAGAAAAAGTAATTTACTTAGTGTTCTTTAATTCTTTGTGCTATGATGAGAGTATATCAGAATTTATGGCTGCATAGCACACATATTTTTTTCCCAGGAGAAAAGCATTTAATGACCTGCTCATTCTGTGGCAATTGGGAGTTACAAGATCTAAGTCTAGTCATAAATGTGGTGTCCTGCTGAAAGCAGTTTGATTCCTTTTTGATTAAAAATGGCTCAATGTTCAGTTGTGTTTTCAAAAGACATGATGAAAATGCTAAACCAACACAAATTTAAAAAAGCAAGCTTTAATGATGGTCCACAAAATTAGTTACTTGTTTTTGAAAATGGGGTCATTTATTGTTAATTAAGTTTTTTTTTCATTATTTGATTACATTAAGATTTGGTTTGCAACACAATAGTTTATGCAGGTCAGTATGGCTAGAGAAGAAATCCTATATCCTGTGACAAATCCAATAACCATCAGGGTACTCAGTTCATAGCAGCAAAGCATTTATTAAAATATTTTGCTGATTCGCTAGGGTATTGGGAGACTTTGTTGTGAGTGCATAGCATGGCATGCTGAGTGCATAGCATGGCATTCCCAAGTTTTACAGTGAACTTGTCAACAAACTTGTGCATGGGATAAACTCTTGGCACAACCCAGAGCATGTGAACAGGTTGTGAGGATTGGGGTGCTAACTACAAGAGGTGGAGAGAAGTAGAAAGATGGAATTGCTTTGTCCCCCTCTGCTTAATATAGAGAGGAAAAAGGTGAAAGATATGATTGTTTCATTGTTGCTGGGCTAAACAGAAAACATCAACGTTCACAAATCATACTGTCTTTAGTTTTTGAAAAGAAGTGAGGCCATCAAAGAAATGTGTTAGTCCTGTATTTCAAAACTGAAACAGATGTGCTTTGTGGTAGGAAGGGGAACATCTCCCTCAGCACTATCCAAAGCAGCACACACAATAAGTGCTGTGCCAGCATAGCAGGACACACTCGCAGCCCCCCCCAGCATTCAGTGCATACTGCTGCTGCACATTCCTCTCCTTAAACATCGTGGTTAATAGCTATGAAATTCAACATGTAAGCTGTCAAATATATTTCTGAGTAGCACACAAAGCAGTATGCTTTAAACTCAGACTAAACAACGAGGAATAAATACAGTTTAAGCAGATAAAAAAAAAAAAAATTACAACTCCATGTAAAAGTTCGCTGTTTCAGTTCTAAGGAAGGCTTCTGGCTCCCTCTAGGGGTTTCTACATGTGTCTTTACAGAACACACTTTTTAAACATAACCTATAAAAATATTTCTCTCTTATATCTGGTAAGGGAGATGAAGCATATGATTCTGCAATAATTACAAATGCAAGTAATACATGTGACTATTTTGGGGAAGAGATGTTTCTGCTGTCCCTCTGTGGACAGGCAAAAGGTATAATTAGCCCTCTTTTCCTATATCCTAAGTGCAGAAATTCAGCATGCACTTGTTCTTAAATTACTGCAATCTCCTACATGTTTCTGAGAAAATATTTCATACCAAAGAAATTATGTCTAAATCTTCATAATAATAATCCTCTAACAAAGTCTGATGTGAAACATCATTAATTATTTTTTCTTTAAGTAAAATCATCAGTCATATGCACTTCTTCACTTCCTTTTTTTAAACACTATTATTCTGAGTGGTGTTAAAACATCATTATTTACTTAATCTTTCAAAGTAAAATTGCGGCTTATTCTTGTGCTTGAAACTCTAAAGACTCTTTTCACACTTGTAGGACACAAAGAATAAGCTCACCACCTCAAATTAAGCCCAAGAGTAACATAAGAAAAAACAGTTTGAAAGAGAAGCAATAAGATTGCTGCTTGTAATCTGTTACAAAACATTTATGTTTTCTGTTTATATGCTAAACAAGGCCCAAAACTGCGTGTGCCGCTTCCCTGTGCTGGGCTGGCCATCCATGCTTTGCATCTTACAGAATGCAGGTAAGACAGGGTAATGATGCGTCATTAAAAGAAATCTGAATTATTAGATGCATTATTAGGGCATTTCTGACAGTTACAGTCAGCTCTGGGAAATGTCAGCGCTGGCTCAGCTCCCTGAAGAGCGAGTGTGTGGATCAAGCCCGGCCCATTTGTGTGAATCCCTTGTGGAGCCCATCAGCTGAGGCTGTTTAGCAGGCTTTGTATCAGCAGATGGCTGGGTGAGTGTGACGCACTTGCAGCAAAAGTTTGGTACAAAACTCAGCAGAAGCAGCTTCAAACCCAACCCATGCAGTGAGACTAAAAGTCACTCCGGGTATCAGAGCTTCTGTCCAAATGCGCCGCCCAAATGTCCGTTACTTGCTCAGCTCGAATCTTACCAAAAGTTGGGAAGCCTGTCCAGGGAAATGCCGCCTCACCCCTCAAAGCAGTGAACAAAGTGAGGCACGGAGCAGCAGGGCAACAACAAAGCCATTGCATGCGTGCCCGCTGCACTCGGAGGGATTAGCGGGGGTCAGGCTCCCATGGCCGCACCTGCAAAGCTCAGCGCTGTGACATTGGCTAATATCCTGCATAAATCATATTCCCTCTGCCTTAAAAGCAAATAAATAGCTGTGCATGTGTCCTTTGACCTTCATTGCTGGGAAACCTATGCAGTTTATCTTTATGGCAATAGACCACGCTCAGCTAACCACTGCTGGTAGGACGTCTCTCTACCGTTTTAAGTAGAAATGAAATTCAAAGCTGCTATACCAATAAAGATTTTTATTTTTTTTTTAATCCTTAAGAAGTAGCAGGGACTTAAGGAAGTGTGAAATAAGGAACCTTAAAAAAATATAGCAGACTGTATCTATGGATTACACAGCTAGAACTACAGTAAGAAATGACTCATTAAATATTTGTGGTATAATACCAAGAAACTCTAAAGGATATGAGCTTTTCATCTTTCTTTATAATACAAGGACAGACAATGAATTTTTGCCTGCCCCAGCTTGTGTATATTCTACTTAACATTTCCTTTAAACTCGCGCTCAGATCCCAATTGCAGGTTCAGTCTATATGAAAATACAGTAAAAACAGTTATTAATTCTTTACAATAAACTTGAAAATATCAAATATACAAACATATTTGTATTATATATATATAATAATAGTATTTTAATAAATTATTAGAATTGTTATTAGAAATAATACTATTTACCATACAGTAAAAACAGCAATAGATTCTTAAATATCTTTTCTCCTTAGAGGGTATCATTCAGAAATTAAGAAATGCTTAATCTTAATGGAGGGAGTATAGAAATAAAACTTCATATTGAAATCATCCAGGTTTTTTGAATTATAATTTTACAATAGATTCTGTCAATCTGTATTTTGTTAACCATGCATCTAGAAAAATAGCTTTTTGGGTGAGGTGGGGGAACATACAACAACTAATCTGATATCTTTCTGTTATTTATATTGTATGTGCTGCAGGGACGCAGTGTGGTGCCCTAGCTAACTGTAGAATCCTTTAATGACATCTGGGAGATTTTAAATAACTTCAGATATCTAAGCCAAGAAGGAACTGGAAAAAAATCCATTCATTTTAATAATCAACACTATTGATGTGCAATGAACACATAATATGCTTTGATGAAGTGTGTTTCTCACATAGCCTGGAAGATTTATGGAAAGTTAATATAAATAATACAAAATGTGTAATACATTAAATAGCAAAAAATTATTTAATAATTTGAAATAAAATTAAAAGGCTGCTTTAAAATTTAATGCTAGCTTTTCAAACTGGAAAAAAATCTCTATTAAGAAATAAATGCCATTCATCATTTCTATATAATAACGGTGTAAAAATTAGATCTTGAATATGCTATATAATTAAATAAATGAAAGTGCAGCAAGGTGAATGTAAGATTACCATAATTAATTTCAAAATCAATACATTTTACTGCCCATATTAACCAATGAGAATTTTGTTTTCTCATGAAAATTCAGGTGTGAAAAAAGACTGGAATGAAATATATTCAGGTTTCTTTTGTGCATGGGATTTAATTTCACTTTGAAGTTTAGAAATCTGCACTGTATTTCAGAAATACCAATGCTTGCTTGCACAATACCTTGGCTTAGAGGAGCAGCAGACAGTGAATGGCTTATAGGAAAGGCCCAGATCCTCCCCACAAGCAGGACAAAGGAGGAGAACCCAAACCTGAGCATGATCAGAATCCTGAGAGATTTGGTACGAAGAGGTAAAATGACTTGTCTGAGATCTTTCTGAACTGCAGCATTCTTGGGAATGCAAATGCAACTATTGGATTTAAACACATGCTGTGATATTTCTATTTTATTATATAAATAAACAGTATATTGTATATTAGTATATATTATATATATGTATGTTATGTAATATACATATATTATATAACAGTATATTAGATAAAGAAACAAAATGTGACTTGTCATTACATCATTACTTTGCTCTGTTAAAACCACCTTAATGTCACAGGGTTTTTCTTTCCACTTTTCTTTTTTCCTTCTACAAGATTTCTTTTAAATTAGATTGAAAGCGAAGTAGCGCAACGAAAAGCACAAGGATAGCTGATAACCTGAAAATCTCGAGCTACCTTCAGGCATGAGTGGGTTTTAATCAGAATTTGGCAACTGAAATGTATTTGCAGCACTCTATATGAATCAGCTCAGTCGGTGGTTTTACTGATAAAAATGAGAAAAGTGATAGACATGCAAAAGGTTTTCTAAGGCAAAAGTTGTGGGATTGAGTTCTGGATTTTTCCCAATGCTCTTATTTGAAGATAGATCTGACAGGATTTCCTCACCTGAGTTTTATAGAAAGACTTAAGAGCAAAAGTGGAAAAACCCCAGAGACTAAAAAAAAAGCCCCCCAAAACCTCCAGTCCCAAATAAACCAAAACAAAAAACCAAAACAGCACTACTATTTCTGGCAGGATTTTCTTGTTTATAACTTAGTTTGCTAAGGCCATTCTCACATAAGCTAAATTTAAGTAACTAATAAACTATCCCAGAAGATGAATAGAATATCTGAAATGACTTCTCATGCCATAAGTACAAATCAATTTTAATTCAGTACTGTGTAGGTATCTAGTTTATATGAGCTCACTTGGTACAAGACTATGTTTTTGATGGATATGGCCTTCTGTTTGTTCAGCTGTAGAAAAGAGGAATGCAATCCAGGTTGACAGTGAAAAAGAGTAAAGAAAACTTCATAAACTGAAGATTCTAGAATTGTGACACTAGCTTCAGATATAAACTTGAAAAAAAATTAAGAAGCAATACAACTCCAGAACTGAGATGTAAAACGAATAAATAATCATCAATATAACAAGAGAACAGAAGGAAGTAAAAAAAAAAAACCAACACCCCCCCGAAATCTACCAGAAAAAATCTACAGATTGTGTACTACATTTTTTCATCTTCGGAATTTAATTAGCTCCAAAAGAATATTTCCATCCCTCTCTGCCACACACACATTTGTGCATTGACATAAATATGTATTTGGCAAACGAATAAGCTTAAACTTTAATAAACAATAGCTCCAATGTATTTCACAATTTTTCTATATAGTAGCGAAGCTCATTTGGGCTGGTTTGAGAAAATGGTATCTTCTTCCTAGTCTAACACACAGGAGTACTTAAAGTGTCGTGTTAACAACACTGTTAAGCCCTCCATCATGTAACCACTGACTGGTGGGGACCTGCTGTTTCCTCCCTGATTCCCAAAGGCCCTGCAGGGAACCTTCTACCCAGGGAGCTGAACCTGGAGAAGAGATTGGGGAACTGACAGCTGGGGTTTGTTCTGACCATGCCTGGAGCTCTAATGATGACAATGTACAGAAAACGAAATGGATGTTTTATTTGAAAATATTCACTCAAACATCTAAGGCCAGCAGAGGGACCCACAAGGCAGGAACAGCCACACAGCTCTGCAATTGCAAGAACTTTCTATTCAGAGGGCAGTCTGAGGATGGTCATCAGGAGTTTTTCACTCTGTGCCCCCTTCCCAAGGGCTTCCCACAGCCTGCAGATCCTCAAGCGCCCTTCCCAGTACAGGGATCTTTACAGCCAGCCTGGGAAGCATGGTGACCAAGGATGGCTGGAGGGTGAGCTTGCTGTCCTGTGTCAGTTTTGGCAGCAGGACAAAGGACTTGTGCCACCAGAGGGTAGTTGGTAAAAGAGGAGATGTCAGGTGGTTGGTCACCCTCTCTAAACTGGCTCCATTCAAATTGCTTTTGAAAGAATAATGTTTTAGTTTTATCTCCATTGATCAGCCTTGGGGTTTCTTACCCACTGGTCAATGCAGGAGAGCAGCTGGAAAACATCAGTTTCACATAGAATCATAGAATATCCTGAGCTGGAAGAGACCCACAAGGATCATCAAGGTTCAGCTTTTGGCCCTGCACAGGACAGCTCCAAGAATCCCATCATGTGCCTGAGAGCACTGTCCAAACACTTCTTGAGCTCTGTCAGGCTGGTGCTGTGACCACTTCTCTGGGGAGCCTGTTCCAGTGCTCAGCCACCTTCTGAGTGAAGAACCTTTCCCATATCCAACCTAAACCTCTCCTGATACAACTTCAGGCCATTTCCTAGAGTCCTGTCACCTGTCACCTCAGAGAAGACATCAGTGCCTGCTCCTCTGCTTCCCCTTGTGTACACGGCAGCTTTCTCCTGATGCTTCCACAGTAGCATCCCAGGAAATGAGAAGGCAAAAGCACAGCAGAAAGACTGAGTGAGCCCATGAAGCCAAAGCACCACCTAATCAGATCAAGCCATTTAAGAAAGAAAAAGCCCTACCTTAATACTCCTTTATTTTATTATAACAATGGGCAAAAATTTGCATCTCTAGCTACAAAATTAGACTTGTCACTTCATTATGAGAAATTCAGTACAAGGCATTAGGTAATATTTGCTGCTTCAGCTCCTAGCTTGACCACTAAATGTCATTAATGAGACAAGTTTTTAATTTGTGTCAATACTGACTGCCAACAGCATCCTGCACTGCAGTTTATCTGGACACTGGAATTTAAGCAAACAGCCATGCACAAAGTGCTTCAAACAGAGTCTCCAAAAGCTAGGTTATCTGGCAGTGAATTCAAAGTTAGTTTGCAGTTTCAGGCCATGCTAGAGAAAACTCCTCAATTTTATGCCAAAGACAGGTGAATGACAAAGAGAGGGCAGCAATAATACACAGGCTCCTTTATGATTTTGATCTGTTGCTACTGACTTGTAACTCGGTCTCCCCTTTTTACTGTGACAATCATTACTGGACCTTTATGGTACAGCGCTTAAGTAGCATTTATCTTAATTTCTTCTGGAAGCAACACTGCCAGTTTGGAAATAATTTGTAGTTTTTCTATAATATCTGGGTGGCTGAACTAAATCCCCATAGTGATCCTATGACTAGTATTCATCAGAAATTTTCCATACTAATGCTATTGCGAGTTCTAGCAACACCTCTTGACCAGATCCTTGCTCAATGTAAATTGGATAGAGCAAATTTAGATGAGGTATGAGCCGTGTGTCTTTGACATAAAACTAAAGAAAGTTCCAGACATCTGCCTCAACAGGATTTTGTTCAAAAAACACTCCTACATACATAGTTATAAATATACAGAAGGTTGTATATATTTATTTTAGAAACATATATTTGATAAAGATGACCTTCTCTCCAGATCGAATTGGTAAAGTTTGTTGGTGGGAACAAGAACGATGGAAATTAAAAAGGAAATGAAAACCATCATTTTGCTTAGAAAGCTCACAGCTTTTGTTCAAAGAAAAGACTACAGCAATGCAAAGAAATTGGAAGGATCTGGCTGCCTTTTGTTTGCTTTTATTTTTTTTTTAAATTTGGATATTTAATCAAATGTAAAATTGATCCATCAGTATGTAAAGCAAATTAACTCTCTGTGGCTGCACTTATACCATTAGCATCAGCTGCCCACATACATATGGCATGGAAATACCATCCAGCCTTTAGTTCCTCAAGCACACGAGGCTGAACTGTGTGAGCTTTCTCTCGCTGCAGAAGGAAAAGGAGCTGCCCGTACGTGGGGCTGGTTCCAGCCGGGAGATGGCAGCAGCAGGCAGAATGACTGCTGAGCTTCCCTCCTGTATTTTAAGTATATGCTCCTATGGCTAAGGTCAACATTAAAAAAATGTTAAAAAGACTGGAGGGAAGAGGGAAGGGGAATGCATTTTTCAAGGTCACAACATTTGCATTTACACTGAACTCATATGTTTGTGATTTCTGACACTGACACTTAATTCAACACTATGAATGGCAATTATAATTAACACTTGTGGTTCCTATGGCAATTCATGAGATAGCAAGTGTGGCTGCTGTTTTAGGAGTTGTTTTCATGCCATTTAATGCACAAGGAACTTCTGAAAAATTATTTTAATTTTATAGAACAATACAGTCTGTCCCTTTTATCCACCTCCTCTTTGCTGACAGATATCTCTGAAGTCTATCATAGAACTCTTCAGACTGGTCAAACAGTTCTGGGGTTCCTCAATGAGCTCTGTCATCTCTCCTCTGGAGTTAAGTACACAAACGATTCATCTGGCAGTGTCAGCACCACAGCTGGGGCTGCTACCACTTTGCTTGGCCATGGTATCAGGGAGATGCAAAGGGAACCAGTCTATATTGAGAATCCACAATCTGAAGAGGGTTCTCACCAGTAAAACATTTCTGTCCAATGCTACTTGTACCATATTCTCAGATCTGTGGTTGCGTCTAATTTTCTTTTGCAAGAAAACCAGGTATAACTACTAAATGTAAATAAAATGCAAATATTCAGTGAATATTCAATGACATTTTAAAAAAATGAAGAGAGGAAAAATTTAAAAAAAGTTGCATGCAAACCCATGACAATTAATTCTAAAAGAATAATGATAGCATCAAAAGCAGGCAGATCAAGCAAGAGAAAATCTTCAGGCACTATTAAAATACCTTCTCTAGAAGAAGTTATGACATGGATGGAGTCTGTATTAGAAGGTATTTTGGAGATATTAGAGATAAATATACCACATTACAGTATCTGCCATAGACCTATTGAAACAAATTACAAGCAGAAGAATATAAAAAACTGGATGGCACTTGGCCATTGAGATAGCAGAGAAGTCTTTCAAGGTGGGCAGGTTTTTTAACTTTGTTTTCTTTGATATATGAAATGGTAAGTAAAACTTAGACACACATTGAAAAATGCCTAAACATAGGAAAAGAGAGAAAGAAAGCTAAGAAAGCGTCTCCAATAAATATTTTCCAAAATTATGAGGAAGACATCAATCCCTCTGTCACCATCATATCTTTGCCTTTTTTTCTCCAAATAGTGCCTATAGTGCCTACCATTGTGGCATTGCTGCAGTCCCTTGCTTCACCACTGGCCCAAGCAGCCAGAGCACTGCAGGCAAAACCTGCCACAGGTTCTCTGGGGCTGGGTAGGGGACTCTGAATGTGTCATGATAACCAGAGAGTGTAAGGCATGACAGTAACTCTCTGTCCTACAAGTCAGAGGTTAAACTATTAAATAAACTAATGAAAAATACCTTGGCAATAATAGATTTCAGTGAGCTCATCTAAAAAAGCTGGGGAAATAATTTTCTTTTCAGCAACTCATTAACACAGACATGATTTTTCAAACGGAATGTGCTGAAACACACAGTCTCAAAGAACAAACATTTTCTTGATTTATTACTACCATATTATGACTTTATTTTGCAAAGGGATTTAAAAGTTACTGGAAGGAGTTTTCACAAAACCTTTGGACTTCTTTCTTTCTTTTCTTTTCCATATTAAGCTCTTTTAAACATAGCAAGATGAGATATGCTAAGAATTTATCTCCACAGTAGTAATTTCAGAGGGAATCAAAATTTCAATAGAACATGAAAGCTACTTAGAAAAGTGTTTGTGAATTTTTGCAGAGGAAAGAAAATAAGACAGTTGTTGGGTTTACTATGTAAGAAAAAGAAACTGTGTCTTTGATTATGAAGGGCTTAAAGCTAAGCAGGAGACATCCTATTTAGTAAACATGATTTCACTCATTCTTAAGAGGCTTAAAAATGCCATCACCAAATACTTGACTTAGTCAATCAAAATTACTGAAGTAACACATACAATTTATGCCATAGAAAGGACTAGTCAAAAATCTGCTTCTGAACATTAAAAATCAAAGCCTCCCACTAGCATGAATTCATCACAGAATCATAGAATTTTTTAGGTTGGAAAAGACTTCTAAGGTCATCCAGTCCAATAGTTAGCTCAGCACTACAAAGTCCACCATCAAACTACGGCACCAACATCTACACAACTTGGAAATATCTCTAGGGATGGTGACTCCCCCACTTCCCTGTCCAGATTACTCCAGTGCCTGGCCACCCTTTCAGTGAAGAAATTTTTCCTAATATCCAGTCTAAGCTTCGTGTCCAGCAACTGGAGGCTGTTTCCTCTTGTCCTGTCACCCGTTACTTGGGAGAAGAGACTGACCTCCACCTGACCACAGCCTCCTTTCAGGGAATTGTAGGGAGCAATAAAGTCTCCCCTGAGCCTCCTTTCCTCAGCTCTCTCAGCTGCTCCTCATTGCCCTTCTCTGGACACACTCCAGAACCTCAAAGTCTTTCTTGTAGTGAGGGCCCCAAAACTGAGCACAGGAGTTGAGGTGTGGCCTCACCAGTGCCGAGTACAAGGGGACAGTCACTGCCCTGGTCCTGCTGGCCACCTGTGGCTGGTGCAGGCCAGGATGCCAGCTGCCTTCTTGGCCACCTGGGAACTAAGCCGCACCTTTAGATTATCCGTGTAGATGTTGCTTTGAAGGAGGAGGAGGAGGTGGGAAAGAAAATATCTTTTTATAATTTTGGAGATTTTAGGTGATAAGGAGAAGTCTCAAAAGTAGTCTCAGTGCTCCATGGTTTTTTTTCAATATCATATCAATACTAAATTAAAGCACCATCTGTAGGCTTCTCTTCATTATTTGGCGATTTTGCTGAAGACTGAAGATGCATTAATTCCCAATCACTCATCTACATGACTACATCCAACATAGTGTAATACTGTAAAAGTCAGTGGTGAGAGGTTTGGGATAGACAGCTAATTTCTAGACTAAACCAACACACTTTAAAGAGGAATCAAGAGGCAGAACTTCTTTGACGTTCAAAGAAGAGAGAGACTGATGTACCATAGGAAACAAAAATCAAAGAAAATAAGGATGAGAAAGAGAAAGGTGATTAAAATATGCAAGTGAGTGTAAAAATGTGAGGAATTTCTTCTTAAAAGATATTACATCCAAAAGGAATAGCTCATTTGTGTGACCTGAGCACTTAGGCAGAATGAGAAAGGCTAGGCCACTTTTATACAACTAAAACCCATAGAATTCCTTAAATAAGAAGAAATATAAAGCCCACAATTTTAATTTCTTGCAGATAATGAAGTTGTTTGGACTAGCATAGCTTTACAGTACACTGAAACTCCATATTGGATAATATCTGTTCCTCTGTGTATTTTATTTTAGAAATAAATCTGCTTTTGTAATGCATTCAGCTGAATCTAGCAGGATCTGTCAGAAAAGAGAGAGGCCAACATGGTTAGTAGTAACAAAAATTGTACCAGGCTGGTTTTGGTCATTTTCAGTGGCACCCATCAGCAAAGGAAAAAGTGAGAAACAATTTTATAAATATATTACACAGAACTATGAAAAAGAGGACATTTGAAAGCTTGCTGTGTTAACTGTCTCTCATCCAAATTTGCACAACATCATCTGGGAAAAAAATCTGGGGATTTTTCAGGGCCAATGCAAATCTAGTCTAGAACTAAAAATCTTTAATGATTTATTCCTGACATTTCATTTTTTTATTTTAAAGCTGTGCACCTTGACATTATTCTAGACGCAAAAGGATGAGGAGAAATTTCTAACGCCACTTCATTGCAATGGCTACTCTGGTTACCAGCTGGGAAGTACCAAAAGTTGCTGCTTCTGCACAGGAGAGCCTACAGGGAAACACAGCTGGCACTCGGGTGCAGCTTGGATAGCTTCCAGCCCTGGAGCAGAGCGTTCTCACTGCTGAGCAGTGGTTTCCAAGTGGACTGTGCTACAGACAGACCCACCCCTCCAGCGCAGGGCTTAGCACACATCTTTTGTCATACAGGTGAACAAATGTAAGCAAGAATTTTAGGCAAGCAAGAATGAACAAAATGTAAGCAAGAATTTTAGGCTCATTACAAGTGAAGCCTGCCTGTGACCACAACCAGCAAAGGTTCAGCAGTGTCTTCACAAGTGCAGTGCACACACATCCAAATGTTAATATAACCTAAAAGACTTTTCATTTGTCTATTCTAGCACTTTAAAAAGCCTTAAAAGCTAGTAAGCTTTAGAAAAAGTGCTAAAATGTCTCCTCAGAGGCTAAAGTTTCTGTGTACTTACAGGTCAAGGCAAGGCAATTGCCTACTTCACATTTCTGCAAGACAGATTGCTATAAATGAAACAATCTCTTAAATGAATTTCTCAAAAGACCTGCTTGGAGCAAGTGAAACACTCTTTTGAACTTCACAGCAAATTATGATAATAATTCACTTGCAAGTATAAATGGCAGTCTGCACAAAATACATGACCTCCCTATCTACACTGTGCATATACAGTATATTTTACTGCTAAATGTCAATTTTTGAAACCATAGCCCTAACATTTTTCAGGCTGTAACAGCATACTTCAGCACCATTTTTATTCTTGATGAACAAAATCTGTGCACTGCACGTTGTAGTTAGTCTGTACTCAGCAGGTTTCATTGTTTGAAAATAGCTCACAGAAAAGATGGAGCTCCGTTTATTTTGAGCTGTGGAATTTAACTGCCTAATTAGATTTCAAAGCCCACTGAAAAACATGATCTAACTCCATTTGAACATCTCCTGATACAGGCACTGAAGTGACCTCTACAAGATGGGGGAACTTCATTAATGATGAACAATTAGGAAATATAACTATAGAAGTCCTAATAAACATGAAGTGAGCATTACAATCAACTCAACAGCTGTTGTGATTTCAGGATTTATGACAGATTTATGCCTTGTACATTTATGCCTATAGTACATTTTGTACACACTAAGAAGCAACTCCTACCATGTCAACCAGATTTTTTTTAAATTGAACAAAAAAGGAGATAAAAATGTAACTCTCGTATTCCTGTTTGAAATAAAGTCTCCAAAATCAAAAGCCTTTAATACCCCATGTGTATTGTAGCAACCTCTCTCTGATTTCATTTTACACATACATTTAAAAAACACCAAGTAAATTCAAGGACTAACTCAATTAAAAAAATTATTGTTGTAACAGCTAGATTTTGTGTAGTAAACAGGATCAAATGCAAAATAAATGTTAAGTCCATTTTCTCTCATTACAGAACATTCCAGGTCATGGAAAAATTAGTCACCTCAGAGGACAAACCACAAAATTGGTGCAATGAGCAAGAAACAGCCTAAAAGTAGCTAACAGGAATCCAAGATAGACACCTGGGTGGCTTGATTCAGTTCCTTAGAACTAAAATATCTGATTTAATGAAAGTTTCTTTCCAAGTAGGTGCACACCTAAACTAATACTAGCCCTTCAGCACTGAAAAGAAAGTACTGGAAGAGAGATAGAGGGAGAGCAAGAGAGGGAAGGAAGGACAAAAAAAAAGGAGTCGCAGTAGCCTTGAAGAAATTTTATTAGGTAAAACAAACCTGGTGAACCTTGCAAATGAACAGGACTCTATGCTGTAAAGGAAGGGAAAAGAACCACATTCATTTCTGCTAATATGACTCAGAGGAAAATTCCTTCCTATCCCAAAACCCAAACCATTAGTCTATCCTGACTTGCCATTCAGACAAGTATCTTCAGATCCTGGCCTTTCCTTCCCTTCTCTCTTTTGGCAAAGTCCCTCAGTTTATCTGTTTTACTCAACAGGATACACAGGGACTCACAGGATTTACACCATCAGTCCTCATCCAGCAAAACCCAGCCTTGGCATTAACCTCTCCTGACCAGATGTGCAGCTAAGCTGAGCTTTCTGACTTGGGCTGCCCTGCAGTGCCAGTGGCTGTGCACTGACCAAGGGCAGGGCAGGGAAGGGCAGGCAGGGAAAGGGATGTGACAATGAAATAGCCCTGGGAGAAAAAGGTGTGCAAAGAGGGGCAGGGGAAGGCAGTGGCAGGATGGGGCAGGCACAGAGATTGAAATGACAGCATCAAGACTGCACTTCATGAAGACATCCACTTTCACCTACAGAACATTTACACAGCAGATGGGGAGGTGACTTCATATCACTCTCTGAACCGTGGCCACTAAAGTTTACCTTTTGTTTCTCTTTCTCTTCTCTGTTTTTAACTGCAGGGAAAGCAGAAGAGCTGCCTGCTAGAGCCTAGCAGAGGGAGGAAAAAAACCTTCCTAATTACATTGGCCTGAAGACATTTTTTTTTTTTTTTCTTTCCTTACACCTCCTACTTGAAAACTAAGACACAACTCAACTCACTATATTCATTCTGAAGATGAGAAGGAACATACTTGTCCCCTGCTGCTATGGAAATCAATACAACCATTTATAACTGGGTGCAACTCCACACATCTCATTCAAAAACACATACTGACATTACTGTCCTACATGAAAGGACACCATGGCTGTCCTTTCAACAGCATCGCTTCCCACATTATCTTCTGGGAGGAAAAAAGCCATATTGAGAAAGCAATTGTCACTTAATACTTGCATTTACCACTATTGTAGCATTGGTTTACGGGAGCAAATGGAAAAGAGTGTTCTGTGCTCTACTATGCAATTTCCAGCAGGACCTTCCTATTCTTCAGCATCTAAGAGATGCTAAAGAAATTCAGAATAGGAAAAGCTCAATACCCCATAACATGGTAAACAATGCTGGACACAAGAATAAGGCAGTTTCAAATACAGGGAGAGGATATGAAATATAATATTGGATTGCTATTCTTTTGCTTTTTAATCTCTCTCCCACTGAGAGCCTTTACGGACTATTTATAGTTATGATTCCGTGTGTTTGGTATGTCAACGTGCTCTACAATAATTCTACTAACAATTTAATTACTAAAACCCCTTTTGCCATTAGACTGTTAACATCTGAGATTGATAACAAAAGCACAGGGTAATTAGATGGGGATATTTAAACCAAATGGAATTCATGCATTTATTACACACTTGGTCGCTCATCTAAAATTAGGTATCTCATCTGAATATGAATGATGAGGAATAACAATGATGGGGGAAAAAAACAATTAAGAAACAATACAGAGATAAACGTAATGAGTTTTTCTCTTTTTGTACATAAGTGCCGTTTCTATTCCTGATTATAAAGGCAGCCTAATGTGATTTCCTCTTTGGTTTATTACTGCAGGCTGGCAGCAAAGCACATTGTTAATTGATCAGTGGAAAATACTTCATTTCTTTTAGTTTATGCTTAGGCTTTGATCTTAATTTCTCTTGTGATTTCTGCCAGGATTGTTTGTCATACTTTAACAAAATCCATGAAGCACAGAGGAGATGCTAAGCTTATATCTAGGCATTTGCTTATGAATAATCTTCCTATAGTCTGATTTACATAATTTTATTGTTTAGTGGATTCTTCCCATGTAGATCTATTACTGCCAGTGCAACTGTACTTAAAGTGGTGTCAACGGAGTGTGCTTAGGAGAGTTATAGTTTGCATATAAAAATCTACTCTGAGATAAAATATAGCATATACCAAAACACAGTGCCTCAGAGGAAATTCAGTTAACAGAACATCAGGAGGAAAATCATTTGAGCTATATTAACATATAGCAATGCAAAGCACAAATAGAAGATAGACATTTTTAGAGCATTTCTTAGAGCTTAAGAATCTGTTGGTTGTTCTGTTTATTTTTAGGGAAGTAATGCATGTCATATTCTGCCCTTGGGTTTGGGATGCTTAAGAATTAAAACTGACATTGACAATTAACTTTGTTAAGAAAGGTTGGTTTTCTGTGATTAGATATACTGAGAAAAAAAATAGGATTTTTTTTTTGAGCATTTGAGTTATTTTATAGGGATTCATCCCTTCAAAAAAATTTGCTAATTTCACAACTCCTAGCCAGTGATCACACACTAATGACATTACAAAATCTAAAACACTATCAGTGTCATAAGAATACTTTCTGATGCCCTCACCTAAGAGCATTCCTGAGGAAGGACATACAGACTTTTCATCTGTTATTATATGCTACCCCTTTTGAATTACCTTCATGCCTCACAATCTTAAAGGTTCATGAGTCCAAGGAAAGCCAAGACTCAATATACAGGGACACTAACTCCCACTGATTAAAATTCCACAACCTTTTTATTGCTCAAGTTTAAGTGATTTGAGTCCCTTAATCCTTGATCAGACCCCAAAGGCAGCCTGCACTCTGAGAAGCTGGTGCACACTGATGCCAGGCCAGGGCAGCCACTGAAAGGAATGGCCATCAATGAAGAGGAATGATGCCCTGAAAAACTCCTGGAAAAGCAACCAACCAACCAACCAACCTCACTTTCCTCCCACATCAAAGCAAGGCTTCCAGAGTCACTATCACTTTACTAAATTGGTTAACTGCATTGTCAAAACTGGCACTGAGCTCAGGCAGACAGATCCTAGCACAGGGCAATGAGCTCAAGGGTTCTGACATTTTCTGTCAATGGGAAAACCAAAAAAATGCTTACTCTCTAGCAGCCTTGGGGGTGCAAATTTAAATTTTGCTTATGGTTTTCATAGGCCTTGATCTAACTCTGTACCTAAAAGCAATGGAAATTAAGAGTACTTTAATTACTAGTTTTGTTGCACATATATAGTGGGAAAACTGAAAGAAAGGTAAATAATTCAGATGTGACTGCAATGTGCACCTTTAGAATGGATAATTAAAATTCCACAAGGACACAACTGTTTCCATTATAATCCCAGGCTACATTCATATGGCATAATATGGGAAAGCCTCCTCCTTGCTCTGCTCTGAACTATGCCAGTGTGATGCCAAGCCTGAATTGACTCAGCTTCAAGACAGTCTAATACTTTAGATTTGGCAAGCAACTTTGTCAGCTCTAAGATTTTACATACAATTCTCACATCCTCTGCAAATAACCTTCTCACCAGCAACACCTTTCTAAAGATGTTTTAAATGAATCCTGTACTTGAAGGCATGAAAAATATACTACAGAGTTATTAGGAGTAGCAGCTGACACACCAAACATAACTAAGGAAGTGCTATAAAGAATGAGACTCACCACCACTTCATCCCAGTTAATGGAATATATCTGATACTTTGAGCAGTGCTTAACTTTATGCAGTTTGGCAGCATAATACATTAAGAAAAAGCTTTCAGTACTAAACAGATTTTCTTCGTGGTTGAAACCAAACTTTTAAATTATTATTGTACAACTATTTCTTTGTATTTCCTGGTGTGCACAAATAGTTTTGTAACATTTGTTTCCAAGCTTTGGTGCATTACATTTTTGTCAACAAATTTTTTTCTCACAAAAGATTTATTTTTCCTGTTATTTGTACAAGGGAAACTCTTGGTAGGATTTTCATATTGATAGAGATTCTCTGTTTTAAGGCCTGTAGGACAACAGGAAATTTTGATTCTTCATACCAAAAAACACTACCTTTGCTGGAAACAAACTGAAAAACCCCAAAGGAATTAATATTGAATCATCCTGGCTCTCAAAAGATCTCTCTGTGCAATAAGAACAAGACTGTGTAGTAAGCTCACACAAAACAACCATCTTCATTTAACCTAACCAGAGATATTCAGACTAAACTTTGTGTGATCACTTTCTCACACACACTTGGTTTAAACTCCCAAATGAAGCCATAAGATAAAAAAAAAAAAAAAAAAGAAAGAAAAAAAAAAAGCAAGCATTCAAGTGTGAAATATTCCTAGCTCACATGGACTGCAAAGCATCCTCAAAATAAATGTTTACATGCCAACCCACCTACTTACCTACTGGTATTTGTGCTTAAGCCAAGAAGGCAAGTGAAAAGCTCGTACTGATTTCAGTCATGTATTTTCTGGAGAGCTAAGGGAACACAGGAAAGCCTCAGGCCAGAAAGATTAAAGTCAAATACCCAGGGGAAAATTTTCAAGTATTTAATGCCACAAACACCAGTTTCTAGTTAGTTTAGCTCAGAGCAAAGCAGGGTAAGCTGGACTGCACATTTACAGATTTCTGAATGTGCTCTTTAGCCACTAGCATTGCAATAATTAGGACAGAAAAGTTCTACTGAGTGTTTTAAAAAATGCAGGACTGATGTGTTTTCACAGACACATGAATACCTTTCCCTACTAATGTAAAAATTGCATGTATAACACAAATTCCTGAAAACAGACCTAAACTAATGAAATTGAAAGGTTTGGACATAAAAATGTATTTCTGAGAGGTATGATAGAGACTGCTTTGAAAGATTAACTCAATTGAAGTTTCAGCAATTGATCTGAAAAACATTTAAGGCTAAAATTCAAGCAAAGCATAACATTCATAAGTGTGGCAGTACATCACAGCACAATTTTAATCCACAAATAAATGATCTTGTACTGATAAACTACTTCTACTCCTCTTCCTCCTATGACACTGCTTACTCTCTGTGGGTGGAAAATGGTTTTGCCATTCTCAGCAGCCAAAACTTAAAAGGCAACTGCACAAAACCCAGTTGTTTTCATTTGGCTTGATAAATCTGCCCCACCAGCCAGATAAAATGACAAAATCAAGCAATTGCAACACTCCTATGTTCAGTTTTATGTAGAGTATTAGAATTTGATAATAAAAACAAGGGTCCAAGCAGGCATAAGAAATTAGTTTGATGTTAAGGCTACACTAATATTTAGACCATTCTTCCCTATGGCCTCAGGAAGAAAGTCCTAATTCTGGGTGGATTTTTGGAAGCAATCCAGTATACTCTTACTCTAATTTTAAAACACATGAAGACAAATCGTATAATCAAAGCACTATCAATATGATATAACAATGTTATAGTTTATTTTCTCTCATCTTATTATTACATATGTTCAGATTTTGAAATTCACTTTTTTCTATATTCTTCCTTTTAGAATTATCCTTAAACAAAGTTTTCAAATGTTTCATTTTACTAATAAATTTGCTCTTTTCTGCATTTTAAAACTTGCCAGAATTATTATTTTAGTGATCCAAATTAAATGCTATCTATTTTTTTTAATAATAGCCAATTATTCTGTTTTTGTCTAGTCCTTAACCCTCATTTCAAAAAGAACTTAAAATTATTTCAGTAAAAGGATCCTGCTATTAACAAATTAGCAAATTACAGAAACTTTTTGGTCTGGATTTCATGTGAGTGCACAGAATCTTTGTTCTACAAGGCTTGACAGAATGATGGTGCAAAAATATTGTATCAGTTTCTTATCTAAAGCTCCAGCAGTCTGAAGATGAGTAATTTTGACAAGTTATTTTAAAGTGAACGAAAATTATAGCAGTTAGAGGCCTGGTTTTCAGGAAAAAAAATTGAATAATCTCTTTGAAAAAGTTGAAAGTAAAAGTTGACAGCTGTCAGTCTGGTTTGGAGTTTTGTGTTTGGCTTTTTTTTCAGTTTTCTTAGGTTAGTGAATGATTTTAAGCTATGAAAAATTGTTTCTCCATAATGCAGAAATGAATACAGAAACTTGATGTAGCTTAATGCAAATGAAATATACATACAGAGTACAGAACATTAATGTTAAATTGTACCCTTAGATAAAGTACTGAAAATACTGCACTAAAGTACTGAAAATCTACTCCAAAATTAAATACCCTACTCAACAACAGAAACAAAATAGAAAAAGCAGACCCAGATAATTTCCCAGTCTTATTTCCTAAAGCGAATTTGTTCTTCTATTCTAATATGCTACACCCTCAGTTAACAGATCTCAAAATCACCTCCTATCTCCCTCCCAAAATTCACAATCCACTTGGTTTTTACCTATTTTCATGCAGACTCACATGACTACAACATACATCTATGGCACCCATTAGGGGCAAAGGCACATTTGGGAGAACTCATTCTGCTGGAATATGCACATCTTTTGACAGCACTGAATGCTTATGAATTATGACTTCTAAATCCAGAAAATAAGTTAAAGAAAATTCTAGTCTGCTTTCTGCTAAAAAAGTATTCAAGCAGATCTGGAACTAAAATGTGATTTATTTTTTTCTAAAAAACAACAGTTTTTAATATAGTACAACACAAATGGAGTCTGTCACATTACAAGTCTCAAGGCACTTCACAATTTTCATCAAAAGCTGACAAAACTCTGTCTAGCTAGATATAACACAGAAAATAGATTTTTCAAATATTATCTTATGACTTAACACAGTAGGTGAATTTCAAAGCAAAAAACACAACAAGTTCAGGAACACGTTAGCTATAGAGACTGAAACTCTTGAATTCAGGGTTAGATTTGACAAAGTCTCCCTTTAGGGCAAACAGAATTTACTCATAGACAAACTCACGTTCAGACCACACACCAATCTGTCTTTTGTTACACAAGCTGACTGCTTCCAAAATAGTGCTAAAATCCACGTGCTACATAGAAATAAAGGCTCTAATAATAGAAACAGTGCACCAAATACATGCAGAAACTAACACAATTTCTATACCAATACCTCTGTTGAAAGTTGGAGACGTTTTTTGTATCTGCTCTGCACACATGTCCACAACCACTTGCAATATTATCTCTAACAACTACAATCTCAATTTCTTCAGAGACATCTTTTTGTTTCAACATTCATTGCAGAATCAGAACACAACCAGCAGAAAAAAAAAAAGGTGATATTTTATAATAGGCTCTTTATTATTATTTTGCAAATACTTGTGGTGTGGAGGTTGATATAAAAAGTCAACAGAATCAGAGAAATTTTAAGGAGGAAAAGTCATTAGTCCCAAATGTTCCAACTTGTTTTGTCTCTCTCTCTGTAACACAGAGCCAGTCCATATAAGGCTTGGAGCTGGAAAGGTAAAAATTCCTGTGATCGTCATAACTCCCAAATATTTACAAGCTGATATGCAGAGGAGTTCCTTCATTCTTCACACAATGATTCATCCTTTGCCAAGCTAGCACTTGACAAACTAGTATAAAAATTAAAGTGTCTGTATATGGGAAAATTCATTAGAAGTGACTGATTTATGACATATACAAAATACTTCTGCCAAAACTGGTTCAAGTAGCACTGAACTTAGACATGTTTGAGTATTGCCCAGTGCACCTACTGTTGACATCCCAAATAATATACTTTTACTGTCTTTGCTAAGCAAGTTCCAGTGCAAATTGGTTTTTCACACCTTTGGTATACCGCCATGATCACCAGACACTCCAATTTCAAATGGCAGAACAAACAAGAATAGATTTGTCTTTGAATGTCATTAAGATCTCCTGAGTTATTCACTTGCTTAGGGACATTCACGTGGCCTAATGTACCTCACACAAAAACATCTGCGAGGCTTAAGGAAGAGTGCCATAGCCCCAAGACTTTCAAAATGTATCATTACACAGCAACAAATACACCTGCCTTGTCCTGGCTTGAAGGTAGTAAGAGATGGGGATACAAAGCATTGGGATTTCTGTTTGGTTATGTGATTTCTTACATCAGTCTGGAGGAAGCATCTCAAAGAGAACAGGACTCTTCCTTCTCATGTTCTATGCTGAAGAAAATGCCAGCACTGCTGAGATCTGCAGCTCCTAGCACAGTTCCAGTTTGCATACTTAAAATTCCTAGTGTGGAGTGGCAATAGAAACTTTAGTTTCTTCCAGATGCTTTTTGCAACATAAGTGAGAAGAGTGTGTGTGTGTGTATATATATATATATATATATGTATGTCTATGATGAAAAGTATGAATTGTTTTCACTTTAGTATTTGATCATATATCTAGCACAAATGGGAAAGCAGTAGACATACCAACTAATTGCATGGCATATAAATGCAATAAATACATCAAATACTTTTATTGAAGAGCAACAGTACATTTATTCCACTTTCAGAACCTTTTTTTTACACTAAAGCAATGTTTAGTAAATAGAGATATTGACATTATGGCAATTCCAGCCAACCTTTCCAGATCTGTGCAGTCAGAAGTGCTTAAAGAGCTCACTGTTTGAAAACTTCATTTCTATGCTCACCTAACACCAGGCATAACATCCTAAAACCTTCAGGTGCAGCTGAAATACAAGCACCACTACCAGCACATATTTTTAGTCATAGTTGGCTAGAATTAGGCAGAATAGTGGCCAAAGAATTATTACTGTCTCAGCTCTTCAGATGCTGAGTCTAACTTCAGTTTTTTGGGGATTTTTTAATCCTACTGTTGGCAAGACAGCATCTCTTTGTTTAATGATCACTTTGGTAATTAAAACCAAGTGTGTTGCAATTCTTAAAGACACTTAAAGTCAGATGCTAAATGCTCTTTTCAACCCAAAATTTGGAGACAAATCATAGCTTCTGAGAAGGTGTAAAGATGCACATACGCTAATCTTACCAGCTGGAAATGTTAAATTCCTCTTTTAAAACTAGGCTAATACCCTTGGAAATTGAAGTGTTTACATATATATCCTACTTTTTGATAAAACCTACATAAAAGGAGCTTCAGAACTCAAAAAAATACATTCAGCATTTTCTTTTTGTACTAATAAATTTCCAATTAAAAGAGCGTTGGTGGTTGTTGCAGGGTTTTTTTAGCCATAGGTCAAGGGTGTTTGCCAGTAAAGTCACTCTCTTGTCTTCTTAGTTTTAAAATAATGAAAGTTTAACAAACTTAAATTATTTGATTTCCACAAATGTGTGTATCTAAAAGACTCAATGACTTTTATGCACTGCTTAAAACACATCCTCCCCCATCATACATAAAATACGAGCCAGTATTTTTGTGACAGTTTCCCCAGAATTTCTGCTATTCAATTATTATTTTTAATAACATCCAGAATGTTCTGTAACTAAACACCAATTTCAACCTGATTTTTTAGAAAATAGGATTTATATTTCTAAGTTAGAAGACAAATATAAGGACATTTTTGCCTCTGCTACTTCAGCAACAGCATTCAATTGTTTTGTGTAGTAAGGAAAGGTCAGCTCAGGTAGGAAGAAAGAAGTCTCGATACTTACAAAACTATACATTTTCTCTTTCCTCTGCTTTCCCCATTCAAGTCCATGATCATAAAAATAAAACACAAAAAATCTGGCTCTGGTTTGCGGTTTTTCTTTATAGTTAGCACACCTTGATCCCACACACAGCAGCAGCACTGAGGGAACAGAGCTAGGCTGGAGGCTCTCCTTGTCCATTACCAAGCAGGATGTGAGGACAGCCCACCTGAGAGCAGAAGGACAGCCAGCTGAAGAGAATTACTGTCAGATCAAATAAGGAAGACTCAAGAGATCTGGGCAAGGATCCAACACCTTTAGGCAGGTTGAACCATGTCCTAGTGCACCATAACATCACTGCAGCCAAAGGACGGCACCAGGGCAGGACACTATCACTTAGGACAACAAAACCCAAGTGATCAGGAAAAGAAAAGACTGCTTTTCTCATTCTTTAGATTATACAGAAAAGTAAGTTATAGCAGGCCATGTGTTCCTGTCGCTGATTCTCTGGTGCCCCCAGCACACAGAGGCTGACCCTCAGCCATGCCAAGGCCCAGCTCCATCTTCTTCCCAACTTTCAAATCTGCCCTTCAAAAATTCCTCTTTTTCTGGACTTTGTTAATCAGATCCCTTTTCCTGGGACTGAGCTAACCCTTTTCTTCACAAAGCCCATGGATTTAACAGAATATTGTGAATACTGCATCAAGTATGGGTTGCTGCTACTACATGACATGCTCACAGAGCGGCGAGAGCCCAAAGAGTGCTTGGAAAGCTGCCTGGAAGCAAACAGCCACACAGCAAAGGCACAGCTTCAGAAGAAACCATGTTACAAAAGCGTAAATGCTGTCTTCATTTCCTAAGTATTACAGGAATCAGAGTTTGCCCGTTATGAAGCAGCTAAATACTCTCCTCTAAACCAGGGCAGTACTGAATGACTCTGCTTCAGACACCCACGCGTGGCTCTGAAACAAAATACTACAAAAAAGCATTGGAAGAAAAGTACTGGGAAACAGTTCTGCTACAGATTAAGGAGCTGGTGGCAGACCTATTTTAGGCTTGGCTGGTTCCTTGCAATTTTTTACTGCAGGTCTCAACCACTTAAATTAAGAAAATACCTAATTCTGTCTAAAGATACAGAATGTGATCAAAGAGGAAGGTAAATGAAGGAAATGTTTTTCTCTTGTATTAACTTGTATTAACAGAAAAGCAATCTGCTTAATGATGGTGTTGGGTTTTTTTTGGGGTTTTCTTTTGTGTGTGTGTGAGTGTAAAACAGATTTTTAGCCCGGGAAATAATACAACTTGTAAACCAGATGTTGCAAAGATATCTTCATTGCTGAAAACTATTGAGCATGCTGATATTAGAGGAAGTGGTAAGGTGAGAACCTGAATGTCTCAGGAGTCTTTTACAATAATATTACACTTAGCTTTGCACTCCTAGCCCAAGAAAAAAAATGCCCTACAAATGGCTGGTTAACCCACTCCATCTACTGCATTGCTCATCAAGACAGTGAAACTGTAATCCTAGCAACTATATGGAAATACACCAATTTGGATTCTGAACCAAATTAAAATTAAATCCAGAAATATTGATTCTTGGGGAAAGAAAAAAAACCACACTTTAATTCATTAACTTGTGTAGCAATACTACTCAAGAGAGATTTTTTTCTTTTCAGCAGTTGCCAGGTGAAACTGGCTATTTTAAAAGGCTTATTTTAGCACCTTGCAAAAGAAGCTGCGAAGCACTAATGAGACAACAATGTGATCTTTGGATAGAGGTATTTATTTAGCAGAGTCTTACACCATCTACTTTTCACGAGCAGGAAGCTCATTCTGTCAGCAACAGCAGTTCCACAAATAAGCATCAGCTTCTTGCCTCTTTTGACCTAATTTTCACTACATTGTTTAATATAGCCACCACCTGAGAAAAGAAATCTAATGCTCAAAGCTACTAACAAAATGTCACAGATACAGTGGGCTTTGCTTCTAGCAATGCTAAGGCAAATAAAAGTTTATGCATCCCACAGGACATTCTTTCCCTACTGAGGCTATATTGTATTGTATATTGGATATGCATTGTATGTTGTACACATTTCTAGGTATTAGTCACAAAAAAAAAAAAATCAAAAGTTTTTTCACTCAGAGGAATCTCCAAGATCAACCTTTCAGATTTTTGTAAGTTGTTCACACAGATCGAAGTTATTTTAATTACTTTCCTTCTCTTTTTTAAATTATTCTGAGTAAATGATATATGTCTACAAAACAATGAGCATATTGAGTCTTCGTTCCAGTTCATTCCAGTATTAGGGAAGTCTGAATGCAGTGTCTTCAAAGATGGTACCTCTAAGTCTTTCCAATTCTTTTATTACCTTAAAATACTTTTCTAAAAATTAAATCATTTTCTCCCATCTGTCAAAATATTGCCAGCAGAATAAAGCTGGTAGTAATTTGTCAAAATATTTAATTGCAAAAATGATGTTAAAATCAAACCCAACTCCCTGAGCTCCTTAGAATATGCTGTCAAAGAGACAAAATGTTTTCAGAAGAGTTTGAAGGATTTAGCTACATTCATGATAAAAGTGTTTAAGCAACAAACTAATGCAAGTAGCAAAATGTATAGAGTTAAAACTGAGTTCCCATTTTGTGCTTAAAGCTGGTTTACCATATATAACTTGCATAATGAAAATTAAAATAGTGCTTTGTGGAAGCTATATATACCTCTAGATAGACTTCTTCCCTTGATTTACATCTCTGAGGAAAAGAATACAAAAAAACCAAACAAACAGAAAACCTACCTGACAACAACAACAGGAAACCCTCACAGATGCCAGAGAAAACCCCATGACCAAAACCAAAAGAAACAAAAATCCCAGAAAACAAAACCATAAAAAAACTTATCCATTAACTTATCCATTTTCAACAGCTATCTACAAGGAAAAAGCAAAAATCAGAATTACACAGTTTCATGACTCTAAGACTTTTGATATACATATTTTACAAACATAAAGCTCTTAAAGAATATTAAGGCTACAAAATTCAGCATTTTGAAATTGCAAAAGTTTGGATTAGGGTTGCCTTTGACATATTAATTTGGTTGCTGTTCTTATGTGGATTATAGCAAAAATTTTAATTAAGTGCTTCTATGCTTCTTAGGATCCTCATAGAAGGGATGAATGTTATTCATTTAACAAAAAGCTTTGTTAAATGAATACTTTATTCCCCTTATTCACTGATTAAGGTTCCAAAAGCAGTTTATCAGACATTACTTACATCCTCCTTTGAAAACAAAATTATTCACTTCTTCAATGAACTCCCTAAAATGTTGAAGAAAGTCACTTTGAGATACATTTTACTTTTTCAACATCCCCTCAATATGAGAGAATCCTCTACACTAAGGAGAGGAGTGACCACCTTCCTTTGCAGAGCAGTTTTCTCCCTTTTGCAGGTCAGCTCCACTAACCTCAGTTTCACCACGATGCAATCCTGTGCCAATATCCATGTCTAGCCAGTATCTCCACCAGCTTCCAAAGCTAGCAATCTTAATTATCCATGTGGTGTTGCCTCAGTTCCCTATGGATGCTATGCTAGCATGTCTAGTTAACAGAGCAAGTCTCTACCTGCCAGTCTTCCACTAAAATCTTACTCAGCTGAGGCTACTGTTTCTCCAAATATCAAGTTATTTCAGAAATGGGAAATACTGTCCAATCCAAAAAAAATAACAAAAAAACAAAAACCAGCCAACCAACCAACCAACAACAAAAAAAAAAAACCCACAAAACAAAAAAAAAAAAAAAAAAAAAAACAAAAACAGGCCTAAAACTACACTGTGCCCCATTACCATGATAGTGCTTTATGAACTCTCGGCTGGGCTTGGCCTCCACCTCAGAGACTGCTCAGCATGTCTAAAGCAGGTCCTGCACGGACCTGGGATCCTGCAGGATCTTTCCATTCCTGTGTAATACTGCAGGGTTGGGAGTTACTGCATGCCATTTAAATAGGCCTCAAAAAGCCTTTCCAAGAAATTGAAATTTCCCCAATTTATTTCCTATATCTTAGAATTTGTATAGAAGTCCTGTTTCCGATTTTGAAACATCTATACCTTAACTGAATTCACCTCAGAGCTAAACTGGAGAGTGAAACGGTCATTGAAGAGCTACTTTTTATCTTTGTTGAAGACAAAGAAATCCTCAGCCATCTCTTTAAGTCTGGACCTTACAAAAGCTTCTTCCATGTGTCAAGACAAGCAGGGTAGATGTGAATGTCATTCCATGAACCTCCATGCAGAGGGCCATTTCATACAGTATGATTTCTCATATAATCTTTTTCTTCTTTTAGAAGCATAATTTTTAAACTTTCCCTGTATTTTTACTGCTATAGTTACATACTCAAGAGTCTCTAACAAGCATCTGCGAAAGTACCTGAAGGGTAAAGAAAAATCTGCCAAGAAAAAAAGGTTGGATTCTCAGGTTTGGCTTTGAGAAATACTACTGAGAAGAAATTCTCTCTTTAATTGCATTATCAAAAAAAAGCTTCTGGATGATACAACTTATAAATTACCCTTTTTCAGAAATATATCTAATGGTGCATATCTCCACATGCACTGCTCCACACAATCCTTGTGCCAGGGAAATGGATTAAGGGGTTTTCTTTCACATTTTGGGGGCATGGGAGAAGGAGGGTGATTAAGAAAACCAAAACAAGGCTGAGGTTATTCATGCCAAAGAGACAATCTGAGAACTGCAGCTTGTACATGCCCAAGAATGCTTTCATTTTCAGTGACTGTAGGACGACAGGATCTGTTCCACACACTGAAAGGTCCATAGAAACAGGCTTTGACCTTCAAGCTATGGAAGCTGTCATTTAGATTAGCCTTCTCCCAGTATTTCACTACACCAGTACAAAAAATGACAAGGATTTTTGCTACTGACGCATAACTTATCTAATACAGCAGATTTTGAAGAAACGCAATAAAGCTGATCTGTTTTTGCAACTTACAGCACACTGTTTTTTCTGTTAAACTTATTAATTCTTACACATTAATTTCTGTGAATAATATTTGAGGGAAGAAGAGGAATGGGAAGTATAACTGACTGAATCAAGAAGCTCAATTTCCCTGAAAGCAGATTTTTAAGCTCTAGGAAAAGCTGCTTATAGCTATGTACTTCATTTTAAAAAAAAACATCTAACAGGACTAAAACAACATACAGACCATCATGTTCATTTTTTCAGCTATATTAAGAAAAAACCCACTTTATATAGATATTTATATGTTTTTAAAAATACTATGTATTGCACTGTTCTCGAAAGGGAGACATCTGAGCAGCAAACTGCCTAATGCAGCCTAAGAGGCTGCTGGCCTCCCTTGCTGCAATTGCACACTTGCTGGCTCCTCTTCCAACTTTTCCACCAAGATCTCCAGGTCCTTTTCTGCAAAGCTGCTTTCCAGCCACTTGGCCCCCTGTCAAAATTGGTCCATGTGGTTATTCCTCCCAAAGCTGATGTTCAACCAAGAGATGCAAAGTCCTGCATGAGATTCCTGTTGGTGCATCTCTCCAACCTGCCAAGGGCCTTAATGAAGCTGCTAAGCAGTTCTGGCACCAGTTATCAGCCCCTGGGCAGCTCTATTAGTTACTGGCCTCCAGCTGCACCATGGGCTGCAGTTCACAAAACCTTTGAGGCTGGCAGCTCAGCCTATTTGTAGTCCATCGCCCCGTTCACCTATCTACTCATGCTTCATGCATGGGAATGTTATAGGAGACTGTGCTGCAAAGCTTTCTGCAGTATGGAATATACAACACCTCTCCCTCTGAGACTGGTGAAGCAGGATTCTCCTTTCTAAGTCCACACTGACTATTCTCAACTACCTTCTTTTCCTTCGTATGTCTGGAAGTGATTTCCTCTGTTGTTTGGTCCCTCACTCTCACAGGAATCAAGTTGAAGATGACCAGACTGCAGTTCCCTGTATTCTTCTCCTTGTCCTTCATGAAGGCAGGAATGACATTTTCTTTCTCCCAAATACCACACTCTTTTAAGGATAATCAAGATTGGCCTTCACAAAGACATTGGTCAGCTCCCTGAACACTCACAGGTGCACCCCACCAGCTCCCACAGACTTCTGCATGTCCAGTTTTTGCGCCTCAAGCTTCTTCTACTGAGGATCAGTCTTCTGTAATCCAGACAGGACCCATGCACCTGAGTCCTGAAGGTCAGCAAAAAAGACAAGATGGAGAAGATATGGAACATCTCAGCATGCTCCATGTTCCCTGTCAGCAAATCCCCTGCCAATCAAAAGTGGGCTGGCATTTTCAGTAGTCTCCCTTTCGTGGCTTATACACCTGCAGAAGCGCTTCTCATCACTCTTGCTCTTAACATCCCTTGCCAGATTAAATCCCAAGTGAGCTATGGCTTTGCAAAGGCTGTATGTCCCTTTTCCTCTAGAATCACCTGTCCTTGTTTTGACTTCCCCTATGCTTCCCTTTAATGTCAGATTTCTGCTAGGACCTCTTTGTTTATCCATGTAGGCCTCCCGGCAGTTTTGCTTGACTGTCTACACATCAGGATGGAGCTTGCATAGGGAGATCCTTGAGAAATCAACCAGCACTTCTCAGTGCCTCTCCTCTCCAGGCCCTTTTCTGTTCTAATTTTGCACAGCTTGGTAGCAGGGCTGTGCCTGTGTGCACATCCAGCACACACAAGTCCTTAATTCCCTGTGTGGCTCAGGAGCTCCCCAGGGAGCTCTCTACAGGGATGAAATAAAAAGACCTATTTGCAACTCTAGCTGCAAATATGTATTTTGACTAATTGCCAAAGGAGTTTGCCACATGGGAATTTTGGATGGTTCAAATTATTCCCCCAGGCAGGTCCTGCTGTGTCTTGATAAACTCATCTGTTTCAGCGTGCTGATTATCATCCTGAATGGAGTCTCTAACCATTTCAGAGGGATGCAGTTTCTGCAGCAGAATTAACCAAACTGCACAAGGATAAGACACTTTAGCAAATAGTAATCTTTTCCTCTGGATGTAGAAATGGTCACATACAATATTTTCTAAAGTTGAGACTACATAGGAGATGATTTGTACATAATTTAAGATACTCTCTAGCAATGACCACACACGTGCCAGGGACATCACACAAGAGCATGAGTCAGCTGGGTTGCAAGAATGCAGCAGAACTATGGTTTGGGGAGTCTCATGCAATCCAGATGAAAACACTATTGCAAGAACCCATCATTCAGAGCAGCACCTGACTGCTTTGCTCAGGAGATCTAATTGCTGTGGAAGTATGTGTAGCATTCTTCTATTATGGGACACTATCAAAGGATATTTGCTTTTTTTCACTGTCAGAGTCCATGACTTGAAAAGCCATCCTCAATCACAAATCCTTCATAATTATATGATTTCTGTTTATCTACCATTAGCAACATTTTGTAGGCACCTGTAATGTCAACAAAGCAACTGAAATAAAGCCACTTGATTTAAAAACTGCAACTGTGTCAGTAAGCCACAAAAAAATTATTGTGATCATAATTTGCATCTATAATGAAGTAATTACATACCTACTTCTAAAGTAACATTTCTTTCTGTGTTATGCATTTATACAACTACACTACTGTGTTGATGTGGAAATTAAGATAAGCATACCTTAAACATACACTTCAAAAGCATGCATTTGAATACTACAAATCTCATTTTTCAATGAGGGAACATAAGTAGATCACTGTCTTTGATAAAAAGCCCCACAGCCAGCCACCAATATGGCACCTGTGTTGAGACAGGACTAATAACTTGATATGTGACACTCTGAAGAAAATAGGTAACTAGAGAAACACTGCAATTATTACACAAATATATACTTTAAAATACATAGTTCTGCATACAATGCCATTTCTTTTATGAGTGTATCTTTTCATCCTTTTCTTTACTCATAATAATGCTGACACACAAAAAACATTTTCTAGCAAATAATTCTGTAAACATTCCACACGTATTTCCACACAGATTTCAACATGGGTTGCTATAGATAGGCATTTAAAATTTCCCAATTAGTGTATTTCACTTTCAGTAAGTTATTGAAAAGCCCTCCATAAAAGTTTAGGTCTCCATTTTTGAAAAATACCGGAGTAGTAACTTAGCTTACAAAATAAATCAGGAACGTGTTACTCTAGCAATCTATCCTGATACTCTTAGTATATTACTTGAAGTAATTAATTTGGTATTAATCTAAAATTTCCTTCACAAACCTGAAGTCAAAAGAAATTAGAGCCAAAAAAAAAAAAACCACTATGCAAAAAAAGGCAAACCAGATACCTTGTGAGATAGTGAAGATTATAAATGACTGTTCACACACACTGAATCCAGAGATGCACAAACTTAATACAAGCAGTATAAAGAATATTTGTGTAAATTCCAATTTTTTCACCTTCTTCCACCGCTTTCCTTATCTTGTGATATACAACCCAAATGGATAAAAAATTAGTGGTTTGGGCAGCATTCAGATTATTCTTATAATATTTCAACTCTTTTTTCAGTTGTACAAATTGTTTTATAAAATTGAAACTCTGAATACTGATATGACATGACAATAAATAATTATGGAATGCCTGTGTTGTTTTTATTTTTACATAAAATAATGCAATTATTTGCAATAGTTGCATGGATCCACATTTAGAAAAACCTCTACCTAACACATGAAAACAAAAATTTTCTGATAAAGCCTAACGATTAGACATTTATTGCTGAACATGATTTTACAAGAGAACAGAATTAATTAGATAGTCCTGCAGATGCACTTCAAGACTTGAACACTAGTTCATGCATTCCAGTGCTGTCGGCATGGGCTTAGTTATTGCATTAAGAAAAATGCAGTTTTACTAAATTACATACTATTTTGACAAATAGTCAAAGTCAGGAAAATCCAGGAAGTAGTGACATTTTTCAGAATATTTTTGTAATATAAACATGAAGCAAGTAATGCTATTTCAAATGCTTTGGCGTTGTGCTCATTAACTTCTCCAAACCAGATAAGACTTTTGTTGCTTACTACCAGGTTTATGAACAAATGACAGTCACTTAGAACATCAATTCCCATTACATGCAATTAAACTGAGGAAGAAAGCATAAGTAGTTATGACCAAAGTGGCATTTTCAAGTATGGTAAAACGATTAGGGGAAAGTGAAATGACAGAAAGGCCCCACAGGAAAGAGTGTTCCCTACTTTATCATTAGAATGACCAAATTTGTAATATTAATCTGGGATTCAGAGCAGATAAACACAATGCAGAGAAATGTTTGTTAAACACAGGTGTCATCTATCAAGATGTATGAATAACTGTAATCCTGTATTGCATTCCTTATTCACCTTAGTACATGAAGGGAATAAAGGAGAAAGACACCAAACTAAAAATAAAAACCCTTCTGTGCAGGCTGCTTCTCCTTTTCTCTGACTAAGACAGCTCTCCTAAGGAGTTGTAATATGCATTCCAAACATCTGCCATCTGACTCTGATCACAGAGGTGCAAAAAGCAACTTTGAAGGAAAACTGTGAAATATATCTATGTATGATTGCTATCAACCAGCTTTAAAAACCTGAAAGATTATACTCTTAGAAACATTGCATCAGGAACGTGATCTAGAAACTTTTAGAAGTATTCCTTTACACAAATAGACAGCTAGACCAAAAGTCCAAATAAATCAGCCTACAATTTTCTGACCCACTTATAAAAGCACTGACTCTATACAACACTGAAAATACATTTAATGTTAAAAATTATAATTAATGTCTCATTAAAAAGCTACTTATTACTAAAATAATTATGGAAAAAACATTTGCATGCACCACTCTGAATACGCGAGAAAATATAATCAAGCCTGATGCTGCCTAGAAAAGAGACTTCAGCTGGCAGGACACAAACCCAAGACTTGCAGGCGCGCAGGGCTCCCCACCAATTCAACACAGAGAGCAATGCCCAGGGCTGCACAAAAAATGTTATGTATTCAAAACTGGTACTCATGATTCAGGGAAAACTGGGAACCATTGCTCTGAACAGACCAAGGACTGAAGGGGCAGCATTTTATTTTACATCATCGACTTTGACTCATTCCATTTTGCCAAGCCTTCACTCTGGCTTTGGTGTCAAGCACGTTCATCCTTTACTACACCTACACCGCATTGTCATAAGTACATCTGGCACCTGAATTCAGAAAGGGGTGGGGCAGAATCCCACACCATGAAAAATTAGTTTGCACTTTTGTAGCTTCATAAGCCTCTAAAGCCACAAAGGTTACCTTTAATTACAAAAGGAACCATCAAGTATTCATTACATAAAACTTTATGACTCTTTATGTAATCTACTCATTAACGGGGATTTACCCAGCCTCATCTTGGGCAAATTCTGGTGGCAATAGTCAGATTCTCACCCACTAATGACCATTTGTTAACCTCAGCTGAAGCAGCAAAGCAGTGCAGAAGATATCTTTTTTCAGATTTTTTTTTAAGTCATTAGTTATTCCTCTTGTCAGCCCTGGAATTCAAGGAAAGAAAGGTAATAACTGCCCATGTCTGGTGCTGAAATTTATTTCCAGGGAAGCAGTGTCTTTCCTGCTTGAATACTTGGAATGAGAAACATTTAGGAACTCACTCAATTCCCAGATGAATGCCAACTACCTCATTAACAAATGCTCCCCATTATGGGAAATAGGTAAAAGGAGGAATGGGAAGTGCGGAGTACTTTCCAAACTCTCCTGCTCCCACCTCAGTCTAGATGGAAGGCTACAGCCAATTTGTGTTCTGTTTGGCCACAGGTTTTCCCTGACTAGGACCATAACCCACAGTCATGGGTCACCTTTGCCTTTTGGGGACACAGTTGTTCAGGCCCTGCTAACTACCAAGTGCTTTACAGAACTCAGAAAACAAAGAATACCCAAAAGCCCAATTTTTTAATAAACTTTTTAGGCTCTTTTTGTGCCACCTGACTTCAAAGAGAGGGATTCTTTTTAATCAGCCATGGAAGAAAAGAATTTGTATGCAAACAGAATTAAGCTATCAGTAAAGCACAACAGTTGTATGTGGATTCATTAAACAGAGCTGAATCTGAGGACAAAATTAGGCATAGGGAATAGATGGGAGAAAAAAATCTATATCTTAAAATGTGATAGGGTCCATTTACTAGATGAGATTACTTTTCTCTACAATACATTACCCAAAGGCACTTCCAAAACTGAGGGAGTGTATTACATGGCGCTAATCAGAACTTCTTTCCTAAGTAGGTCAAATGTTGAAAGAAAATCTTGAAATCTTATGCACTGTTAAAAAAAAAAAAAAGGAAAATCTCCCAAAAGCACCAAAAGCAGTACAGCCAAGGTGCTAATCACTTTCTAAAATATAAAAACCTTCTGCATAAACATTAAATGTAGCTCTTTAAAATGCACAGTCATACACCTGAGGCTGTTCTTTCACTGTCATTTTAGTTCAGTCTGTAATAACCAAATGTATTTTAATTAGAAAAATGCCTTTATTTGCATATTTAGTTTAACTTGCTTTTTTTTTTTTTTTTTCAGAAATCAAAACATACCCAGTTCCTAATGGTCAGGCATATTTAGACTTCAGATTTTGTTCTTTGTTTAGAAGAACATTAAGACAAAACAGGGTTTCCTTTTTTTTTTCTGGTTTCATTTACAACAGGTATATTACACATTTGAATAGATTTGATGAAGAATGAGGCACCATGGGGAGGGACAGTGAGGGAATTAGCAAAACAAAAGGAGAAATAGCTTTGCTGCCAAACTTCAGAACAGACAATTCTGACTCAGGTTCCTGCAAACACCAGTCACACACTGTTCTGTATGTCCTGCAGATAACTTTGCAAATTCCCAAATTAAGAATCTCCTTGGTAGAGTGTGTTTCCTGGCCATTATTCTAAAGATTAACTGATGATTATCCATTATCATCTCCATGCCTTCTTTCAAAATTCAGAATCAAAGAATATATGTGGATGGGTACAGAAGAGAGGAGTTGCCATGGATTTAAATGTCTTCTCTGAAGACATATGCAATAAATCTCTGCGTGCCTCCTGGGCTAACAGATAGGGGCTTAACTGCAATTAGGACACCATGGAACCCTTGCTGCTAAGAAATAGGCTCAATTAGCTTGGGCATGGTGCCAACACAGCTCTATGTAATCTCAGGATGCAGCAAGAATCATCTACCAGCTGTTTGCAGCATGGAAACAGTAAACTAGCATCTGTCCATAAAGGACATATTGACTTACTGATGTTAGAGCTATAAAATCAGAATTAGGATTATAAATCTTGCTGAATGGGGAATGATGATTGGAAGCAGCAGAATCAAATTGGAAAACAGACAAAATATGTAAAAGGATGACTTGTTAAAACAGGATGGATGGAAAGAAGTGGGTAACTTCCTGGGGAGTGGAGGACTATTTTAGTATTAAAAATAGGGCCAAAGTATCTCCTAAGCCAGGTGAGATTTAGAAAGGCCCAAGGAGTTTGCACATTTACCACCCAAAAAAAAAGGCAATTTAGCAATGTGCTACAGCCAAACTGCTTCAAATTGTGTTTCAGCAAGACCTTCCCATAAATGAAAGATATTTTTTACTCTGTTCATGGTTTGGAGGGATTTTCTTGGTCTATAATTTGGAAAGATAGCTCTATTATTTCAGAAGGGTTTCAGGGTTCTGGTTTTTGGTTTGGTTTTTTTTTTTTTCCGAGAATAAAGAAAAATTCTGGACAGGAAAATAGCTTGTCAAATAAGATGTCTTCTGTAAAATGCAATAGAATACCACACTTTCACCCATATATCCTGTGTCTCTGTTAACGTAATTACCAACAAATCAGAGAGTAGATAAGCAAGATCCTCACAGAGCCACATCAAACTGAAGACAGAGTCTAGAATGCTATCTTGCAGAAGGAACAGATTATTGCGGACAAGAGTACTTGAAGGAAGAGGGTTCTTCCAAAAGAAGAGCATCCTACATACAACTCAACATTACTGTCCAAGTGAAGGTTTGCTTTATATTCTTCACATCCATAACCTGCAGTCTGTACCTGACTATAGGCTATATATCTGAGTCACACAGCAATAACATAAAACGTTATTTTTAAGACCTAGTCAAAGTCTGGAATGATTCCTTATTTCCTCTTCAAGTTAATGTATTTTGAGTTAATTCAAGGCACCAAATGTGGTTTTGTAAAATAGTATGTAGTCTTCCATTTGTTCTGGTCTACAAGTATGTGTTCAAGCAAGAAAAATAACCTAAGTTAATTAGCAAATAACTAACTTAAGGGAGAACAGTCTTTGCAGACATACTCAGAGATTTGCCATACCTTCATGGAAAATAAAGCAGCTTTCCTAATTCAATCTTCACACTAAGTATTCTTAGTAGACATGCGTGACATTAGAGAGAGAAGGTTTTGGTTATAAACCATAAATATTCATTAAGGAACTATTGCATGGCCTTTTCAGAAAAATACATGTCTGAGAAAAGATTATATTCTTTAGAGCTTTTGCCAATTTATTATTAAACAGCATTCAACTGTCTGTAACATTTCTAAATGCAGCAATTCTGAGTGAGTGAGTACATGAAAGGATAAATCTGGTTCACACAGTCTAAAATCTTCTTCACAGTCTGGGAAAACACTACAACGGGAAAAAAACTCGTAAGAAAAAAAATCTTCATCTGTCAGTCAAAGATTCTCCTGGCATAACTTCAAAACTTTACTCCCACTTTGCTATACATTTTGATATAAAAGTTCATCCTTTCAAATCATCATGTTAGACTCAGCTAACAATCTTGCTAGAATATCTGCAAACAGAAATCTGTAAAAGAGTAAAAAATGGTTGTGATCTCCTAAACATTTTTATGACCTCACACTTTTAAAATTCAGTGTTTTGTTTATTCCTAAATACTCTGTTCATCTGCCTAAGATAGTTTGCTTGAGGACCTCTTTTCTTCACCCCTCTCCCTATAAAGGCAGATACAAAAGAAACTGGAATCATAATACCAAATATGAAATGAATAATGCCGTTCATGATTTTTCCATGAATTGTACTGTTTACTCCCAAATTTTATTCGGTATTTTCTTCTGTATGGAAACAATGTATTAATTCCTGCAAATTTGTGTTTTATTTCTTAAAAAATGCATATAGTTTGCCAATAGATCCTAGGCAAAAGAAAGAAATCTCCAAAGACATAAGACCATTTCCTAAATAAATGGCAGCAATAACAGTCTTTTGCACAACAAAGATTTGGCAAATAATAAGAAGTTAATGAAAATCTACAATTACTCAGATTATAAATTACAGAATCAGCAGCAGGATTGTTTTCATTTACAAAGCCAGAAGTAATTATAAATAATGAAATAAGAGAGCTTTAGTAACAGCCTTGGTAAGAGTATCAAATTAGCAAGCTGAGAATAATTTGAAAAATGTAACAACACTAAAGAGCCATCAGAGTGATGATAATTGGCAGCATCTGCTATTCCACTGCAACAGTACATCAAATCAGCTGCAAATATAGAGCTTTTTAAGCTTTCTCTCAGAGTTGTACACTCTCCTGCCTCCTCTGCTTTCAAACACTGATGTGTGATAATCATGCTTCATACAAGAATATTTGTTGAAAAATGAGGATTAAAAATAAAAATACTTACTAATATTTATGACACAATACATGGTACTTTAAACAGAACTCAGATAGGGCAAATGTTTTTCAGCCTCTATTAAAACATTCTCAAGTTGTTACTGGACAATTTCAGCTGTGTTCCTACAGAATTCCCGTATACTCTTCAAACCAATTCTATTCAATTTCATCTTCCACCAACACTGGGCAGACAATTAGATTGAAAAAAATTAATCATACTATCCAGTGAATTATATTCTTCAAAATTCTCCATTAACTCGTGAAACTTACACCGTCAGAATGATGTTGCCATTATCTGAGATACAGAGGAGGCAACTTAGAAGGGTCAGAGAAGCTTTAAAATGCTACTATTTCCTACAAGCTACAAGCCCTTCAAATCTATCTATTTTGGGCTTCATTACCATAATCATTGTTTTGGATTAAAAAAGAAGTGCTGGGAACCATCAAACCCCACCATTCCTCTAAACTCAGTTGAAGTTTCATTTCCTACAAGCACCCAGACACCGAAAGTGGGAGCGCACCATGGAAATGATTTCAAATTCTGATTGTTGCCCACGTGTCCTTTGCTCTCCACAGCAACTACAGAAGATGACAAATGCAGGCTGGACCTTGCAAGTACCTATGATGGGCAGGGAGGTCACAGACAGATGAAACGAAGGAATGTGCAACTGCCATGGACACATTCCAATGGAGCTGCTAAGTATCTTCTCCTATAAACTGTGAAATCTGAGACAGCTTCATTTCTTCCACATGCCTCCAGAAACAACTACATAGACAGTGCAATACCAAAGACTCCCTCAACCATTCCTCCTTCTGACCTTCTCTTTCCTACAGAAGTATCATGGGATCAGATTTTAAAAACATTATTTACAATATCCAGCATGTATATATACTTCACTATATTCTAAGTATAGTGACTCTCACTGTAGCTGAAAACTTCTTTAAGCACTAGGTATTTTCTAGCCAGAAGTTTGATTTTAAGGCCTGACCTGCCTTTTTGCAACATTATTCATTTTGCCTATGTTGTGGATACAGAAACAGTACTGTTTTAACTAGAAAAATGCATCTGGCAAGGGGTGGGGCCGTGCAGCAACCTTTTCCGTAACATTAACACCACATAGCACAGAAATGACACAGGGAAAGTTTCTCTGGAATTATTTTACATTTGCTGGCACACCCTTTGACTTACAACAAACTGCAAGAGAAAAAAAATTTAACTAAAGGAGAAAAACTGTCTAAGAGAAAGCTATACTTGAAAACAGATCTCAAAAAAAGAGGGGTTCTTGACTTGAAAGGATTCCTCTACCCCAATACTCAGGATCCAATGAAGTTCATTAATTTCACTGATAGTCAGTTGAACAGTTAATAATATGAAAAACAAGTCTACACTTGTTATGACTGAACACCACAAATTCTGGAATGAATAAAAGAACAACTGCTTTCAGATTAAATACAGGATTGGGAACATTGATTTGAAACACTGGACAGAATTAGGATCCCTGAGTTTAGGCTCTGGTAACACATATAATTACATGATGACTTCTTCTAAGACCAAAAATAGATGGTCTCAGGAATAGCACTAAGCATATTTCAGTGATAGAGAGAAAAAGAAAAAGAAATTATAACCCAATACCTTAAAAATTCAACAAAAGATTCCTCACACTGATTGACTAAAATGTAATTTTTCTAATCACTTCTTCCCTCACATTTTGCAACAAACTTGGTACTAACATTCAAAAAATTTTCCTCTGCACACAGAAGAGCTAAGAAGATATTTTTAGCCTGGTTTCCTAAGGAAATGAAACTTATCCGTTAGGCCCTCATCACAATAACTTCTGAATTCATGGAGTGATTTCTGCCAGGTCTGACAGGGTGTGAAACATATTAGATTCCCAAAAATGGCAGCTGGGAGAGGAAAGGGAATGTCAGTAGTGCTCCCACTGTGGAGCTGCCTTTGCTAGCAATCAGGGAGAGCCTGAGGATCCAGCAGCAGGCATTGCAATGCAGTGAAGGCTGAAACAAGTGGTGAAATTTGTTAATGACTTGAACGAGGGAAACATTTGAAAAATTCCAAGGGGATCTCCTGTAGCTGGAAAACCAGGTAAAAGAATAAGAATAATAACAAAATTTGGTAAACAGAAGCAGAAGACAATATCAAATGTTCAGATGCCCACAAAAGAAGCTTGTTTTGTCGCCTACTAAGACAAAATTACTACCTAATTATGCTCGTGTTGCTCAGATAAGGAATGTGGATAGCCTCAAAAAGCAACACTTCCTGCAGCTATTACTGCTCTAACATTTTTTCTACTGTTAGACTTAACATCCAGTAAGTTCTTTAAAAAGAAAAAGAATTATTTTTTGATGGCTGTTAAAAGGCATCAGCATTAAAGGTGAGTTATGTGGAAGCCCCTCCATCACAGCACAGCCATATCTTAGAGCACAAGTGGCTGGCAGCCACAAGGTCACTCCCACTGAATGATCCAGAGTTCAGCATGTTTTCTTCTGTGAGATTCAAATGGAATTACTTGCAATGTTCTTCAGTGTGAGATTATAAATAAAACTACCATTTCAAATTCTTACTTTTTATTACCCTCATGAAGCTCCTCAAAAATTTGACTTAATGTTTTCATCTTTCTAAAGTAAATATCCAAATATTAAAAGAACACATAGCAGCCATTCTGTAAATGCGTGCTGTCGAAACTATAGAGTGCTAATGTGGATAGACAGCTTGCAATAAAATAAAATATATTAATTAAGAAGCCAAGATATATTGACAACTTTTTTTATGCCTTCCCTAGGAAAAACAGCCATTATGGGGTTGTTTTGCTTTCTTGCTTGGCCTTGGGCTTTGGGCTTCTATTGCTAGGAAAATCATCGTTGAAAAGCTCTTAATGCATTTCATGTAAAGCTATTAAGTAAAAAAATATACTGACAACAGAAGTTAGCTCATCCCACTGAATGACTGCTATAAAACAGAGTCTGAACTGATGTGCCCTTCTCTAGTCTTGGGATATATTTAGCCACATCAGACACATGACCAGTATGACAAAAAGAAGTAGCTGTAGCAAGTAAAACCCCTGTTACAACTTTTGGCTGCATATTAAGAACCCAATCTAATTCTCATTCAGACCAGCAAATACAGGCTAGAACCTTCCATTGTGCTGCTGCCAAGACACCAGGCTTGGACTTAATACAGACTTCATGCTGGTTGACAGTTTTTTGAGCACGACAATCATAAACCAAGCTTATTTTAGCCATGACTTTACATCTCCACTGTAAGATACCCTCGCTTCAGATTATTTCGTGCATTTAAAAGTGAAACAATACCATATTAAAATGTATTTGCTTGGTCATTTAGCCTATTATTTAGGACTTTAAAGTGTAATAATTATTATTACCAGAACCTGTAACAGAAACCATCAAAGACAAGTCTTCCAAATAGCAATAGCAACCAACATAAATGGCTTCAGCCTGTGAAGGACAGCAGAGCATAAGATACAGTACTTGTGAGAGAAATGGATGTTTATTTCTCAACTCATTCAAAAAACATCAATCAACACCCTTTTCAGACCTTACAAGCTTACATTGTTTTATCAACTGTTATTATTATTTTGGTAATTAGCTTATCATTTGTCAGGTGAATATATCCTTCTGACCCTGCATGAAATTTGTTGCTAAGGCAGGTATATGTCCAGATTTAGTTTTAACAATGCAGAAGACAATTTTTTAGTGGTTGTTATACAATGCAAAGCAATACATCTTACTCAGTTTTTAGCCACTGAGGATTGCTTTCAACTCAACTTTCAATTTAGATCTAAAATGAAAGGAACTTACCAGTTAGGGTGTACATGGTCTCTCTAATGTAACTCATGGTGGTTTAGAAAGCTAGCAAGGCTGTTCTGATATAAAAAGCAACAATGAAGGGAAGTGGTTAGTGAACTGGCTGGTTCTGTTATTCCCTCCCACTTCTTACACCAGTACCTACCTCTGTAGGGTCATAATTCAGCTCACTATCCCAGTTCTTAATTTTGTTTATTTTTAAAAAAACAAAACCAAAGGAAGTATGACAACACATTTGCAGGATTATTCATGTTTCAAACCAGATGTTCAATACTCATATTCATAATAAATACTAGATACCATATCAAAGCAGCGGCAATCTCTGTTTACTTAGAGGGAAAATTAAAAAAAACTACAACCAAAAATCTTCTTAACAGTAGTTTTTCTCATTTCTGCTTTGACTGAAGAAAATAACATTCTGCATTAGTGGGAAGAATAAATTCTCTATATATCATTAGTCAAGTTACTAACAGCCCCAATCAAGCTGATTTTTGATCGAGGGACAAGGAGATATTATTCAGGTACTTACGCATCTGTAGCTGAATAGAGGATGCTATCTTACAAAAAATCTGTATTTTAGAGTCCCAAGGGTAACAAGAGACAGAACAGAAGCAAAAATTTCATACTTTATTAAAATTAATATGTTTAATTTTTACCTTAAAGCCGTATTTGCTAACATATTCTCATACACATACTGCATGCTTCTTCATTTCAAGTCACAATCAGGTTCTGCAGAATTTATTTCAAATTCCAATTTCACTGCTGAGTCGTGATTTTATTTCTAATATATGATGTTAAATACCACACAGAAAAGGAACTCTGAAAGAATTAACACAATCTCAGTGTCCTCCTTTAGTAAGCTCCTTTAAACACCACAAATTTCCACTTTTAGCAACAGTGAAAAAAACAAATAAACAAGATTTTATTTCTGTGCTATAAAATAAAATAAAATGGATTAAGATGAGTTGGTTAAAGCTGAGCCACAGAAAGAGCTCAAGTTATATTTACATTTGTGGTTTTATGGTTTACTCAGTGTTTTCCTGTGATGTTTGTAAAGTACATCAGAGGTTTACACCCAGAGGTTTGCGTACTGGAGATAAATCATAAACTAGACCAAAGTTCCACTTCTCTCCCTACCCAAAAAAACCCTCACATCCAAAAGTCAACACGTGACTGAGGCCAGAAGGAACTGCACTCTCTGTGTCCCTCTCCATCATCCACACGCCATTCCCAGTCAGCAGGCTACAGAAGCTCTCCTGCTTTCATGGAAGAATGACCCGGTCACATGGCAGCAAGAACATGCCATACTTCACTTTCTCTCACATTTCTTTCTCCCATCCATAGGGATTGTCCATCTAACCCTACAGAGAAGCTACATTTTGTAAGAACTTAGAACGTACCCACCAAAGTCTATCACACATACAGTGCCATCTTCTTCCGCAGCTCAATTCTAACAGCATTATTGTTGCATGTCCCCAGTAACTTGGCGTTCAATTGGATATCACCAAGTCCCATTTGCTATAGCTTGACAGCACAAAAGATTTTACAGTAGTACTATTAATTTCTGGAATATTTAGTTACTGGGTGGACTCTGTGGAATCATGTTACTTCTCCTGAAGTGACATGAAAAACAAGAAACAACAACTCTGAAAAGACAGGAGAAAACAGGATCATCCAAAACCTGGTAAAAATGTAACTCATGTAGATTATTAAAAAAATACTTTACTCAGCAGGAGTAGAAATGTGGACTAGGTGATTGCTACCTGGTTTTTTTTTTGCAATTTCCTGGTATATTAAGCAAATACATCATGTTGATAAACACATCACACTATTACTGGTATGGTTCCCATACCTCTCTATCAAGATTCTGTCCCCATAGTTTCATTACCTGATGGTCAAAACATTTATGGAATTTCAACATATACCTTGGAGTAGTTCACACAGACCATTCACAGCTCATCTGTAACCCCTGCATCTTAATGCTCAAACTGTCCTTTAGCTTAAGGACAGATTTTCCCTCACTTGTGATGACTGCACTGGGTGCAAAGGAATCAGGCTGTGGAGCAGCGTTGACAGCTTTCCCCTACACATATTCAAGGAAACTGGGTGTGGGCAGGTGGGTGTGTTGTTATCCAGGATCACTTTTCACTTGATCAGGTTGCTCAGAGCTTCATTCAACTTTGCCCTGAACACTGCCAGGATAAGGGTCCACAATTTCTGTGGGCGACATGTTCCAGCGCCTCACTACCCTCACAGTGAAGAATTTCTTCCTTACCTAAGCCAAATCTGCTCTCCTTCAGCTCACATCCATTCCCCCTTGTCCTATCACGATATGCTCTTATAAAAAGTCCCTCTCCAGTCTTCTTGCAACCCTCTTCTAAGTGCTGGAAAGCTGCTCTAAAATTTCCCTGGAGCCTTCTCTTCACCAGGCTGAACAGCCCCAACTCTCAGCCCGCAACTATCTTTAGGTAAATAAACAACATATTATTCAAACTTCCATAAAAAGCCTTCAACATTTTCCATGAAAATCCACAAATTCAGAGTCCTTAGAACTCACCAGAGAAACCATGCTGGAAATTCTATTAGCACACACTGTGAGTCTCCTCTCAATCTGCTTGTGCCTTTCTGCAGATTATAGGACAGCATGAGACAGCTACTTAAATAACAAAACAGAGATAAATTGCCAGATTGCATCATATAAAGAAAATACTACCTTCAGCTCTAGAAGAATTAAAAACTTTCAGTATCTGCTGAAATCTCAGCATTCATTAGCACAGTGGCTTATCAAGAAATAGTAAACTTTAAATATTGATATCAAATAAAAATTACTGTACCAGACCTGTTTCCATTGGTCACAATATGCATAACTAATATGTATACCACAGGGCAAACATAGCAAACATCCAGGCAAGTCACCAATTTTGGAATAGCCAACTACAGGGTCTACCACTCCAGTCAGTCTACCTCTACGCGGTTCAAATGTTGCTGTGTTTGGTCAGATGTTTCTACTAAGTGGACCCCATTGCAGCAGAAAAAATAGCTACAGGTTTCATTTTAAAAGACAAAAGCATTATAAACTCACACATTTTTTATACATTAGGTGTCTATTTTTCTGCCAGCATGATTGTTAACTATGTCATCCTTGCTCTCATGGGAAAGCATTACAGTTCTTCTTCGTATGTAAAATAGTAACAAAAAAAAAAATCTAAACTGTTATGATCCCCATTTAGACCAATTGTTACACATTACTGAAATTCCATGAGGAAGTGTAACTTTTACAAATATGGACAGCTTGTTTCATTTCCCTAAGCTGTTTCTTTAAAACATCTTTGCATAAAGGGTGGGGTGGGAAGAGCAGAATCTAAAAAAGGTCTTCATATGGACAAAACAGAAATGGCATCTTTAAAAAACTGACCTGAACTGACCAGTCCATATTCAATGGACTGAAACCATTCCTAACTAAATTTACAAAGCCAGGACTGCACACCCCAATGTTTGTAGTACATGCTATAGTGTAGTCCTTCAGCTACCCAGAGGACTTTGGTTTTCTCAAAGTTTCTTTATGAATAGCAAAACCCTTGTAGTCTCCCTGTTCCCAGAGCCAAGAGCTCTATCAGAGGAAAGCTTTAGAATGATACACATCACAGGAGAATCAATGCCAGCTTTCCTTTTTGGGAACACCTTGAGGCTTCTTCAACACACAAAAACTCTGAGACTAAACAAGCACTAAATTAAATGAGAATGCTTTTTATCCTGTGTAGGGTTACACAAGGAGTAAATTTACTTCACAAAGATGGCTTATTTTCAGAGTCTAGGAGACGAATGTATCTTATGTCTGGATCACTGCTGGTACAGGCCCCTCAAGCTGTTCCTGGATGGAGTCACTCCAAGAAGGTTCAGCACTGCCTCCTCCATGAGCGATAGTCACAAAGCAGCGTCTCTCTGTGTTATGTTACCCATTTTCCACAGCCAGAAAAGAAACTCATTTTGTACGTATTTGTTCTTACCTCATGGATCCTTGCTATGTGAAAAGACTCTGAGCATGCTGGAACTTTCAAAGTGATTTCATGTCTTTCCTAGATAATGTTTTTGCTTACAATCCAATATTCCATTGCCTTTGATAATGTGATCTGGGCCATTGTTCACAATTTGACTTAAAGAAGAGATGACCAAAGCAAGATAAATGAACCTGTCACAAAGGATTGATATCTGAAGTAAAACTCTTCATTGAAAATTGCTACTCATTTACAAAACACACGTTTTGGGGAAATTTTCTCACACATTGATGAAAGCACAGAGAGATCAGCACCTTATGCACAAGAACAAACCACTGATGACATGTTCTATCTAACATGATGTGATAATTATTTTTGCAATGAAAATTATGAGTTTCATATTTGCCTACAGGCATTTTCATGTGACATTATACCACATTTGTAACATTTTGTGTAACAGCTCTGGGTTCTCAGTGCTTAAACACACATTGTACTTCAACACATTTCCTTTTATGTCATTATGAAGAAAAAAATCAAGCAATAAGTCCATCTTTGATTCCATTGCTTAAAATGACTGTCACAGGATGCTCAAAGTGAAAATATTTTAAACAAAATTAGATCAAATAGGATAAGAACCTTTTCCCTCTTTCACATTTTCAGAGTATGCAGCAGATATGGAAACAAGGCAAGATATTAGCATGTATATGTCAAATTGGTTATTATTTCTCCTTGAAGACTACACTTTTCAAACAAATTCAGAAGTATTAATTTGGCTCCCAAAATCCTCTTACAATTTCCTTTCACTTCCAAATAACACACTGAAAATATTAAAAATGGCATAGAATGTGTTAGAGAGCTGGTGCTTGTGGCACTACTTCAAAAACTCATAGTGATTTTTTGTACTCACTTTTAGTCATAATTAAAGCTTCAATTCTTAGTTTATGTATTCCAGTTATACCAGTCCAGTGTTTTAAAGAACCTAAATATAGATTCTCAAAATGTGTGTCAGACAAATAAAATAGAAATATAAACTCTCCGGTCAATTTGAAAAGTGTTGACCTGGTATAGCCAGAAAGTTTATGTCTGCAGGAGGAAAAAATGGTGCAGAAAATAACAGACAATAAGTCTGTTATTTCAGTGTGGGTGCAGAGAAAGACAAAGGATAAGTGTTGCTGAAGTGACTCTACAACTACTCTTTATCATGTTTTTAACATATGGCATGGATGTACAAAGCTCCAAATGAGAAGCATTTTGTGAGGAGCTTTTTTTAAAATCACAGGAATAAACAAGTAAAATAGAGTACTAGTAATGTCTCTACAAAGGGAGCATGGTACAAAACACTTTGTTCTCCTTCATTAAAGAAAATTGTCTTCCAATTTCTCTCCAAACTCAATATCCCAACTGTTGATTTTGGCCAGAATGGCTCAACAGGACTGCTCCCTAAAGGGCCAGATTTCACAGTTGTAGTGGCTGGTGATATTTTTGTATTCTCCTGTCTTCTCAACTATAATTTACCTATCATTTAAGTTTGCAGACTCCATCTGAAGTATTAGAATGAGATCTGGACGTATATGAGCTATTCCTCTGCATACTTTGCTACACAGAAAATAAACCAGGGTATGCAGCCCAGCCAGAAACTGCAGAACATAGCAGTAAGTACTCATGAAACAGATCCCAGACATACAGAAAGATCATGAAAATCACTAGGATATTTTTAATTTTGTTTCTAGAAAACAGCTCCAAGCACCAAATACAAATTTGTGCATTAAAATTTTAACAGCAGAAATACTATCTTACCTCCTATACTTCCCTTTTTTGGCACTATTTTAGATGAAGTGATGCCTGCTGGCTCAGAGCAAAGTGATCCCTCTTTTTCAGGGAATTGTAAAGGCAAGAGCTAAAGCTACTATATTTACTTTGTCTCAATACTTTCAGCAGTACAGAGAAAATATATGGGGAAAAAATCCAGACGATAAAAATCTCATAAGGATTTCTTTCTTAGCCTTTTCTCCTAGTTTCTCAATAATTTTTTGTCTCAATTTTGGAACATTTTCTCCTCATTCCTCCCCAGGAATAACAACACAGGTACTTTGTAGTACATTGAGATAAGGCTGGTTATTCAATGATTAGGAGAGAGAGGAAGACAACCAGGTTAAAAATACATACATTGAGTGATTATATGACTCCTAAATTCTGTATGTTCCTCCTTTGCCAACAACTCTGAAACAGAAGTTGAGCATAATCATGCCTTTCTTACAGACAGCAAATAGCATGCAGATTTTTGATGTGTAAGTGGCTCAGAAAAGACAAAAATTGCTTACCCAAAACCCAATAAGAACTGTTTTTGGTTTTGCCAAGATTATCCTAAGGTCTAATATTTTCTAACTGATACCTCCTGAAAAGTAGAACTTTAGCGATGAAGATTTTATTTTATGTAATACTTTTGAGGCTTTCAAAGCCCAATCAGCTCAGTCTATTCAGTCAGCTTTACATTATGTAGAGCTTGACGTTGATTTTATTTGGTAATGCCTTAGGTTCTAGTTATTCAACATCTAACTGCAGCTTAATCTTCTAATCTCTTATTCTGCTCATCACTATGACTTTTACACATGCTAATCTCTAATTGTTTAAGGGGAAGCTTAAACAAAAAATGCAGATGCAGAAGCATTTAAAGGTAAAGACTTTGAGGGACCTGGTGCACACTTCATATTTCTATAAAGAAGGTAATCTCTTCCATGAAATAGAGCAACTTCTATGAGGAAAAGTTTTCATCATCAAAACAGTACTTTCTATCTTCTGAACAAACTTTTCTATTATTTGACGAACCATGAAAAATTTTAAATTATGCTGCACAAGTGATGTTACTGCAATCGTTTTCCAGTGTCTAAGCACATACACCTAACTGCTTCCTCAAGTCACCTGAAAATCTCTTTCAGTGTTGTCTTAATTTTTAATTCTAACAGAAGACAGCTGCATTTGGCTGTCAGCGTCTTTAAATAGTAAGCAAACACCATGGCTCTGCAATGTATCTTTCTTGTAAGAAAAAACTCCCTGCAATTATCACTGTGTGGTACCCTGTATCTGAGTGTGCACCGGAATATAAAAAGTGCCTATTATCTGAACTGCTACAGACTACAAAATATGCACCCCTAAGGCAGTACAGCAATTTACCAATGATGGCACATCTTTAAATAACTACGTTAGAAAAATGAGCATTAAACAACTTTTAATGGCTGCATCTACAAAAAACTTCACAGCACTAAGCCACAGATCCTTCTCATCTGAAATTTATATTTAGATACATAATTTCTTTTATCTGTATACCAATTTCTCATTGTTACAGAACATATGCTCTTCCTCAAAATAACTTGCTATTTTTGTACTATTACTCAGCTGCATACTTCCACAAAGCTGCAAGTGTTACTTCAGATAAACTTAGAGCCTTTTTGGCTAGTTTCCATGTTACTTTAATGACAGAGAAAAAAACTACCTAATGAAGCCTGTACCTCCTCCACTGAACTTGGGCTTTCTTTGGGTGAGGGCAACAAAACCAGTTGTTAATCAGTCTCCAATTGACTAGAGGGGATGGAGGAGAGGAAAAAAATACAAGTTGTTGCACATTTCCCCTCTGGTATAAGTCCTTCAGACAGGAACAGTATCATATCCTACCTCTTAGTAACTCTGATGACTTCTTCTGTTATTTTAAGTATTTCTGAATGGAAAATAGTAGTGGTCCAAATTATACAATTGTCTCATCAAAGGGTGGATGAAAGAGATTGTTAAACATTCACAATATTTAACAGCACTGTTCACAAATATGATAAGCATCTTTCTAAGCTTTGATATGATACACTCAGCTACAAAAACTTAAAATTTCAAATGTTTTCGATTAATTACCATTGCCTCACTAATTGCTATTCAGAGATTCTGCAATTTTTTTTACTTTTTTAGCCATGCTACAGTACTGCCTCTTCCAGGACATTTTTGCATCAGCTGTTATCATTAGCACACCAATGCCACTTCCCTCCCTCAATCAAAAATATGACTGTACAAGACATACAATTCAGCAACAAAAAGTCTTATTTTATCTTTAGAAGTAACTTTTTGCAATCATAGAGATATGTGGGGTTTGCTATGCATTTCTTAAAATAGAGACACCCCACACACTTCATATAGAAATAAAATATTCCAGTAGTCTTCAAAATGAAGCAGCAGCTTGTTTCCTACGAGCTGTAAAAAACAAATTGACAGTCTTCCTCTCCATTTTGATCATCATGATAGATTCAAATTTGCAAAGATAAGGAAAAAACAGGAATTTAGCAGGATACCTTAGTCTGGCTAAAACCTAGTTGATTTTCATTCTAAGTGTGCATAAATTTCTTACCAACCATTTGTTACCTTCTCTTCTGTCCTAGAAAACTATTTTACACCATATTACATGGAGTTAAATCAAATAAAGTAATACATTCATGAAAAAAAAAATTCATTTGTTTAATCATATTATTTGTACGTATTCTACTCAATAACGCTAAAGTCAGCAGAACCAGAAATTTCTCCTACAGTGATGTAAATAATTCCTAATCTAAAAAAAATTAAAATTCTAAAAATAAAAATTTTAACCCTAGAAATGTACTGGATCCTAACTTTATAATATATTAAGCCTATAATGGACTTGCTAAACTTGGTGACTTTGGGCCATTGACCTTCCTCTGTAACTCCTCCCTCAGGAAGCTATAAAATCTCTTTCCTGATAAATTCATTTGTCTGGGGACTTTCTGAGATGCAACACGTTACTTTCAAGAACTGCTTAAAGCTACAGGAAAAAGAAATTATTTTGGAAGTCTAAAATTTGAGTGCAAATGACGCTGATTCATCACACAGTGTTGTTTCTGGATATACAACATGAATAAGCAATCTACTAAACATTTCCTTGAGCGCATCTTACCACTTTTTAATGTCAATGGTTTTTAATCTATTTTTCCTGTAATCCTCAGACATGGCAATTATTATCCACAGAAAAATGATCCTAAATTGTTTGTGACCATTAAGTAAAACTGCCAGGATGCAAATGAGTTGCAAGGAAAAAACCACCAGCTAGGGAGCACTAAAAGGCCTGAGAGCAGGAATATGTCTTCAAGTGCTCCAGGAAAAATAAAATGAGAAGGTCTGACCAGTGCAGGTGTTAGGTCCACATTTGCCAGAAATACAACTATACTTTTAAACATGTCTTATCATTAGCTTGTCCTATCAACAATAGCTGTTCCATAAACTACTTTTGCAGAATTTTCCACATTTGTTACACGAGTCCTGCTAAGGAGAGCTCCACTTTACACAGTGTGGATGCAAGAAGCTCTCAGAAGGAAGCTGAGGCTGCTCCCTGAGAGGGACAGCAGTAATGGACTGACCTTCTGTTTTCCTTTTCCATACTCCACAGCATTCCACATGCTGCTGGTAAGTAAATTACTTGGCTTACTTAAAGCCATCAGAACAACAGCAAAAAAGTGTAGTCACCATGTTGATTCAGGCATCAGAAATCCATGCTCTCCTACAAACCTATTGTAGCAATTTATCTGCCTGGAGTCAGCTGTGACACGTCCCAGCACAGCAGGGCCACTATCACTTAATCACTATCATTAAACCACATGCAGCCACACAGACATGGCTAAGCTGGAGCATTCCTTGCCCCTCTCTGTCTCCCAGTGGGAAATCAGCCTGTTCTCTTCTCACAGAAGCATGAGGTTAACACAATATGTTTTTGCTGCTGTAGCAGTGTTTGCTAGCAGAATAAGTCTTTTCAGTGCTAGACATTAATAGGTAGTTAAGAAAAACTTGTTTAACACTCTTGTCTTTGATGGTCACATTATGATGAAGAAATACTTTACCAACAAAAAGAGAACTCAAAAATCCATTTAGGAGCACTATTTGTCTTCATATACATGCTGATCTTGTAGACTCAAATGGGTCCATCTTTAAATTCATAAAAGAATAAAAATAGGGAAAACAACTGAACAATGTTACCTCAGTACACATCAGACATGCTTGGATCAAAGCTTAGTTTGAATTTAGTGCATTTGATTGAAAAAATAAAACAATCAAAAAAACTCTAGACTGACATTTCTGACTGCATTTTTTTCAAAAGTATTCTGGTCCATAGTTTGAAAGAGCTAATGTTAAGTCATTGAAACTATTCATTATTCAAAAGAGATGAAGCTGTGCATCTAACAGAGCCTTTAAATACCTTGATAATACTTTGTCACTTCCCATTAAGTGAAGATGAGCCAAGATCAGATTATAGGTTTTTTCTCAATAAATAAATAAATAAACTACAAAACCTCTTAGCTTAAGAATTATGAAGTCAAAACAAAACCTGTTACAACTCCAACTGGTTGTTAGATGAAACATAAGGTAAGACCAATATCTTAGCTTTATCAGTATTCTCAAGAAGATGTCCAGGGAAAAGTAACAACAGGACATATGTGATGCTCCCCAAAATAGTCTTCAAGAGTCCAAACCCTTCCCAAGGAACTTTTTGAGGCAGATATGATTGTGGTATGCTGAAAAAACCTTCAGGAATTTCTCCTTAGGTACTGACAATCCCTGTAGACTCAGGTTATTATTAAAAAAAAAAAAAAAAAAAGAAGGGCATCCCTCCCTTTATTTCGAACCTGTTCCTACCAGCTTCCCTTGACACCCTGAAGTACCCACGGGAAGCCCAGGCTGGAGCAGGCTCCTGGCAGCACCTCTGGAGCCACGGAGAGAGGAGCTGAGCTGGAGCAGGAGTGCTGGAGCAGCCTTTTCCTAAGGACAGCACCCAGGGCCAAGGTACTCACATGAAAAAGAAAACTGGGAGTAAAACCAAGCCTAGAAGAAGGGAGGGACAACAAACTGGTGTTTTAAAGGTTTGGGGGTTACTTTCTCCTTATTCTATTCTGATGTGACTGGGAATAATTTAATTTCTCCAAGTGAGTGTGATTTGACAGTGACAGGCACTGGTGAGGGATCTCTCCCTGCCTTTATCTCTGTGCAGCAGCCTTTCACTGTGTTCTCCCTCTCCTGAGAAGCTGAGGAGGGGAGGGATAAAGCAGCTTTGGTGGGCACCTGGTATCCAGTAAGGATCTACCCATCACAACTGGTAAAAGACCTGGGTATGTTTATGGGTGCCAGTCCAAACCCTGACATCTGACACCTAAAACATTAATTTGGCCAAAAGCAAACTGTAAAATACCTCCAGAGCTGACTAATGTACTTCAAGTCCACGTACTTGAATTATCAAACAAAGCAAACAAACAAAAAATCCAACCAAAAAAAAAAAAAAAAAACACCACCACCAACAAAGAAAACTCATTAGAATATTTTAATCATTATTTAATTCACCTGTCTGGGACTCACTCTCCTGGTTTACTAGAACTGATCCTCAGTGATTTTGTTGTCCAGTTCTGCTGGCTCTTTAAAATTCTGAAAATACAGCAAAACTTTCAGATTCTTATAAGACAGCACTTCAAGATCACTGACTTTACACAAATTTTGGCCTGCTATGAAAATGAACAATTCTTCAGATGACAGCCTGATCTATCACATATCTGAAATATGTGCTGTTTCAACCCCTGTGTTACACATTATTGTGACTGCATCTCTTATGCTGTAAAAAAAATGAACCACAAACCCAACGTACTTTAAATTTCTTGCATATATTTTTTAAAAAGCTTGTAATGCAAAACAAATGTTTCAGGAAATTAATATTGCTTATTAAGGAAAGCATCTTTCTCACAGTCCTACATTCACATTGAAATAATCCAAGAATTTGTCAATCACAAACTATTCAGCAGATACCAGAAACATAGTTTGGCATGCAAAGAAGTATTAGGAGTTTGAATGACACATTTATTGATAAAGTATGAATATATTAATTCTAAGTGTATATTTCTACATCACAAACTAGATTTAGTTTTCCACCTAGAGAAAACTAACTTTTTGTAAATTCATATTCAGCCTACTGTTATATAACCCTGATCAATACTGTTAACTTCTGCAAGTCTTGCATTTTTTGGTAAAGAAATCTTCTTTACCAAATAGAAAAAAAATTAGCACACTGGTGTGACAAAATTCAAACATTTGAGATTGATTATGAGTACATAAATAGTTTATCTCTTCAAGCATCCAGGAGACATGTTAAATGCATGTTTAAGAAGTATTTGCATTTCTCTTACCTTTAAATTTTTGGCATTTTCAGGATATTAAAATATAAGTATGCAGGAATTGAAAGATATGAAAACTCAAGCCCTGTGAAACCATTTTCCAACAAAATTATTTTAATTTATTCAGGATAGAAATGCAAATAAATCTTTTGAACACATACTGAGCACAGAAAATTGCAATGAGACTTCAATATGATTATTGTGAGGGAGAATGTAGAGAAGTATTAGTGTAGCAGCTTGGAAATGAGAATTCCTAAGAATGCAGGCATCAGATCAGCACCAACAGGGGTCACAATGCCTTTCTGTCCAGGAGTAGCAACAATAATTTTCAAATATCAGAAAATAAAGCAAAATATTACAACTTTTTCATCAACAAGCCAAATACACAGTAACATGGGATAAAAAAACATAAAATTATCAAATATTTATGATTTAAGAAAGATGAGGGCCACAGGTATGTCTTAGTGCTACTCGGGAGTGAGAAGACTTTGTGTGTGCTACAACTGTGTGACCTTTCATGCACCCTCCTTTTCCCCTTTCTCTTTCTTCACAGAGATATTTTATGTAAAAAAAGAAACGATCTGCCAAATGCATCAGACATTTTATTTCTGTCTGACAGGAAAAGTGGCAACAATCATTTATTCAGGCATGTTAAGCTTTACATACATAAAGATACAGAGAGTGGAAGAGCACTCAGAAGCAGACCTAGAACTAAAAGCTGCTGCTTTTACACACAGAATTAATATGTTCACACAGACCATCACAGTTAATGAAATGAGCTACAAATCAAATATTAAAATGCCAAAACAAAATTGCTGAAAACTTAGTTATTTAGCATGTAAAGAAAAGGCCAGAAAAGGGACAACATTTTCCTCTTCCACACAAACATAATATCTTGATTCTCAGAGGTAACCAAGAAAAAGCCCACATTGATTTTTTGTAGTATTTCCTTATTTAAAAAATTTAATGCTATTAAAGAAGTATGGGGAATTTTTTTTTGCTTGAAGATACATATTTGAGGAAAACTCTGATTAATTAAAAATTTATTCCAATGTTAATTAGTTTGGAGAGTAGTTAGTAGCTATACATCCACCCTAAGTAATATTAAAATAGTTTCATTTACTGCACCTCACAGACCTATTTTTTCTTTTCCTAATTTTTTTTTGTGAAAAACGATATGAAAATCACTCAGTAAATTCTGACATAAGATCAACATCCTTTCAAACACAAAAAGGGAAATGTATTCCTTTATAGGTTGTAAGGAAAGCCAGAAAAAAGCAGATAACCATACACTTCACATACATTGCCGAGGAGGGAATATATTAGCAGATGGAATAAAAAGCTCAGCACTTTTCCAAGAACTAGCCTGAGACTCTCATATCATCTGTCTCCTGGTCACTATCTATGAACACATATAATGAGTCCTCTTGCTTACAGATATCAACATACTTTAAATAAAAAATTATGGTTTTGCTTACAGTTGAAAACAATCCAAAAACTCCAAACAACACAACCACCAAAAAACCCATGTGTAAAAGCAGCTCTAGACGTTCATCTTAAATGAAGAAGAAATTCAAAGGAATATCAAAATATTTGAAAACAATCCAGACTTACTTTTAAAAAGGCATGGCTAAACTAGTTTGACCCCATTATGGATATTCATTCAGGATTAAATTAGCTCCATACAGTTTAGGTCACCTCCAAAAAAATTAATGTAAATTAAATTAAGGAAGCTAATTTTAAAAGCATTCTGAACAAGGATTTAATGCAATTTAATGAATTTGCTTCAAATCTGGTTAATGAATATTAATTTTTTGCCTGTCCTTTTGTAAACCAACCCAAAGATCCTGGAAATGTTATCCTGCAGAAAAACCTTGGTAGGTTTAAGAGCACACTCCATAATGTATGCAAGACCCTCTATAATAAGCGTGAGCCTTTATTACAGCTTTCTTTTTTCTGCCTAATTTTTTTTTCAAAGGGGACATTTGCGTTTAAATTATTAAACTTGGGGCTTTTTTTATGTAGTAAACCAATTTCCCTCTTGTAGCAGTGTTAAAATGAGGACAAGGCTCTCCTTTTAGACTAATACTAAAAGTAATCACAGAGGAAGATTTGCAACTAAGCCTAGAAACTTTATAATAAACTAGCATTTCCATGTTTAAAGAAGTTTATTTTTATATCGGAAATTCAGCATTTTCCAGGAAAAAACAGGTTTTTATTCTTAAAATCTAAAAAGAAAGGATGGAGTATGTGAAGCTTGTGCTCATTTGCTGTTTTCAGTGTTCAACTCTTGCTTATATGTAGGCATAAAACAATTTTAAACACGGCAAATTAATACGTAATTTCATTTCATGTACAAATTCAAGCAAATAGTAAGATATTCTAAAATTATCCATCTTTTACAGGGAAGACCAAGATTAGGTGACTTACAATAACTCTCAGACCATGCACAGCAAGAAGTAAAGGAAGAACAGAAGGTTCTGGTTGGCGAGGAAGGGTAACACTACATCCTAGTGACCTGCCTGCCCTTGGGCACCAGGCAGGATCTTTGAGGATGGGGCTTCCATGCCCTGACTGGGTGCATGTTGGGCTGCTCCTGCAAATGCTCCTGAGGCTATTCCATTCAAAATGCACCAGATTAGCAAAACCCTAATATTTAAACTATTGACAGCAATCCTCTGAAAGGGCATGCAGTGACAGGACAAGGGTTAACAGCTTAAAACAAAAGAGGACAGGTTCAGATTAGGTATTAGGAAGAAATTATTTACTGAGAGGGTGGTGAGGCACAGGAACAAGTTGCCCAGAGGGGTGTGGATGCCCCATTCCTGGAAGTGTTCAAGGCCAATTTGGATAGGGCTTTCCAGTCTAGTGGAAGGTGTCTCCTGTGCTAAAAACATTGGGATGAAAAATTCCTCCTTGTGATGCCATTTAAGTGAAATATTTAGATATTTCATGAGGCATTTGTAAAGGAAATTACTTGAAATTTTAGAAGTTAGAGCACAATCACCAAATTCAGAAATCAATTATATACTCTAAATTTGGTAAAAGGAATTACTGCCTTCCACTCTTCCTTCCCCTTAAAAGTAATTATCTCCCATTAAGTACTGCAAATATCTTTACTGGAACAACATCTTGGCTTATACCCATTCTGCTGAACAGCACAACCAACAAAAAGCTAATTCTGTGTCCTATCTTAATCTCCTCTATAGGTATGTGTGAAAGGGAGGAAAATAGTACATAAGCAATGCATTCTCCCTTCCACCAGATTCCTAACAAAGGAAGCCCTGAAGTCTTAGCCAAGGGGCTTGGGCAATCTTATTTCCCCCTCCTCTCTTGCTCTCCTGTTTAGGAGTGGGTCACAGTTATCCCAAGGCAAATAGAGTAGCAATCATTTTCAGGTCACTGACAAAATATTCAAGTCAGAAAGCCTGGAACAATCAGATCCTCACAGAGCTTTTCCTACAGCTGGGATGATCTAAATCCAGGCCCTCATCAATTTAAGACTGAATGTCATGTATACAGCTACTTAAAAATTCATCTGCACAGCTTTATCACTTCTGCTGTCAAAAACTGGTAAATTCTTATAATTTGATTTCAGTCTAAAACATCTTAGAAACTGACTCTAAGTGTTACTATTTTAAGAAACACTTGTAAATTGAACCTGCAATCATGCTCAGGCAAGGGCAGATTTGCAAGTTCTTAAATCACTAGTAGTTTCAGCCAATAATCAAACAGACCAAACAGGAACAAATAATTTTTTTAAGTCAATAATTGCATTTTCAAAGCATTTTTGAAAGTTAATTTCATACTGAAATGTGTCCAAAAAACCTTGTAACCCAGAACTCTGCTTGCATAAATTAGTATAAAAAATTACAGGCCACAAAGAAGTGATTAAACTACTTGCAGCTAAAAAAAATATCTCATGACTCATGGGTGTGACAGGTGCAAAAGAATTAAAGTCGAGGAGAGAATGCCACACTACCAATTTCAGACAGATTTGCATTGTAAATATATTTAAATATAAGCATTTAGGAAAATAAAACAAACACATGTTACCAACCCACTACTAAGCTAGTTCAGGCAGCTAGTGCTACCTCCAGAAGCAGGTTGGAATTTTTGTGTGGCTCCTCACAGGAGGCTTAAATTTGTATGATGATGACAATTTGCATAGAAGAGACTGAAGCTGAAAGATTATAGGAGATTGGATAAAGCAGAGAAAGAAAAAAAATTATTGAATAGAATGAAAACATTATAGAGAAAAAGGCATTTCATTCAGAAAATTCAATTATTCATTTAATTACACCTAATAGTGCTAAGATTAGGGGGGAAACCTAGAATATGAAAGGAACATCAAGACTGTAACTAAATCCAGTTTTCACAGAAAATGTAAAACACTGATGGGAGAAGGACATGGAGAGATTTAATCACTCAATATGACTACTTTATGCCAAATGAAAGTAATTTGCATCATCTGCCTGTAAAACAGGCACCTTAATAAATCCCACCTATCAAAAGCCTTTGCTTAAACCAAGACTCATTTTCTGGATCTTCTGCACAACCATCTTAATCTGACATCCTTGCTTAAAAAGAGTGCAATGTGGTCACTTGCTTCAGAGGTTTGTAGGGCTTGGCTTTTGTTACAATAATTCCTAAAAGAGGCTACTTCCTCAAATGTATCCCACTTGCTTCCCCCAGGCTTTCCTAAAATCATAACACCCGTCCAACTATGCAGGTACAAGACTGACCAGCAATTTATATCCACACGGCTACAATGGTCTGAGACTCTGCAATTTCACACTAAGCTCCCCAGATGCAGACCAGGAGACCTTGAGAGCAGAGTTGGGATGATCCTGCAGTTTGAGGTATTTGCCTTTGAGCCTCCCAATCAAAGCATCATCTCTCACACCAAGTGCTTCCAAATTAAAGAAAGCAGACTTGAGCTTCAGTTTCCCACTCCCTAGACTAGTCACTGAGATGCCCAGATGTGGTCTGAACACAGGACCCTAACAACAGGCTGGTGAATTGTGGAAACTGCCAAGCCTTAGAAGAGGTTTTGGTTTTAATACTGTCAGCTAAGCAAGTGTGCAAGAAAGCCTTCCTGAAACCATACGGGCTCTTGTTTGATGTGCACTTGCCAGAAATCATTCTGAAACACTTCCTGTACTTTGTGTAATGTCTTACTCCTGCAAACTGACTTCACACAACTCCCACTGATCACTTCACTATTAATTTAATTTATATCCTTCTTCCCTAGCTTTCAGTGGGATTGTTCCCAGAATAATAGCGTTCCTGTACAAAGATGCATAGTCATAATCCAGCTCCTGCTGAATACAGCTGTGAGAAGTAATTGTGCATGCCTTGGAGTTTGTCATTATGTAACCTTCCTTTGGCTTACCCACATGGAGAAATATTAAAATAAATTAACATTTTACTGGCTCTGTAATTGGAAGTGTCTCTTCGAAACAAATATGTTTATCAAACAGTTTGACTAGGAAAATACATTACTGTAGCTGCAGTTACCCAAATTACACGCTGTCTAAAGCAAAAAGGGCAAAAGCCATCTGGCTCCATATAACTTACATTTTCTAGACAGCTTGCAGCTGGTTCTGATTAAGCAGCATCTCAGTACTCCCAGAGATCTATTTTTAACTCTGCAACTTTATTTTTAGTGCTCGCACATCCAAGGCACATGGTGTTTACATTAATAAATGAACAACCGCCTACAGTTAAAATCTTTGTGCAATTTTTGTGGCACAGTCACTGCTCAACATAGATGGATGGTTAAATAAAACATCATGTGTTCCAACTAAGGAGACCTTGTGCACCTCCTGCCTCTCTGCAGGACTGCAGAAAGTACCTCTGGACAGCTGGAATGGCAGGAAGAAGACAGTGATGGATAACAGGATGATTTACTTCTCAAGTAATATTGAGTGGCATATTCAACCACTGACCAGAAATTTTTAATTTTTTTTAATGTGGAATAATTGTCAATGTACAATTCAAAATTCCTGAAACCTGCTGCTAAAGCCCTGAAAACATCAGAACAGTGGATGCTGCAAGTCCAGGAAGTATTATCATATTTCTGTCTTTTATAGACACACATGTACACAGATTTTAGACCTGATTTTTGACTGGAAAATATCAGATAATGCTTGCACCATTAAAACACCCCTCTCAAAAGGATGGTAAAGACATACACCAGAAAGATTAAATGTAGAATATGTTTTGTGATTTTTTTAACGTCTCTTATTTTGTCATTTCATGGTATAACTGAACTGCCACATCATAACTGAGGAGTGAAGGGAGGTTAAGACAAATACCTGGTATAATGAAGTCAAAAGCAGCTAATCTAAAGATAATTCACGCTCAATTTTATAGTATTAATTCCATTTTGCATGAACTCACAATTTACTGTATTGCACAGACCACTGTGTACAAGTGATATCCTCCATCTGAGATCTTTGCTCTTCCCCACCAAAGCAGGCAGCTTTGCTGCACCAGCCAATGTGAGCTGTCAAAGGGACCTGCTGGCACTCTGCTCCCAGGGTGTGTGCTCCCAGGACTGGTTCTGGGCAGTTACACCAAAAGGACTATTAATCCCAAATGTAGAAGGTTTTTACTTCTTCAGAAACACTTCCCAGAGGTAAGAAAATACAAAGCACAGCAAAGGTAATCCAGATTTCCTTTTAGCATGCAATTAAAGGAATTTGTTCTTCCAGTCCATATCCACTGTGCTACATCACTTATATAACCAACTTTGAAACTAGTGCCAGCTAAACACCTTAGGAACCTACCAGTGGGAATGCTTTCAGCACCATAAAGTACTGACTAGCTGTAAAATCTTAGTCAACTTTGAAACAAATCTCCATTTCAGCATCTAGGCATGTAGAGCACTACTGAAGCTAGTCCCAGTTCCCTTGTGACACTGAGGACCAGTGCCAAGAGGAAGGGAGGCTATTTCCCCAGGAAGTTCTTTCAAAAAATTTCTTTTCCTCACCAACACTTTAGACACACTTATTCTCATGTATACTTAGGTTTCTGCATGTCTCCTCTATATACCTTTTTCTTACATTCTTGTTCTTAGATTCTGTTAATCTAAGTGCAGTGCTTCCCACCTCCATGGCTCTTAACATCTTCACTCTACCTCACTTTCCCTTCTCCATCCTGCTTTCAAGCCCCTGTGTCACTGTCCTTCTTCCAAATCCTCTGCATACCAATGCTGGGTTTGCTTAATTTTTCAGTTTCCTGGTTGGGGAATTTCTTACTGGAAGGATTTATAATGGTTAACACTGATTTATTAAATTCCAATATACTTTTGGGGGTCTGCACCCCAAGGATAGCCACTGCACTTCAGTCTCCCTGCTAGAGAAATGAATGGTGCCTCCACAAGTCTATAGGCACTCCTTATCAGCTATCTGAAATCAAAACATTTTTCATCTAGCACAGATTCCTTGGATGGTAATGACTTAAGGAGTGCACAAAGGAACAAGCTTTCTTGTATGTTTTGTGAGGAAAGGCAAGCAGTATCCAATGTATCCAATAACATGGTGGAAAAGGCATGTTCTAGTATACCAGACTGAAAAGCTAAAGCATTTATGAAGTCACAGAAACAACACATGGGAAAGGTGATGCAGTATTTCATGTAGAAGCACTGTGTTTTGAGTTCCTTTCTTTTCTTCTACTCTTTAAAAAAAGCTAAACAGAAAAGACAAAGTACTCAGTAGCTATTTCAGGATTTTCCTGACTTAGCTTACACGTACTCATGAATTTGTCCACAAAAAAATCGTCTAGGGCAACTGCTGAATGCTTCAATAGAGAAAAAAAGATATTCATCAGGATCTGAGGCAGCTTGTGAGCAACATAAAAGCGTGCTCTTTGCACCCACAGCAACAACTGAAAGCTGAGTTGGGGATATCTAAATGAGCTGTATTCACTTTAAGTCACTACAGATATACTTCAAGGCTAGAGAAACAGCTGCAAGCACCTTAGGGGTGTTGTGAAAGATATCTGATGTCTGCTTTCTTCATGAAGCCTAAAAGTTTGTGTATTGTGCACTGGCCTTTATTGTGGGCTACTGCCTCAAAATAGCACTCTTTTAAAGTACACAATAGATGCTTTTATAATACAAGTGATGTGAGTCACACAACACAGAGCAAACAACACCTTGTTGTCTCTATACCTACAGAAAACCTCTTTTTTGCCCTACCATACCCCAGATCAGTATTGTGAATTTCTCACCCAGATAATTTTCCATTTCCCAACACAGGAAAAAAAATCGAGAATATAGACAACATGAAGCTTTTGTAAATGAATGACATCAACATTAAATTCTGAAAGTCCTGCAAAACACATGCAGCCTTAAAGAGCAGTATACAGAGGAAGCCATGTGCAAGGAATTGTCATCACCATTACTCATAAAGGCAATATCCTGCAGTCAAGCATTGAGAGGTATAAACCTTTATTAATCCATAATCCAGACAATCAAGAATGACTATCTCTGCAAATTGAGGGTTACAAAGCAATGAGAGATTAATAAACAATAAGTATAATTTTGAATCATTTTAATTTTATGAAAAAGAAACTTTCACTTCCAGGTAGCACCTTAGAAATCCAAGAGAAAAAACATGAAGAGATTTAAAATTGTTATCTAAGAAAAAAGGTTAAAGTAACACAATTTTACAATTTAGTTAAGAGAAGACTGGAAGGAACAACTAATGATATCCTAGGAGAGGAACACTGAACAAGTTAGAGGATAAAATATCATGGCAGAGGTCACTAGTCTTCTTGTCTTCAGGTCAGCTGTTAACTACAATTGATAACAAAGGGAACTTTGGGCAGGAATTCAGGGATCCTAAAATAGCTCAGTGCTTTGCTTTGGCAGAAACTGCCAAAATGTTAAACCAGAAATTTTGAACTCAAAATATCTTATGTTTAACTAATGGGAGTTTTGTCAAACCATCTCAAGTTGCCTTCCTTTCTGTCAGAATTTCCTGCCAGAGGTCAGCACCTGAAGCAGACTCCCTGCTGGAACAGAGGATGACATTGAGGTTGACATCAACATCCCATATCACAGCCCAACTACAGTCACCACAAAAATTAGGTATTACCTCAGGACCTCTGACAGCTGCCCAGCTTTGTCATTATTAAAAGAACAAACAAAATGAACAAAAATCTAGGTATTGCATGACATCAAAATCCTCCTCTGCAGAGAATAGCAGTCCAAAACCACATCATTTGTATTAATCTGTTTCAGGCCTCATTAAACTTCCAAAAGAAATTCTCAGAGTTTACAAATCTTGCAGGTCTAAACTACAATACTAAACAGAAATAGATTTAACTAGTAGAAATATAAATATATATAAAGTATTTTTCTAAATCACACACAGAAACAGGTCATCAAGGGGGACTGGGGAACTTACTGTGGTATTAGCTTTTAAAACTGAAAATCATTTTGTCTTCTTAGAGATGATAATTTAAAAAAAAAAACCTCAAACTCTGAGGCAGGTTCAACCCATGAATTTCATTGGTCTAGCAGGACTTGGATCCACTCACAATGCGTACATCATCATCTTAAGTATGAGACACACCCCTCCCCAATTTAAATCATACCTTGGGCTCCCTTTAGACATTAATTTGCTAAGTGCTACAAAGCAGTGCCTTATTTCTAGATTAAGATATTCCATACACTCTAACATTTTAGATTTTTTAATGAAGTTTTGAAATGACTACCAGCTTCAAAATTAAGGTGCAACAAAATAGTCTTGCTTTTTGTGAGTTACCAAATCTGCAAATTACCTGTTATAAGTGTTATAATTATCACTGCAGAAACACTTATTCTGCAGAAACACATCTGCCAGAGATAAAATTAGGAGGTGGTGTGTGGGTGTGAAAACATTAAAAGTTGGCAAACATGCCTTTTTTAGGTATTCAATATAACCAGTATTCATACAGCTAGCCTAATACATGAAGAATCAAAAATTTGTTATTCATGGAGTTTAATCTAACTTTCTGTATTATGCAACATTTAAGAAACATAGCCTTACCAAACTGTAGATGTTATAAATTCATATAGGTAAATATTAAATCTGTGATCTTTTAACAAAGCACATTTCACATATTCCTAACTGCTTTGCATTGCATAGGTCTTGATGAATATGAAAGAATGCCTGGCAGCCAGATGCTGAACTATCACTTTGAAAGTGGTATGCTGTATAATGTGACTGATGATGTGACTTGGTTGGTCATTTCATTCAGTTATAAAAATGTTCACTGAGCCTCCAAAGTGTGCACAGACAGAACAAGTAATTCTTAAAATCCATAAATGAGAATTGACCAGTAAAATGAAGAAGTCCTTAGTACTTTTCTCCAGCTTTACTATGGTTAAGCAGTCCCACAGTTATGGAGGCTGACCATGCTTCTCTTGCTCAAGGATGACTTGTGATCCTTTCTTTCCAATGTAGGACATGAGTTAAATGTACTTTTTCTCTCCCCTCTTCCTTCCTAACTCTGCCAGGACCATTGTGTGGCTATGTAGTAAGCCACACTGAGGAACAAATCCAGGCTAAAAACAACCCTTACTTTTGGGAACAGCTGAGCCTGGATTAGTACCTGAATCCATCTCATGCTGTGGCCACACAAATAAGTATACCTGGCACAGCTGAGCAGTCCATGAGAAGAGTGAGAACAACGAGCAGCCAGTTACTAGATTTGCTTATTCTGGCACTGCCACTGAAAAAGTCTTCCCAAAATGTAACCTTCCCCTGGTGGCTCTTTGAACCATGCTGCTTCACTGGCTCTCCTGTCCTGGAGGTGACACTGTCCTGTCTTCAGCCCCCATGAAAACAAACACAAACACACAGCAATGAGTCCTGACACCACATCACTTAGAGTTATCTGATGAGCCAAACCACTCAGGAGGTAAATTGTGTTTAAAGCAAAGCAGGAAGCATGAACATCTTCCACACTACTTTTGCTTTCAGATATAAAGAACCCTGCTAATGACATTGTAAAAAGATCTCTTGTTGCAACATCAGTTCTCCACAAGGAAATGTGAGGATTGACAGAGACAAGAATTAGGAAAACTAACTGATCTGCCAAATAGAGTAGAGCAATGAACCACCTGGAGAGGCAAAACTTTTTATTTATAGTCTTTGAGCTATATTTATCTTCTTGAAAACACAACACAACCCTGAACTTTCCCCCCAATGCCACCCTCCTTAAATAACATGTTAGACAGTACATTAAAGCAAATATCATCTGTAGAAGAACAAACAGATTATTTGGTATGACAAGACTAAGAATGGAATTCAGATGCTGGAGAGAGGGAGAGAAATAAAAGCAAACAAATTTAAAAAGTAAAAAAAATAAAAAGGAACAAAAGTAGATGCAATTATCTAGGACTGGTCTCACCCACTAAAGAATTAGGATTTCTTATACTTGGCACAGTCCAAGGAGTACTCTGTATATATGACAGTCCAGCTGCTTAGATTGGAAATTCAGAGCCCCTTCTTCCTCCAATACTATAAAAATGTAGGCCTTGGACCATATGGAATTAGAGCACAGGAAGACACATCTCAATTGCTGAAATGAGATGGGGAGGGGACATCTCTTCAGCTGATGTTCAGATTCTGACTTGATTTAGAATTACACAATATTTTCGTTCCTAGGGAAAATTCCTAACTTAGGAAAGGCTTTACAGGTTATGCTAAAGAGTTTGCTTCAAAACAATGCAGGATGCTCCCACAGTGTAAGCTTCCAGCAAGCACAATGACTTCAGGATTACAGACAGAGAAGTAATAAAAGCAGAGTTGGTTAAATATTTCCTGTGAGACGGGAATCCAAACTTCTGAGTTTGGAGGCTTTCCAAACTCCCTTAGAGTGATGGCAGACTTCTATTCAGTAACAACACATGAAAATTTTGTCATACACTTAGTGACAATCACAGCATCTTCTGTTGGGATTCATAGTTTGCAGTGATGAGCCACATGAGGAATCAGCCTCTCCACTATCTTCCAGCATATTTCAATGGTTAATTATCAACACAGTTATATACAGCATATATTCACTCTCCACAGAGAATGCAATCTTCTGATTTGCTTTTCTAAGGTCACTGAAAATATAACTTTATACACATTTACCAATTTAAAGTTCACGAGACTCCAATCAAAGTATAACTGTGCCACCTTGGATTAATGAACTACTAATAAGCAAAAGGGACAGTGGAATTCTGCATTTTGCCACTGGACAATAAATTTGATGGCTCTTTCTAGAGGTGCATGTTCTAAGTGAGCACTGAGGATAAATTAAGCACTTAAAATGAGAAAAAGTTTTCACCTCTAATTTTAAAAAGCCACTCTAAAGAATCTTTACAAGCTTTATAAACATTTCAAGATTTATTTCCAGAAAACTAATTTATCTTTTAAGGTGCTAATGATCAAAAAGTCAGACGTGTGCTTTGGCTACATGGAACAAAAATAGTTATTTTGAAAGACAAATTCCCAGGAAAAAAAAAAAACAACATTCAGCAGCCAACATTAACAACTGACCTGAAAGAAAACAGCAATATAGTTCTAATTGTTAAGCACAGTACCTGTTTGAAGAGACAGCAATCTTTTATGCATGAATAGGTTAAAGTTTGCATGTATATATAATCTTAAAGTACCACAAAGTTATACAAAAAATATCCTTCAGATTTGTTTTCTTCAGTTAACCTGAATCTGCTGAAAGTAGTCACTGATCCCACAAGCCACTGTCTAGTTATTGTCATTATTTACTGACCTAAATTCTGAAGAATTAGCATACAAAATATCAAAGCTTCACAAACATGTGCGAGTATGAAAGCACATATTAGAACTATGACACTTTAATGCTTTAATTATCAATTTTCATTGTTAAAGGTGCAAATTACTTATAAGAGGAAGAAAAAAAGCATAGTAAGTAGCTCCATGTATTTACAAACTTTAATTATAGCAAGTGAACAAGATGATGTTTTCTTATCTAATGCATGCACAGAGCATTTTATTCATTATTTGGTAGTCTTGTACATTAAATCCCCAGTGGCAGAACACATTTTGAATCTAAATTTTTCAATCAAGCTTGTTGGGATTTTATGTAGAAATACCTAGATAAAGATGCCAGGCTTAAATTATTATGAGAAAAATACAGAGAGTGTCTCTAAACTGCAACATCTTTTACATTTTATAAGGGTAAACTTAAGATTTTTGTCAGACTGAAGCTATTTTGGAGTTCTGTAAGGAGATTCAAGAGGTCAAAATCTGAGCTGCACATCTCAGTCATGCTTTGCATTCAAAGTTAAGAAGAGCAGGGAGTGCTGTGAGGCAAGAATCCTTCTTTTACACACATTATATTAAGGTTGAGCTTGTAGATTTTTTTCTTTTTGAGATTTTTAAAGAGCTGCAGTACTCTGTTGTACATAGACAGATAGATATAGATAACACACGTATTAATCCTGGATCCTATTGGCCCATATTCATTGAATTCTCCATACATATCTAATCCAGCCTGTCACACAGTTCTTTTTTAATCTAAGAAAATTCATCACAAAGTCATCCCAAGGAAGAAATGTATTTGATTCCTTCAGTCTACAGTCAGAAATCTGAAAAAGATCCATGCACTTGACTTCAATGGAACTTAAACACCTCCAAAACAGACCTAGGTGTGAAGAAGAGATTTTAGTATTTAATTTACTTCTTTGTTTTGGACTCAAAATTCTCTTACATCTTTTTACCAAAAAGCTGACAAAATACATTTTAAAATAAGATACATGATTATTCATCAAAATATTCATCTGTTCACAGCATCTACTGCTGGTGAAGATATGGTTATGGGACTGCAATATAAACATTCAATGTATTTTCCTTTTAAAACAGTAGTGAAAATTGCATTTTGGAACTTTTTCTATATTTAGTCTTTACCAATATGAGGAAAATTATTTATGAAAATGCAGAGAAAAGCAGAATGAGAAAACAGGGGGAGTCAGCTTTACAGTGAGGAAAAACAAGCTATTTCTCATGAGGAACAAACAAATGCCTATCAAAGAAATTCAGAAACAAGATGACAGAAAAGTGATACAAAAGTAGGAGCTGGCAGAATTTAGCATACAGCTTTTTTCTCTGCCACTCAGTTTATTAAGAAATATCACTTTCTGTTGACTATAGCAGCTCTTAGAAGACTCCAAAGACCTGGAAAAATACATAATGTTGTTGAAGAGCAGAAAGAAGTTTGGACAGCAATTTCCAAAATATTATATACCACATTTGGATTTCAGTTCAGTAACCACAGATAGATAAAAGAGCTGATTTCACCTGGGTGCATGTAAGTAACCCAGACACCTTTTGAACTTATCTTCAGCAGCAGGCATGTTGAAATGCTGCTGAAAACCAGAGACAGTAAAAAGCTCCCTGACCAGCTTTCCACAACAACATTTCACCTGTCTGCAATATTAAAAGCAAGAAACTGGGTAAACTGGATGTGTGGTTTTTCCATCAGGAAACTGTGATACCAAACACTGCTATTTTAGCAATAGTTGCAGCAACTGAAAAACTCCCATAAAGATCAAGAGTTTCAGGTATTTTCTTCTTCATAATTTATTAGTGTCATATATTAATATCACTTGTCTCTCTACCCTAACTACATGACCTTGCCTTGGCAGAGGGATTTGAATGGTTATCTCCAGATGTCCCTTCCAACCCTAATTCTGTGATACAAAAATATTTTCTTTTTCTGACCAGCTCTTTTTATGCACAGTAATCAGTTCAGAACATGCAATGGCTGCAGAATGTAAACATTTTCTTAATGATCTTACCATTCATAACAAGCAAAGCAAACATTTCCCTGTTGAGATTCAGCATTCACCTAACAGCTTTACAGATTAGCAAGAGCCTGGTCCCTGAAGATTCAAAGAGCTGGGATCAATTTAATAGGCTACAGAGTTGGTGCAAGTAGATGTTGCTATGCTAGAGGTTCCACATTTATTGCATCATGTGATATAAGGAAATACCCATGTGAATTGGTTCTACAGACAAACTCAATCCAAAGAGGTTCCTCAGATAATGGTTGAATAAAACTTGCATCATTTTCACTTGTTCCACATAAGGTCTTTCAATGGGCTTTCAGACAATTTAGGTTTTAAGGGAAAGCAATTCTAAAGAAATATGTTCTTTTTCCACTTAGCACATCTCATCATAAAACCACAGAAATTTAGCACAGTGCACACAACCCTTTCTACAGCATTTCAGAATTTTTCATTGACGGAACAAGCCATCCATGAAGTGGGCTGGCCTATACCATTCATCTACAGAGCAGTACTGCTTTACCAGTTTGCCTCCTGCTTTTTCTTTTTTTTTTAATACATCTATCTTCTGTGTAAACAGCATGTATGAATGTACATACACAAGCTATATATATGCAGGCTAGATATATTGTAAAAAAAAGTACATTCACCATTTTGCTGTAACTTACAACCATGACCCAAAATAACAACATTTAACATATATTATGAAGATTTTCACAGCTCTTATGTACAAGACACACAGATTGCTATTCAAATGAGATAGCATCCTGGTGTTACACCATAGAAAAAAAGGGTCATAAATACTGTCTGTATACTGTATGTGCCTAAAGTGTCCTGCTTAAAAATTATTTCAGACCTCTCTAACCATGGGGTGTAACATAATATAGCAACCTATTCCCTGAAGAAATTCAAGACTAGCAGGAATTAAAAAGAAAAAGCACAAAACCCCCAACTCTAACACTACTGAACACCCAGGCTTTTGCCATTTAAATTACAATCCATAAATAAATATATGAGCTGCCTATCACAGGCTCACCATCACAGTAAGAAGCTGGCCGTGTCACTGGCAATTCATTATTTTTCCTTTTGGAATACTAGGGACACCTGCAACTACTGGAGCATCTCACAGGTGAAACAATTATAACCTGATACATACTTTAGACCTAAGCTGGAAGCTGAATCATAGGAATCACAGAGTCATAAAATAGTTTCAGTTGGAAAGGTCCTTTAAAGTTGGATGGAACTGCCCTTCCATCTCTTTATCTCATAAGATTAACCTTCATGAAAACAGACTCCATGAGAAAGGAAAAGTAGCAATAACAACTGCAATGGGACAAAAACATTGGCCATGTATGAAAAAATATGCACCTTTGAGGAGGACTGGAAAAGGGAACTCAGTTCCTATGGATACAATAAGGAAATTTACCAACATTTATCTTTTAAGAAATTCTAATCAAATGTTAGCTGCTCAGAGAAATGGCAGGCTTCTCCTACCACTATTACTGGGACTACACTGGAACCAGAAATTTCAGTGTCTTCCAAAAGGTGACAAAGCACATCTCAGCCTTGCTCAGCTGGGGGACAGAAGAGATGCCACATGGAGACGCTCATCCTCCTCCAGTTCACGGCATTAACTTTAAGCAGGATGCACGACTAAAGTAAAAATACATCCTGCCTCACTGCTCTTTCACTGAAGGAAAGAAAAATGAGGATCCCAAGGCTGAAACTGCCCTTCAATACTGCATTTCTGTACATGTCACAGAGGTACATTGAAATGGTTGGTGAAGCAACTCAGTTTTCAGAGGCAAACTCTAATGTTGCGGGACACTAAGGAGTAGATTTGAAAATATTTAGGCACATAACTCCTACCAAAAGTGATGTTCCTGAAGTATCTAAAAACATTCACATGTAATCTGATTATACTGAATGTGTCCCCTTTCTTGCATTAGATGTAGCCCACAGAAACAGACAAATACACATTCACATTAGTTATCTTCTTTCTTCATGCCAATGAGAATAGTCGAAATTTTACTTTCTTTTTGTGTGAGCCAATTTAATTTTTGGCTCTTTCCACAGCCTGCACTTAACACAAAAGAAGAAACATCAGAAAGATACCAAATCAGCTGGAGTATCTCGGCATTTGAACTCTTTGTTTAGGGAAGTACAAGATTATTTCCTATTAAGCACCACTGTGATAAGATAAATATGTGCCTTTCTGCTGAATGCCCTGTTGTGCTCTGTATGGATTATTCACGGCATGTACCAAATTGCACTGTAAGAGAAAGAGGCCAAGTGTGAAACTGAGCTATGTTTGACTCCATTTGATATAAAAGCTGTTGCCAGTTTTTAATACTACAATCAACAATTCTCAAAAAATGCTCACTGAATTAAATTTCTATGCAATAGGGTATATACAGATAAATACAGCTCACAAAGTATTACAGTGTTTTCCCTGATGCTTTTATAGACTGTTCTCACAAAACCAAAGCAGTCATAAAATAAGCCACCTGTAAAGGGTTATTTTACCAACAGTGCTAGGAATAGATACTTCAAGTGTGGGTGAACAAAGTGTGAACCATATGGGACGTTGCAGAGATTTGAATTGGGGACTCTCACTCCTCAAAAGAACCGAAGTCAAGGCATGTTCCATATGCAGCATTCTGTTTTCTTGGAAGTTTAAACAGCTACTGATAGTTTGCTTTCTATCAAGTGAAGCTGCAGTTCAGTGACTCATTTTGCAGGCATTGGTTAAAGCAGGTTCAGAGACTATTGTTAATTACACATATTTAAAGAAGGAAGCTCTGCAAAGAATGCCTATCATGGGTAAAGATTACTTTGGAGCTAAACAGAAAAATAACAGGATACCATTTGAAGTCTTTCTTTAAAAGAAGCCTCTGTGCAAAGGCAGAAAATAAATTAATGTCTAATTACATATATTAAGAACTAAAATGTTACAAAATGCCTATTCACGTCAGATCATGACTAATCAGTTTCTTAAGAAAAATAAAAAAATATTTTAAATGTACTGTAGGATTATCCTGGCTTTAAAATTAAACTGTGACATGGTGCCTCTAAAATTGCCCCTTCTGCCTATACAGCCATTGTCCTGTTTCATAAGAAGTGTTGCATATCAGTCATTTGCCAAATTCACTTCATAACACAAAGGATTATATATTTCCTAAGAAGGCACAGTTTTATGCAGAAGTGAGGTATAAATATAAACAAACTGACCTGGTGTTGTGGAGCTCATTGTTCTTAATGGAATGGTATCTCGTTAAAGTGTAAAGTAAACTGTGGCAGAAGTTGTCCAGATTTTGAGATTCCTCTGGAGGTGAGTTGAATCTGAGTAAAATAAAGAAGGAAAAAATACCTTTGAGTATTTGTAGACAATATAATATTTTTAAGATAATATCATTATGTCAAACACACTTAAACAGAAGAACACGGAATTTCTTGCCCCAAAGTGTACTTTTTTGCTCCAAATTCAAGCACTGACGACCACTGAAAACAAGACTAAAATTCAGAAATCCTAAAGCTTCAGAGCAGATCAACTAGAAATCTGCATTACAGCCCAAATACAGTCATATAGGATCACAAGAAAGTAAAGGATGAATTGTCCTTCCATAAATATCTGGATTGCATCCTTATATATAAGAAGTAGCCAATTCTCAGTTTTACTGCAGTCAGCATCGAAACATGAATGTGCAGAAACTGATCTGCATTCAAAAGTCTTTCAGGAATAGCTACTACTTCCTAAAGCTCCAATGTTTGAACAGCTCATGAATAGAGCTTGTTGAAATAATTAGCTCAGCTGAAGGGATCTCCCATGACAAGCTAATGACATCCCTGACACCACAGAGAGCTGCTAATGGCGTGGGCTGCTCCAGACTGGGGCAAGGAGGGTTCTGCAATTTGGCTGAAATCCTTTCACAGTCCCGTGGCGTTCTCAGTTCAATACACAAGCAGAGGCAAAAATGTTCCCCTAATACTCCCATCTGCTGAAAGTTTAAAGCTATAGAGAAGCTTTCAGGGAACTAAAATATATTTTCATTCAAGCAGGATATAAACAGCATAATGAGAGAGAAGGTTGTAGTGCATTACGACTGTGACTATTCTATTCAGCCACTGCTCCTGAAGTATCTAAGTAGTCAAAGATATTCTTAGTGCTGAATATTTTAGCAGCTTTTGTCACTTTTTTTAAACTACCAACTGCACATTTAGTTTCAAGCTGAGCTCAGCCAAATTCAAGATAGTAAATTACATTTTAACCAAGTATAATCATTTAACTTTAGCATCATTATCATTCAAGAAAGGAAAATCACACATTTAGGTAACTAACTTCTGCTTTTATGCCCCCTAAAGCAAGCTGGACATGGACTGCTCAAATAAGCATGACATTTGGACATTACCAGCACTTCAGCAGGCAGCACCTGTAAAACCAAAATTCATTATACTTTATAAAAATCCTACTTTCCCTTGCTTGCCTCATGCAGCAAAATTAATCAAATATCAGATGGAGCCACTATAAAATGAACAGACTCTACTGTTAAGCCCTATCCAAAAGAGTATTTGGGCAGATCCTTAGTTTCTATTAGTAAGGTTCCACTGCAGCAGGCATATAGCTGCAAGATTTATCAATAAAATCACAGTTCAAGAGTTCTAAGATTCTATTTAATTTCACTGATCTCATTATTATCTTAGCAGTTACACAGTCATGAAAAAATATTTTCCAGTGAATCCAACATCCATTCATCCAGTATCCAGATGCAGCTGGGATTATGTAGTTTCTCTCAGAAAATAGAAAATGGTTATTGATGCATGACTGTGGGCTCGACTTGAGTGAATTTTCAGCATACATTTAAGGTAAACCTAGTATTTTTGAGCATTAGGAAAATTCTGGGCATTAGGATTTGGCAATATTCTAATATTTGAAACTCACTTATAATCCCCATAACTGAAACTATAATTTTGTGTAAGTTTGCTTCTTGTAGACCTCCCATCTAAGCAAACATCGGAAGCTCATATGAGATCGGAGACCACATGGTCAGCTCTGACTGCACTCTCAAAGCTTTCTCCTCACAAAAAAGGCTTTACTATTTTTTTTTTTTTTACTCAAAGATAATTTCTAATAAATGGAATAGTTGTGTGTGTGTGTGTGACAGTAGATACAACTGGCATGCTCCTATCAGTGCAAATATTCCATCTGAGTGACAATCTGTAACCAAAACAGTGCTCCCACCAACCCTGTCTTGGGTTTTGGATACCAGCTGTGCTGAAACTGTTGAAATCAGCTGCTTCCTAGCTTTTCCCTGCTCTTCTGGAGCAAGAAACATTTACCCTTGGAGGAGAATTAGGTTAGGGAAGATTTAAACAAGCTGGCCATACATAATTCATGTGACCTGAGGGGATGGATGCTCCCACAAGTCCTCAGGGACCCGGACAGCATCACTGCAAAGCCACTCCCAGAACAGCTTTGAAAGGTCATGACTATCAAGGCAGGTTCAAATAGACTGTAAGAAAGCAAACATCTCTCCTGTCTTCAGGAAGGACAAGGAGAATGCAGAGAACCAAAGGCCAGTCCACCTCTACTCAATGTTTTGGAAGGTGATGGGCCAAATAATCCTGGAAACGATTTCCAAGCATATGAAGGGCACAAAGGTGGTGGTAAATAGGCAGCCTTTATTCATGAAGGAAAATCATGCTTGGCCCACATGATGGCTTTCTGCAATTAAATAGTTAGAAAATAGATGGGAGGAGAGCTGAGAATGTTGTTTATCTTGAATAAAGAAAAGCTTTCAACACTGTTCCCCAGAACACCCTCACAAACTGTGAAGGACAGGAAAGTGGACAGCAAGGTGGCTGAAAACAGACTGTGCTGCCAAGCTCTAAGGGCTGTGATCTGCAGGCCAAAGTCCACCTGGAGGCCTGTGCCTTCAATGGAGCCCCCAGGGGTCAACACTGGTGCCAGTCCTGCTTTTCAATCAGGACCTGGCTCATGGCACAGAGCATAACCTCAGCAATTCCACAGACAATTCAGAATTGGAAGGAGCGGTTGACGGAGCAGATGGTTCTGCTGTCATTCAGAGGGACTTCAATGGGCTAGAGAAACTGGATCTGCTGAAAGTGTGTGCCAAGGCTGGGGTGGGTGGCAGGGAGCAAAGGGAGAAACAGAAAAAGCCCCAGGATCAGAGGGAAAAGAGGTGCTTTATTGCAGAGTAGCTAGGTAAAAAGCAGTAAAGAAGACAGACCAAATCTGTTCTCAGCAATCCCCAGAGAAGAGGCAATGTACACAAACTGAAATATGGTCAATTCCACTTAAACGTTAGAAGGTACTTTTCCCAGTTATTGAGGCCAAACGTCTAAGAAATAGGCTTCCCAATAAGTTTGAGTTCCCATCCTTGGAGATTGTACACAGCCTTGGGAAACTTGCTGTAGCTGACCTAGCCAAGAAGAGGGGTGTGGACTAGGTGCATCCTCCACAGGTCTGGAGATGCTCTTGTTATATCATGATTTTTCCTTTTCAAGATCACCAAAGACAGCATCAGCATTGAATATTCAATGCAGTTAAATCTAGTGAGAATAATTCCAGTATAAGAAAGTGTTCTGCTGGGATTCCCATAAAAAGATTTCCATTAAGGAATTTTGTAAATTCAACTGTACTGGTGGTCTTATTTAATGAGGTGGCAGTTGGCATCCTTCCTGATACTCTATTTCCATATATGTCATGTAAATGCAAAGCTTTCACTACGCTGAATGTTGTTGTTCAGGTTCAGTTTGAACGACTCCTTGTAAATATGATACAAGGCTCACATTGTCAAAGCTCCCATTAAGAACATGAAAAATTGCATATCACAATGTACAGAATTATATTCACAACACAGACACTCTCATTCAAATACACTTCTACTGATAAGCTGACATTTCTTCATTTCTTTTCTTTTTCTGAAGGAACGTCATAGTGCAAATTAGACCATGAACTACAGCACCACATTTTTTTTTAATGCTAGCTCTGAGAATTAAAAAAAACACAGCACAGGCTATTGTGCATTAAAATTTCATGAGGGGTGCTTTGCTCATTGGGAGATGAATTTGTGTTCCATCTCCACCCACAAAAACAGCCCACAACTCCTGATTGGTCAGATCCCAGTGACATCAAGCTCAGGCACAGCAAGGGGCTCCAGGATTTAGGATAGACTAAGTGCACTTCCTAAGGCACTACACTTTAACATTTCAACACTAATATTTTAAGGGTTTGATTTTGGTTTGTTTTACTACGTTTTAACTGAAAGATAATTCATCCTTTACTCATTATCAAGCTGGAATTCTAGTCTACAGCACAATACACAGCAAATTAATTTCTACCTTCATGCATATCACTGGAGGTGATGCTACACATTAGCGAACTTGTATTTGCTCATCCAGGAACCATACACCTTCCCCTTTTTCTTCAAAGGAAATTCAACAGCTCATATGCTTCAACAACTGATGCACCTTTGAAATGGCTACAAAAGAAGAGTGCAAGATGGAATGTAGGTTTTCCTGCCCACCAGCCACCACAAACTCTATGTTTCTCATGACTACATTGTAGGTACAGTATTTTCTAACACAAATAATAATTTCAAGTTAACACTATGCCTTTAAACTGTCATCTCTCACTATGTTGTCCCAAGACTATATTCACTACTACATTTTTTCTATCTTGTGCTTATACTTCAGAATTCTTCTGGGAATTGAATTTCTGAGATAGGATGCAATGAATACAAATTAACAGAATTCAGATGAAATATATATTTCTACTTCTATTTTCCCCATGCCCAAGATGAATTTTTCATGAGAACTTCTGAAATGAATGCATAGTTTTCTTAACTACATCCTGGAGGTATCTTTCTGATCTTTCTCTTCCAGGAGGATTTTTTTCCTAAAATACCTCTATTTGCAAAAGGGTATAGAAAATCATTATGAAAGATTTTGTAGATAAAAATATAGAATTATGCGCTTCATTAAATTCTGAACATGACAGGTCAGTACCCTTAACAATACACTTAGTTGTTTCTCTGCTGCATATATTGTTTCAAAATAGCTTTCAGTTACTTAGAAACAAAATAGTTTTTGGAATTGAGATGAAAATGATGGAGGCCATTAAGTCAAGTGCTCAAGTGTCAGAAGAAAGAAATATTCACTTCTCACACTTAACAGCTCATGTGTTAAAAACCAAACATGCAAAACAGCTGTAAGAATTAGTACAAATTCTGTTGTCCAATGAACAGTTCAGAAAAAAGGTCAATGAACAGAAATATGAAATGTTAAAAATAAAACAAAAAACAAAAGAACTATACTTGTTCTCTCTAGAATATGAACAGCATGATGCTTTAAAAAAAAATACGTCTTTCATTTAGAAAGATATTTTCCAGAAGAAAATTGTTGAATAGGTATTCTTACAGTATCTAAAGAAAATTGCATTAAAAAGACATCAAGCTATAGATCTTAGAAAAGTAATAATAAATCCATTACAACATAATGACTGGAAGACAAATCACAAAGGACTTTTACTGAAGTGATTTGCACCCATGTAAGCCAAACCCAGAGTGCCAAATCAAACCCTTCTAGCCTTGTATCAAACTTCTAAATTTGATTAGGAAGTAAGCTGGCATATGGAAAAGGTGGTAAGGTGTTAAGGAAAGATGTGAATTCCAAAGCAAAGTACTTAAAGACCTCAGTTCAAAAAGCAAATGGCTGTTATAACTGGTTTTAAAATGTACAATAAGTGGAAGCTAAAGCAAAACCAGGACATTAGCAGCCCATGTAATTATGCAGTGATCTTTATATGCAAATACAGTGCAGACTCACTTGCAGTAAAAAGACCAAAGCCCAGTCCAATAGACATTGGGGTATGGAACTGCTTTCAGTGGGAATTTAGTGGTTTCACAGCAAAGCATTCAGAATCCAGTGCAGGATTAAGTATTTTACCAGGAGGTATTCAGGCATCTTATTCTTAATTAGGTATCTACTCAAAGGCTTTTTGAAGTCTGTAACAATTTTGCAGTACATACCTTTGAAGGTAATGTATTAACGAACTACTCCAGCAGCAAGTACTGGAATTTCATACTCTTTATATTTCCCCAACAAAGTAATTTTTATGTGCCTAACAGAAAAGTGCATCTTACAGAATCTGTAAAGAGTTCTCAGCTATACTTCTAACATGCAAATATTTGTTTCGACCAATAAGTCAAACCACTATGTTTCAGCAATTACTCATATGCAATATTAAGCAGTGTTAGACCTCACACATGCTGTGAGCACATGGCTCACAGTTGTGAGAGCCTCAGACTTCTGTCCAGTAAAACAAATCCTCCTTCCTGAAACTCTTTAAAGCAAGCAATAAAGCCATACAGCTATTTCAACAGCCTCTTTTACATTCATTGTCTATTACAGAGATGAAGCAACTAAGTTTTCTAAAAATCAAGATGAGATGATGTCTTCCACCAAAAAAGAATCCAAGGCCTCAATCAACAGGATTAAATAATGTGCTGCTAAGCTGGTGGCTGGACTTCTGCTATCCCAGATACAACAAATTGGCACAAGTTTCTGCTCTGTTTCCCAGTGAAATCAGTTAGAAATACATATAGCTTAAAAAAAAAAAAAAGCCAAATAACCTTTTTTTTCTTTCAGGATTTGGAAATTGTTCACCTCAGAAATACTGCAGAAATACTTGTGCTGCAGCTTAACTTGTCTTGCCTTCCTCTTCCATGCAGGTCCCTTGTCTGAATTACAAAGAGTGCACATCCATATGTGCCTTCCCAAAGTAGAGCTGATACACAAGATTTGCCTTGTATCAAGTACAACCAGGCAGTTGCAAATACCACAGCAGGTGAGAGACTGGCCTATATGATGCTTTCATAGCAAGAAAAGAAAATATGAGACAGGCCTATTTAGGTCCACATTTTGATTTTTTTTTTTTTTTAATGATGACAGATTTCAATCAGTACTGAAAATAAAAACTTCTTATAGGGAAAAATCAAACATAAAATTCAGAGTTCACTGAAGCACATAAGGAAAGAAGCAAAACCCATTTTAATTGGAACAGGTTGTCCAGATGTCATCTCCATCCTTGGAGATATTCAAAACCCAAAAGAAAATGGCCTTGGCCAGTCTACTGTAGATGACTTTGCTTTGTTGATCTGAGTGAATTAGAAAATCTCTAGAGACACTTTCCAGCCTCAGCCATTTTGCCACAAGACACTGAAGAACACACAAGACACACAAAAAACAATCCTTGTAGGTTGTATGAAAATGCGTACGGTCCTCTCTCCTCATGCAAGACTGTGGAGAAACTTTCCACCAGATGAATACAACTGGAAGAAAGAATCCCTTAAAACTTCTGAAAAAGCTGGACAAATGAGCCACAACAAAAATTATGGAGTCCAGATTACTTTGAAGGAAATCACAAATTCTAAGTTTCTTTTATTTTGACTCTCTTACCCAGCACTATCAAAACTAACTATCCAAGCTCCTGGTAAGAAACCATCAGAGAGCTCATGCACTCAATTTAGAAATGCTTTCTAAATTCTTCACTTTGCCTTTGAAAAAATTCAAGTGAACTTCTGTGGTGAGCAAAATTGGAGTACAGACAGGAATACTGTGAGCTCTGCACTATGGAGCTGTACTGTGCATAATTCAGGGAGTATTTCAAGGACATCACACTTCAATCATCAGTAGTTTATTATCAATCATCATTAATAACTTAGCCACTGGTAATTAAAACAAAAAAGAAATAAAAATCCCCAAAACCCACCCTTTTCAAGTAATGTGAAAAGAAACATCCCTGCTGTGTATACTCTTACCCATCTCTGCCTGCTGTGCATCTAAGAACATCCATTTCTCTAAAAATGCTTGAGATAAAGTGTAATTTTAACCCATGAAAACTATTTACAATGTGTTACAGTAGAGGAAAGGGGAGAAGGAGGTGGACTGTTTATTCTATGTCTGCATACACATGGAATAATTTTTAAAAATGTTGCAAAACATTTTTAATGAATGGCTGTACACAAGAACAAAAAGAGTAAGTAGGTAAACATGACATTAGAATATAACTTTTCCCATGAGCTTAGGAAAACCAGCATCAGTGCACTAGAACTACAAACTTGTTCTTTCAAAGGAACAAGAAGTAGACCATGGACAGAACACTTCTGAAACCCTTTGAGCCTATAACATGCAGTTCACAGTACTTCAGCTTTGGTTCATGTTTGCCTTTCCACCAGATGAAAACTAACTTTCTGTCAACCACTCCCGCTTCTTTTTTTATTAAACTGAATTTTATTTCAGCTGTTACTGACCTTGTTGCACAGTGTGGTAACTGACATATAGCCACCCATAAAGAACTAGAGACAGAAACACAAATTTCTCCTATTCCTTTTTTTACTCTATCTTTTCACATGAAGGGCAGTATAGCAACTAGTTTTGAATTTCATCTGAGATGCACAGCACCTGAATATTTAACACAGCAGGACTCTGTTACTTGAGCCTATCACAACATCAAAGCTTCCTGCATACAAAAAACCACTTTTGCATTTCTGTAACATTGTACTAGTTTAGAATAACAGAACACTTCTCATGCAACAAGAATTATCAGCCTTGAAGAGACTAGGTATCTAGAAGGGAAAGTCTCCAAAGGCAGTTCCAGATGCTTGGCCTGTGATCTCAATGGTTCTCTGAAGGAATCAGTCTTGCTTTCTTTTCCAGCTCTTAAAAAAACTTGAGAGTATGCAATAGTTAAGTTAAAAGGAAAAAATACAATAAAATTTTACAAGAACAACTCCACATATAAACTTCCTCTGACATTGTAAAAGTTTAATTTAGAATCCCCAAAAAATTACTTTCAGTAAATTGTTTGAAGTCAATATATTTTTTCTTATTTTACAACAAAAGGACATACTCTGCCTCACTGAAACCTTCCTTAGTAGGCAATGATTGATCATTTTGATATGATCAAAAACATTTGGGAATATCATCACTGCCTTTAAAAAGGCTAGAGTGAAGTTATAACAAAGTACCCTTGAAAAACCCATATTCTTGTTAGATTGTATGCTTATACATAGATATTAGCATGGATAATCACATTCAAGAGCACCTGATTTTCAAACAGTTCATATTTTTAGAACACAATATGTCTCTGTAAGCTTTGCTTTGACACTTGGTTTGGATAAATCCAGACAAACCTCAAGGTGAATCATCATAATCTTCTGCTACTCTCCAGCCCTTCCACAGAGGCTCCAAAACTCTTTGGTTTCATCTGAACCACTATTGCTACTTCCATTAAATTAGGACCTAGATGTCCCATCCAGGATCCAAACCATTTAGTAGGACATTCAATGACCTCTGTTATTTAACTGACCTCTAAAAGTTTTCACATCTTTTTTTAAATGTCAAATATGGAACAGCATGCCTCAGTGGCCGTGAATTAGTAAATTTCTATGGACTTCAAAAAACAGGTCTCAAACACGACCTTCTCATGTGTACCATTTTCTCCTCTAAAGAAAGAGTACTCAGTCTCAGATGCATTACTTAGAGACACAGGTGTTGTCAAAAAGCTGTAGAAGTGTTACATCATTTACAGGTAAGTAATTGTGCTCTTCTATACACACACGTATTTCTGATTTTCGCAAAGTCTTAGCCACTTAGGATATGAGGCAACATTTTAGGAAAAAAAGTATTTTTAAATGGTTTCTGAAGTTTATCACTTACTCATCCTAAAATATTAATCTGAGAAACAAATATTTGAAGAAACAAAGTAGAGAACTTCAAACCTGCAGGCATATTTAGATTGCTTGTAATACTCACCAGTACATGCTGGATGATTTTCCACAAAACTAAATATTACACAGGAGTAAGACACGGAAAACACAAACTCACAACAACATAATTTTAGGCCAGGAATCCCTCCCCAGCATACAAAGAAACAGACACACCTAAAAACAGGTAAAGCACAAGCCAGGAATCACCGCAATCACTGACAGGAATTAGTCAGCTACTTCCATTGAGAACTGGATGTGAGAACATCATCTTGTGTTTATGCAGCACTTAAAGGAATTCCTCCTGCAAAGACCTTGCAAAGAAGACAGAGAGGGACACAAGGTGTAGTGCAGGCACCAAGCACAATGATGAGTGGAGATCAACATATTTAAAATTTTTACAAAGAGATAAAAATCACATTAATAAGAATTGATACAGAAGAAGGTTTATAGGTATACAGAAGCTGTCAACAAGCTTAGAAGGAAGTAGAAGCAACAGGTCCACGTAAGTTTTTCATAGTTGTGATTCATTACATGAGATGATTAATGTCCAATGTTATTTCATGCATTAAAAGTAACTGAGATGAGTCAAAATTTTCCATTAAAATCTATGACAGAAAAGTGAGTTTATCTGCTTAGCAGCAAAAAGATTTGTCTTTATAAACATCGAGATTCCTTAAGCTTCTGTTGCTAAACAGCCAAGTAGTTCTCTGCTCATTAAAGAAAAAGCTTCAAATTTTCCTCAGCAAAAGCATATAGATGGGTGAAGAATGTATAAGCTGAATTATTTTATGAAAACTTACCCCACAAGAAAAATTACTTTTTGCTGCCATTGAAATCAATAAGATTTGACAAATTTTTTTACGCTAGCTTTTAGATTAGGCTTCAATTTTGTCTTTGTCATAATAGATCTTTATAACTGGAAAGTCTTTAATTGTTGAAATAGTTATTTGCAGTGTTTGATAAGTAACAAATGTTGTAAAGATCGTCTTACAAGAAAATAAACCTTTCACTGCAGCTGATACTTTGAAGAACATTTACACTGAATGTCCTTTGACAATAGATTTCTTTACCATAGAGCCTTACTTATTTTCACAGGACAAGGATTAATTCTAAACTGACATGTTTTAAGAGTATGATTCAGCAGAGACCAAATGATACATGGAAGTTTGATACTTTGGCATTTTCAGCAGTGGAATACAAACCGAGAAAACAGACTCCCTGTATCAAGCAGTTCAATTGGATCACAGGTTGAAGACCAAAAATTATTTTCATGCTCAATTTGTTTTCTGTGATTTCACCAATGTCACTGGGAAAAAGAATAAAATACACCTTTGATAATTTATAAATTAATATTATAGTCCATCTTTCCGACCGGAACTTGACAGCAATGCAAGAGCCTTCTTAATGCACTGAACTCAACTCATAAATCAAAACTTTTGAGAAAATTCTGACCTCTACTGCAAGTGTGTATTCTCATTTAGTAGTAGCAGTAGGACAAAAAAATGGGAAAAGTTGATGACATTCATTTGCCTCGGTTGCAGGAGGAGGGGGTGATGCTGGTCACCGGTGAGCTCCAATCCCCTTTTCCCTCGGCAGCTCCCCAGCTCAGCCACCGGCAGGCAGAGGGTTGCGTTTCGGCCACATGCTCAGATCCCAGAATGACAGAAGCAGCCTACGTGTGTGGACTTTGATGGATTGAGGCACAGAAAGAAGGAAGGAGCCCTTGTTTGCATCTCCCAACTGTCTGTATTCCTCCCCATGAAGGGAGCGGCACAGGTGCCACAGCATCGCAGCTCAAAGGGGAGGCAGAAGCAAAAAGGCGCGAAACAGAAAAATGGCAGCTTTTACAGAAACACTGTCCCCCGTGAGGAGACAGCCTAACAACAAATCAAGGGCTAGATAAGAGAGTATGGGGGGATACACGTAAACATAAAACCAATAGGGAAGGGGAAGGGAAGAGCACATACCTGTTGGAATTCAGGACATCACTCTGGCTGTCCTGGATAGCTCGAACCCCTGCCAGTGGGCTCAGAGACCTTGGCACAGAGCCCAAGACACCTGTGACCCTGATTATAACCCACAGAAAAAAAATACCAACCTTATATGAGGGTCTGCAAACCACAAAAGTATAAGTAGAATAATAGTTAGGTTGTCATGGGGTGAAAAATAGATTTCTAATGCATCTCGGGGTCACTCTGACCCCCAGACACACCAATGACTGAAGGGAAATATCCTAACAAACAACAAAGCTTCTAGACAAATGTATGTAGCAAATAAGGACAGACAAGCTACAGGGACAGGGTTCGGAGAATGGACAGGGAAGGATCTGGAAATACCAGGACTACCATGGGGAAAGGCAGGAAAACAGGTGGTAAGCAACTTTAGGGAGACACTACTAGGAAAACTGAACAGGGGTGAATAGGAACAAACCATTACAACATTTTAAACAATTTTTTTAAACAAATAAACTTCAAAACTCCACTGCCACACTCATAGAAAGTAAGTCTTGTGCAGGAGGGGGAAAAAAGTTCAACACAACCCACATTCTGTCCAACCTCTTGTCCACTCTTGCTCAGTGTCTGAGGGCTGAGCAAATAAATTAAGACTCAACACACATAAAATCAGACATCTGTGGTTTTGTCCCCATCAGATATATGGATATACATATACTTGCAATGCTTTTTAATGCAAAATTTTTTGTATCTACACTTAATTACAAGGAAGCTTACACCTTTGTAAATATCAGGCATAAATAGCACTATAAATTAAAAAAATTGAAATTTACACCTAAAACAAGCTACAGGTAAATCTCCCAATTTAGTAAAATGAATTCTGTATGTGTGCACTTTTTCATCTAGCTACATCCATATAAAAAAAATGGACTTCTTATCAACTGACTCTGTTTCCCTTCTTGGTAGGATTACAACTGTGGAAAGTACTCATGCACAATCACATCAGTTTCATCTGGGTGGGCTTCTTCTTTCAACACTCAAATTCACTTTTGAATCACAGATTTCAAGACCTCAAGAAAAATCACCACATTTCTTGAGTACTTGGGAGAGGGAAAAAAAAAAGAAAAAACAAGAAAATACACAAACAACAAAACAAAAAACCCTAAACAATTTCTGTGTCCATACAAAAAAAAATTCTCCGCTTGATTTCAGTGAAAGCAAAAGTACAACAAGCACAACCAGGGCTAAGGATGACTCAATGCTTTTTCATTAACCCTGACTGGATGAAAACAGTTACAATTAAAACTTGATGGTTTTGGCAAACACTTGCAACACAGGACATTGCATCTGCCATCACAAATGCATAAAACATATAAAGATGTTGCTTAAATACATGAAAAGCTTGGTTATTTTTCTTGCTATTCTTTAAACATCAGCATTCTGAATATCCATGGAAGAGGTCGCATTTGTGAACAGCCAGGAAAGAGATCTGAGGGTCCCACTTAATAGCAAGTTGGACAATAGATAAATCAATGGTATACCCTGGAAGCCAAAAGGTTCCTGGAGAGCATCAAACATTGCATCAACAGCTGGTTGAGGAATGCGACTGTCCCACTCTGCTCTGCACTCTGTGCTGGTTTAAGGATTTCAATATAAAAAGGACATCAAGGTATTAAAATGTGTCTAGAGAAGGGGACCAAGGTGGTGAAAGGCCTCAAGGGCAAGACTTCGTAAGCCTTGCCTTGTAAGAGCAGCTGAGGTCACTTGGTTTGTTCAGCTTGGAGAAGATGCAGATGTCAACAAGTCCAACAGAATCACAGAATTCATTCCATGCTTCAATGAGACCATTTCTCTTGCTGCTACCTCTAAATTAGGTAAAAGAATAGCAAAAGCTATTTGTTTTACACATAAAAATGAATATTCATCCCTGTCTTATCAAAGAAGTTACATAGCACTAAGTCTGGGACTTATTCAAATTTATCATGTTAATCACAAACTTTAGATAATGCAGTGTTTTTAATTACTGCTGCATAAAATTGAGAGGCAAAAAGAATTTGAAACTGAAAAACAAATATGTCATCCTTAAAAAAATATTTTCAGGTTGCAGAAGCAATTCTAAGTCCAACCATCACTTGTCAAACTAATATAAATAACACTAATGTCAAACAAAATAGGACATTTCTTAAGCCTTTGGGACTCAAAGGAAAGTGCACAGATGGTTTAGCAAAGGCAGGGAGGCAGGAAGGAACACAATAAATGGGGAAGTGGAACAGAACTGAACTTCCAGCACATAGCTGGGGTAAGGAATGTGAAAGGCAATTTTTCTATGTTTTCCATATAACTTTGAGCAAGAAGGATCTTCCAGTAGCAAGGGGGAAAAAAACCCCACAATCTCAATCAAAGAAAAAATCCCACCAAAACAGAAGTTATAGATTATCATTCGGAGTATAAATATTAGTACATTCTGAACATAATGAAATTAAGAGAGAAGTACATATACAGTGCTTGTGAGTACACCAGAAAGTAAAGGGGGTTTAGGAATTTACAAGATATTCAGTATAGAATTTAACAGTTCACTTTTAGGAAAACTCAAGTTTTAAACTGAGAGAAGTACAACTTCCACTCTTTTTTCTGTACTAAAACCACATATGTACCCACATGAACTGTCCCCTCCCATTCTAGCAAAAGTCCCTTTGGTAATCATATTTCCAAAGTAAGAGAGATGTTAATGAAAACAGCCCCAGATTTTTTCCCACAACAAGAAGCATAAGAGAATATAATTAAAATTATATTGTTACATTTGGATTTGCTGCCAAATTCTTTTAGCAAGTAATTCCAGATACACAAACAGGAAAAGATTTTATGTTATTTTTACTGGCAGAGTCCCAACAACCTGTCCACAGTCCATGACTGCTCATACAGCTGCATATTTCCCGCTGCAGACCCCTCACTGCAGATACCCAATTCATTTTTTTTAGTTACAACACCAACTATACTGAAAATTCAACTAGAAACAATTCCAACACAAGCTGCATCATTAGGCTTGAAGACATTATGCATGCCCTACCACAGTCTGGCAAATAAACATCACATTGAAATAGTTTCCAGCATAACCAAGGGGGTTTTTACTTAGTATAAAGATTAAAAAATATAATTTTTATTTTATTTTTAAAATTTAATAGCATGGTAATTAAATTTCTCTTGACTTTCAGATACACGAACATCCTCATGGTTAGATTTGTCTAAACAGCGCTATGCAAAGTAAAACCTAACACAAAATTTGAAAGAAAACAAAACAGAAAAAAATTCTACTGTGGCAAGTAAAAAATGCCTAACCTAATTAGTTATTAGATGATTAAAACTATTTATTTAATAAAGACAGACAAATAAAGGTACAGACATTCACAATAAGAAAGCTCTCTGTTCAACTATGCTTTATTGGCAATATAAAATTTGAGCTTAAATCAAGTAAATATAGAACAACTCCACTGTCCCACAGCTGGAAGAAGCTACTTTCCTTATGGACATAAAAATCCCTAACCATAAACTTGTGGCTAAAATAGCCTGTATAAAACCGGATGAGGTTTTCCAAAAAATGAGTGCAGTCACGTCATCTCCTTTCAAAACCCACTCAAATTTTGCCTGAGCCAAATGTCAGGTCATTTCAGGCTCCAAAAACAGCAACCAGGCAAACGTAGCTTTATTTTTAAGGATCTCTAGACTAGCAAAACATTGAGTAAGACTAGGAAGCAATATCCAGCATTGGTGACTGAAGATTTTTCTGATTATTATATCAATTATGAGAAAATGAGTGATGTAGCAAAATCGCAAACAAAATAATAAATGTTACCTTCTGCTTGCCTACAGAGAGACAATTATTGAGCATTCTGCTATTTTAGCGCTAGTTCACAATGTGACTTTCTAGTAAATGAAGAATTGGCTTTACAGAATTGATATCACATACAAGTAAATTAATATAAACCTTACTGTAGACCTTCAGCACATATAAGGGAGACGTACAAGAGTAATCAGAAAAGCTTTTTACCAAGACATGTAGTGACAGAACATGGGCAATGGTTTGAAACTGAAAGAGGGTAGGTTGGACATAAGTAAGAAATTCTTTACAATGAGGGTAATGAGATGCTGGAAGAGATTGTCCAGGGGGGTTGTGGATGCCTCATCATTAAATTCAGGCTGGATGGGGCTTTGAGCAACCTGACCTTGTGAAAGATATCCCTGACCATGTCACAGGTGTTGGAACCAGATGACTTTCAAGATCCACTTCCAACCCAAACCATTCAATGATTTCAAGCTCACATTTACATACATTTTTGAGTATGCCAAAAGAAAGAAAAGTTGGCGCTTTTTTTTTTCACTAAAAATCTGAAGTTTTCATAGATGGTAGCTTGAGATTTAGTACTGAAAAAACACTTAAGTATTGATAAAACAGCTACTAATGTGAAGCAAAGAAAAGCCTCATCAGTAGTTTATTGTTTTTCTGCACTCTTATAAGAAATTCCATAAGCACACAACTGAACCTATGCAGATGAAAGTGAACAGCACACAGCCTTTTCACTTCTCAGGGCTAAGAAAAAGCTGTACAGATGCTGCAGCTATGCAGCACACGCATTGCACATTCATTGTCCCATGAATACTGTCCAGTTTAATCACCTTGCAAAGTTTTTGGGTTTTTAATGCCTAGGAAAATCAAAAAGAAGCTTCTCTCTCACCACAACTGACAAAGCCTTATAAAACTGTCATGCTATGCATTGAACCCCTCCTTTTTAGTAGAGCTGGGAAGAATATCAGTTTCCTAGAGGCTGGTAAAAAGGTTCAGCTATAGCCAGTCAAGAAAGAATTGCCCGAAAGCTGAGAAACAGAACGGGAGACGGAATAGAACATGGAAAAGGTTAAGAAAATTTGCTAAGCTGCCAGAAGATGATGTAAGGAACTGAACTTTACCCCAAGACATGCCTGCAGCTAAAATAGCCAATTACTATGATAGAAAGACAAGGAAAAGAAGCAGTAAGATAAAGCTAGAATGCTTTACAGAAAAGCAAAACTTCCATTCAGAAATAAATGTAAGTTTGAAAGCATCAGCTTGGGGCAAGGAGTATGGGAAAAATAAAAAATAAAGAGCTGCAAGGTAACTCATGAAGTAGGCAAATCAAAGTTTCATGTATTTTTAAAGTTGAAATAGGGCAAGATCACAAACATTTCCATTTCAGCAGGAGCAAAGTGCCAAATATATTTATCAATGTAACAATAAAAATTCAGTCCTGCTTAAATCTATAAGAGTGTCCTTCTGCTTCCATTTAATAACATTTTAATATTTATTGACACAGCTCAAATACTGGACAACAAAAAAAAGTAGCAGTATTTATCACCTCTTTCAAAGGTTCATGTTTTTTATTCTTACCTTAATGAAAATAAAAGATTTTCACATGCAGACGACAAAAAAAAAAAAAAAAAAAAATTCAATGCACCAAGACCCAGGAAGATGATCTTTCTCTTTCCTCCTGATACTGATAAGATACCAGAAACATGGGCTTTTTTTCATTATGTACTGCATATAGCAAGGAAATTAGGCATGAGGTTCAGAAAGAAAAGTGATAGGATTTCTTGACCTTTTTCAAGTCAGGAATATCTGCTAGTACTGCTAGTGAGAAAGACACCTTTTCCTTTGAATGAAGATGTTCTTGCTACCTTTGTTTGGGCACAGAAGTCACAATTAAATGTCAACATCTGCCAAAGAAAGCATTACAGACTACAGCAGCTGCTTTGATGAAAACTATGTACTATTACTCTTTCCTATTTTACTATTACTGGCCAGAGTAACACCCTCATCCTGAAAAAGTGGCATTTAAAGCTACAGCTCTACTTTCTCAAAGTGAGAAAGAGCTTTGGCGTTATACACAATTAATTTTAATAATTTTGTTCCTCAGGTCATGCTTTAACAGATTTCCCTAATTCCTCTTTACTGGCACATTTCCATTTATAGTTGATATGTATCCAAACTGTTGAGTGTCCCAGGCATTCTTCCAGCACCACTTTCTACCTGGGCTTCTCCAATCTGCTTCAACCATGATAATATTTTGCCTGGCTATCAATGTCAACTTATGTCCATCTATGGCAAAGGAGTACATCTATATATTCACTTTTTTTTCCTCTAATATATTTTCATATATCTGTCCATCTATTTATTTGCTAATAATACAACTTAATAGCTCATCTTCATATTAAGCTCACTTAATATGAAGATGGTTCCCTTTAGATGTGCTTCCCAGCTGCCAATCTGTTATTCTGATTTTTAAAAATCCTCTCACTCCAACATAGCCCATTGCTGTCATCAAACATTAAGATTTATCTTGCCCCACCTATGGTTCTCTTCATTGACTACTGTACTTCCACTGTTGCGAAAACATAGGAACATTAAAAGGATTCCTTCATCTCACATGAGTCACGTTTGTCACTTAAACTAAAAGAAAAAGCATAAAAGAAAACTGCAATTCAAAAAGTAAATCTAAGAACTTTCCATCTAGATAGTGTCATCATGGTTCTCTTCAACAGGTCTTCGTAGTTTGAAAAAACAGATAAAATTCTCAAACAGCACAATCTTTGCTTTGAGCACTCACTTTCTACCAAGATTATTAGAGAAAATGCATTTAATCTCTCTATAGTTAAATAAACTGAAATCATTGAGTAAGTCTTCAAAGAATACCACTATAATCAAGCTGACAGGAAAAGATCAAAATCAGCAGGGTAAGCATCTTTAAATTTCGGCAGGTACAGTTGTACAGAGAGCTGAAGTCAGTATCTGCCACAGGTACTTTGAAAGGCACCAGCCTGTAGTTTGTCTTTGTGCTACTTCAACGTATGCTGAGCAGGACTGAGATCTTAAATTATGAAGTTGAAAATTTAAAGGATCAAATTTCAGAGTATATGCCTATATGCCATTTATTTCTGATAACATAAGTTCACAGTATATAAGAAATTTAGGTACTGACTATAACTTGCTTACTGCATACCATTTGCTGGGGCTAGGTGTATGACACCTTTCATCTACGTAAGCATTTAAAATAAATGTCAAAATACATGAACATAAATTGGGCAGAGAAGAAATTAAGTTCTGTACATACAAACAAATGCATGGTATTCAAAAATATTGCATGAATGTATTGTAATAATAGATTTAATTCTTTCCACAAGATGCTTTTCACCATATGTTTTAATAAATAACAGCTTAAAATTTTTATTTAGCAAAAGTGTCTTTGATCAACACAGTTTAGCCATACTTTACTATTGCGACTGCTACTTTCAACAACATTAATTTGATTTTTAACAAGTATGACATGCATCTTAGAAGGAAGTTCAGTTTAAAGACCTGTGAAATCAATCCAAAGAGGCATCACCAGCAGGTCAGTGGAGGTGATTCTGCCCCTTTATTTCACTCTCATGAGATCCCACCTGAAATACTGCATTCAGTTGTGGGATGCTCAGCACAGGGAGAACATTGGTCTGCTACAATGAGTCTAGAGAAGGCCCAAGAAGATGATTAGAAGGATGGAAGTGATGCCTTGAGAGGCTGACCGGGAACAGAGACTAGACAGAGCTAAGAGAATAAAGTAGATATTTATTAAAAGGCCTTAAAGGACGCACCTTGGGCAGTACAAGAGCCTGGCCAGGGCTACATCCGAGATGGACCCAAAAAGGTCACAAAATGGATGACCAGTCACAAGGTCTCACACTTTTGTAAGTTTTGTTCCATTTGCATATTGGATTTAATTGTCCAGTCATAGCTTCAGATTATGAAGTCCCATCCTCCTTGTTTTATCTTCTTCACTTCACTGTTATTTATACCTTTTGGCCTGAAGCTCATAAGGGTTGCCCTCGGTCTCAAGCTGGAAAAGGATTGTTTTGTCTACCTACCCTGTAAAGAGAACCTACTAGCATTTTATATGAAGCTCAGAGCTACACCCCTAGGCAACACAGAATCTGAAATCTATGAAAGCTAAAACTTAAGGCATCAAAAGACATCTCCTAGAAGGAAAGGCTGGGATAATTGGGATTGTTCAGCCTGGAGAAGAACGGGCTGCAGGGCAACCTAATTGTGGCCTTCCAGTGCCTGAAAGGAGCCTATGAGTAAGATGGAGAGGGACTTTTCCCAAGAACATGTAGTGACAGGACAAGAGGGAATGGATTCAAACAGAGCATAGGTTTACATTAGATATTAGGAAGACACTCTTTATTGTGAAGGTGGTGAGGCATTGGAACAGGTTGGCCACAGTCGTGGATGCCCCAACCCTGGAAGTGTTCAAGGCCAGGCTGGATGGGGGTCTGAGTAACCTGGTCTGGTGGAAAGAGTCCCTGCCCATGGCAGAGAGGTTGGAACAGATGATCTTTAAGGTCCCTTCCAACCCTAACCATTTTGTAAATCTGTGATTTTATAAATCAATTTAAAAAGATGCAGTATTCAAAAGTGCAGATATCAAAAGACTTTTACAGAAAACACTAATGAGTTTACTAATGACAAGGGAAAAAAAGTCTTCATAGCCTTGTGGAGCACCCAAGAAGAAAAATGAAATCTCTATGAGTATTTAAGCCACAAATACTGAAAAAGTAATTCAGCTTGGCACAACAACTCATCAGAGAAACAATTGTGATACAAAGGCAAAATGCTGTGGAAATTGCTCTAGGGAACTGTGACCACAGCATGGGTTCTTTTACAATCCTTTCAAGAAAGGACACAGCACAAAGGAGAAATTACCAGGGAGAAAGATACTTTCTAAAACAGGTAGTTAGAGGAATTTGAAAGACAAAAGTTGTATTTTGGAAAAAGCGTTCATCCAGAAAATTACCTCTTTCCTCCAAGTGAACTTCTAAAGCAGCACTTTTCTTTTTAATCTGGTTATACGCATACTGCTAATTTCCTAGCAACTGTAGGTGAATCTTCTCTTACAAAACTAAGAAAATTGTTGAGAAGATTCTTAAATTATTTAGATGCATAAGTCTGACTTAAGGCCAGAAAGCTTTGTGCTGTCATTTATCTATACCATTTTTAGTGGCTAAATTACGGTCATTTTTCATATCATAACCTGCATCTCAACATTTGATGATGTATCAAATCTAAATGAGACCTGACAAAAGGGATCCATAAATGCCACAGGAGAAAGGATTCCTTGTTATGATAACTCTGAACAAAGAAAAGAAGTGATCTCTTCAAGATAGCAGTGTCCACCCCCTTGGAGCTACAGAGAAGCAGAAGGAACATTAACAAGCCCTTCACTGATGTTCCATGGATGTGAGACATTCCATAGCACTTGTCAAATACTTTGTGTTGCCCTAATTTCTCAAACATTCAATTTGAGACTACATATCACTTAAAAGACAACTTGCTAGAAAATAAATATTCAAGGAACAGGATTTAAAAAGTTTGTTGCCACATTGCCAAGCCATCATACTTCACCCCCACCCCTCAGAAGCCTCTACCAAAGGTTATGTATGAAAATGGGACAAACATCCACTTCATTTCTAAAGGAAATCCCTTGGCACAGGTCTGGGTACTGCAGATTATATAGCAAGGGGAGGTCTGAGAGCCATATGTGACATTTGGAAGGCCACATGTGGATTCATAATTCTGCTAACAGTAAGATTTCATGGTCATACATCAGGATCATGAATAACATCAGGTGTTCCAGGAGAAGGAAACATTCTAAACTGAAGTTTATAAAAGTTCTGTATTCAGAAATTGTGAGCACTTCATGTAACACCTGCCCCTTCTATGAAGAACATGGAAAGGCTGCCAGAAAGCCTAGTAGTTTATCCTAGGGTCACCTTGAGTGAGGCACCAGAATTACTTTCAGGTAACCTCTGCCTGCCTCAGGACCTTCTTCCAGACCCATACCAGAGGCACAGTCTAGAAACAAATTCACAGAGACATCAGACAAGTTTCCTGGAACTCACTGATTTCCCCTAAGATACCAAGGAAGAGCTAGACAAGATTTGCATCTACAGATACTAATTTTTGCCAGTTAGGCAAGAAGGAAATTGAAGGGTAAAGACAGATATGTTCTGCCTAGAGGACACACATTCTTTTAGATATATCCTAGAGAACCTGACCAAGCAGTAAAAATGTGGAAGTTGACACTGGAAGTCAGAACAGTCCCTTTCCACTCATCGCTCCCAGACCTGCTCTTACATGAAAATCTTCTCAGAGATACCAAAATTTTAGGCTAGATAGATGTAAAAGTAACTTAATCTGATTCAGCAGAATAAAAAGACAGATGTGACACCCTGACAATTAGGAGAATTCAGATCTAGCATAGCACCTGTATCCAACAGGAGAAGACACAAGCTTTCCCCAGCTTCAAGATAAGAGGAAAATAATTGTAGCAGCATATGTCACAGTTGAGATGGCTGTGATATACAGAGTATCGCCATACCCCACCAGAAGTCTTCAAGCATCTGCCCATGCAGAGTAACATCAAACCACACCACAAGGCTGCAAGCATCTGCCCTTCTTGGTCTTCAGCCCAACCTTTTATACCCTCCTGTTGATGCACTGCACCTGTGTACCCTCTGCTCCCTTTGGTGGTTGGTCAGTGCCCCTGGGCACTCCCTGGCTCGTTACCTTCAATGCTGCTCACCTGCCTCTCACAGCTGCACCCACTGGGGACAGGGCTCAGCCACAGCCCCACTCCCAATTACCACAAACTGTGTATCTACAAATAACGACTCGTAATTCTATCATGCAAGATAGGCAAGTAAGTCCTGAACTCAGGTACCACCATGGCTAGAACACACCTCTGGAGACTCCAGCCCTTCCAACATTCTAGTTCTCTACTGTTTTCTGTCACTCAGTAAATGCTTAGCTACTTAAAACTGAAAACTTTTTACACTGCAAGACATCCAGGCTTGATTTCAGGCCAAACACAGCCATCCTACTCCTGGTGCTGCTATGTCAACTCTCTCCTGGCTATGACTGGGACAGATTATCAAGTGAAGTAGCATCGTAATGAACAAACAGAGCACACAATTGTTTGTTTTAAGTGCCCACTCCAGGGTGAAGGAGGGAACTTGAGTGTTTCAAGCCACTTGTTCAGTCTAGAAATAAATACAATAAACATGGAGCATTACCAAGTTGCTTTGAATTATTTTTCTCTCTAGATCTCCTATCCAGTGTGTATTTCAGTCTGAAAAGCCAAACATCACAACTACTGACTCTTAACACCTGCTCACTTCCCCATATTTTAAACACCTCAGACAATGTTCAGACCTATTCTCCTGGTCATGAGCAGGAAAAGGATCAGACTCATGTAGCAAGTTATTGGCCTGGAGAAACAAAGTCTTGAGGATTAAAGAGGAAATCTAAGCCGGTTTTGAATGGGTAACATGGGCAGAACCTGGCCAAAACTACTCACTGCCCACGCTAGGAGCACCTACTCATGCTGCTTAAGCCTCCTTCACCAATAAAAGGTGAAAGATGGAGCACCAAGTATGGAAGGCACTTGAGAAGACACTCATGCCTCTCATTGTCTCCAAATTCTATACTTGTCTGGTCCAGAATTGTGTGCTGTGAGCTAGTAATCACTTGCCTGCTGAGCAATGGCAGAGTGCTGCTCAAGCTTTGCTGTTTTCAGTCTGTCAAGACAGGGTTCCTTTGGTTGTCACCTCCTTCCTGCCAGCAAAGGTTGGCTACAAAAAGACATTCACCTGCCCTGTAACTGGACTTCCATAAAAATTACACAAGAAGCACTAGAAGTTGCAGTCTGAATCGTGGTTGGTGCATGCTTTGCCACTGGGAAGAACCCATTTATCCAGCAGGTTTTTGTGATTTGGGTGCCAAGCATAGCAGGAGTTGTCCCATGAAAAAAAAAAAGAACTTTTTTCTTTTTTCCTTCTGCCTTTGCCTTTCTTGATTCTGAATAACTAAGAGGCCTGTAATTCAAAACTCTGCATCATTCAGGCCAGCAAAAGGAAAAAAAAATTAAGCTAAGACTCATCATTGCTGGCTGTCTGTGGTTAGTAGAGGACTTTCTGTTCAAAGCTGTGAGAATGACTGGAACTCAGGCTGCAACAGGGAGTGGGAAAAAGCTATGGGAAAACGTTGTCACCTTATTGCAGGGGTTCCATACTGCTGTCTCCTTAACACAAAAGTTGCATACCTTCTTGGTGTTCCTCGTGGACAGCTCCTTCAAGCACTGACCCCCTTCTTCTCCACAAAGCAGCCAACCAACTCCAGTACCCCTCTCCACCAGCCACCCCACTCTTTTATAGCACTTTTCTTCTCATTGGTTACAGCTGTGGCCTGTTAAAGTCAGGCCTGTTCCCAATCTGTGACAATTGGCCCAGCTGTAGCTCCTTAGGGGTAAGATTACTTTCTACACTATCTTCATTTTCTTTTATTCTATCCCCGTACAGGAAAAAATGTAAGGAAGAACATCCTTACTCACGAAAGGAAGCACCATCATGCATTGGAAGGTCTCATACCAGCACAGACTGTATCAATACTGGCTCAGTATTGAGTATGGGTAATACACATCACAATGTGTATGTGTATACCATTGTGATTACCCATGGCTTCATAGTCCCCAGGCCAATGTAACACCCAGCTGTGTTCTCCGGGCACAGAAGAAGAAAGAAAATCAGAAGAAAATTAATTGGACTGTTGCACAATACAGTCAGCACCTTGCATTCTTAAAAATGTTTAGCCATCTTGATGAGCCTACAGGAAGCTCTCATAACTTGGGATGTAAGCCTGAGCATCTAGAGGATATGAAGTTGTACACAAGTTGCTACTTGGTGTTACAATCAAGGGCAATTTTCCCACAAATAAACTCAGATTCATAATTTTAGAGTGTCATCTAACATTTCTAGTCTTTATGAACAATCATGCATAGAATTTTATGTCTTAAACACAGTCACAGTACTCCACTTTACCTAAATAGAATTTATGCCCGCTGGACACAGTAACTAGAGGGTTAGTGGAATCTGAGTGAGAAACAAACATTCTTTCTGCATGAATCATGCTGCTGAAACAGCAGATTGAAATTATTTTAGAGAGGAATGAAGAGTTTAGGTCTCTCTTATTGGTTCTATAAGGGCACAGCTTCTCTCTAATTCACTATTCCTAAAAGTGAAGTGTTGAATGTGCCTTCTTTCTTTCAGCTTCTTTACTTCAATTATTCAATACAGTTATCCAAACAGTCCCCAAGGCTTATACACAAAATCTGCAATTACCTTCTATGGGCCAAAAATAAAAAAAAAAAGGGAAACATACCCCATTCTATAACAAAATGGCAAATTTTACAACCTTTCATAGAATGGAGGGCTCTCCTGTTGATGCTTTCTTGTTCCAGGAATTATGCACTCAATAGTGAATAAATTCTATTATAATACTAAAACTGATTTATTTCTACTGGAACATGGAAGATGATTCCTTCTAATCAGGAACTCAGCACCAAAATAGAGTGGACCTTCAAAAAAAGCGTGAAACAATCAGGCTTTGCTGTTGTTTGATGCAATTGTCTATCCAAGCATAATATTCAAGTCTTTCTATTGTATACACTTCCAGCACAGTTGGTATATGGGTATTCAAGTAACAAAAATGTGATTTTTTTGTTTGAGTTTCTTATTTTTAACTTTGAGACTGCTTTTATTAGATCTTCCAGTATTTTTCTCACTCATGATACATCTCATAGCTATGTGAAAGGGATGTTTTCTTCTATGGTACCAAAGGTGTTGGCATGGCAGGCAGGAGGGAGATAGAACAATCTTTGATTACATATTCACTTCCCACTGCTCGCCAGTGATAATTCTCTATTAGAGACAGTGATTCTAGCTGCCATCAGCCAAGATGAACGTGCCAAATCCAATTGTCTGTGTTAGCCTTTATATCCAACTCCAAAGCTTCCACTCGCTTCCCAGAAACACTTCCATTTAAAGCATTCAGATTGTACTAGCTTTATCCTCACATGCATTTTTATTTCTCCTCCTTTTTTTGCAGAACTGTAGAAAAATAAGCAAAGCTTCTTTTAATTTTCAGATGAATTGCAAAAGGAAAATCAATGTAAACTGAAGTAACAGAATTCCAATTTATTACTATTAGGAAAGGAGAACTACAGCATTGAGTAATATTGCAGTTACCAAGCTAAAGAGTCTCCTCATCTATTGCAAATTTAAATTTATTTCTTTTCTTGCCTAACCTACCCTTTATTTCTTCTAGCAGCACTGGTTTTATTGTCTAATCAATACAATTTTTAATGACTGATGTAGAATGCAACATAACTGGTTTCAAGTACCAACTGCAACATGCATTACAGAATTACTTTCACTTTAAACAATTAACCAGCTGCAAAATGGTCAAAACCAAATCAAATCCTCATTCAGAGAGGATTTTTTCTTCTATCTACTACACAAAAATTGTATCTACATTTCTATTTCTAGTAATGCCATAGCCAGTACTATTCTATACCAGGATAAATGTAGAGAATTCAGCTGTAGCAGTCATCTTTTAAAACAGAAATATTGTTAGTAGTACCTTTTTTCATAACAAATGACAGATAATAAAATGAAACAAGTGAAAAACCTTGAGGTTTATTTTCTATTCATGTTAGTCCCCTATATTTAATTACTGGTTTCTGACAAAAACTTCCTCACCAAAATGGTTAAACAGTATTTGTTTTTTCCAGAAATTTCAATTTTACAGAGAAAGTACCACAGAATTTACATTATTTTTTTAACTCACCCTTACAACTTTACAAGAATTTAATTACTATTAAAATTCTGGGGCCTGGATGATGATATGCAATTGGATTTAATTCAGTATAATTAGACTGAGCCAATAGCTAACACATTTTCAATTTGACGCAAGTAAGATTTTCTCTTTTTTTCCCTTGCTATGTGTCAGCAATAACAGTTCTGTTAAGATCAGTATAGTTAATTATTTCTTTGCCTAACTGAAGCAGCAACATTACTGGGAAAAGTCTCTAGACAAGAGGATAACAGCCTGCATACAAAAATCTGACAGATCATTGCACCGATGTACAGTAACTGCTTTAAGGGTGAAAAATAATTGTCTTTGCTTTGCTTTATGTCTGCTTAGCACATAATCCACATCCTGTTATGATGTTGGACTTAAAACCCAATTATGAACAAAAAAAAGATACATATATTGGGCTTCATTTCTGGCCTTGCCTATCGGTGCATTTCCCATTCACTCTGGAATTGACTCTCCTCATTCACATACCATAAATGACAGATGTTGGTATTTTCATCATATTGATTTCAACATACTTGGAGCAGGAAGCTATTTAGTGCTTTTTTTCACAGAAGTGAGTAATATAAAATGACCATATACATAACACAGCAATGGCAACCTAAAGATGAGGCAATCTTATGATATTTTAAGAAAACTACTTTAGGTTACATATCACATAGTTAATCAGTTTTATGCAAGATAATCACCCTCAATCAGAGTAAGCAAGCAGAATTTAAAACCTTTTTAAATGTGATTTACTTTTAATTTGTTTTGATTACATTTATGGCCTTAAAATACAAAAAAATATGCCTTTTTAAATTGTCTCTCCTGAAATACTTAGGCTGAAATCACTGAAAAAATCCATATCTTTTTTGTCTTAACATGATAATGGATTTATTATGTTGCTTCATTATCTAACAGAAGTGTCTTTAGAGCTGACATTTCTATGCATAAAACCTAAATTTATGGTCCAAATGTCAGCTGAAAAAGACTCTCAGTTGTGTTTCCTGCTGTCTCTCTCAGCTCAGTCTCTTTTTACAAAAACAGCAATACAAACACTCCACAGAAATAAAAGGAGTGAGGAAAAAGGATGCATACAGACTCCACAAGCAACCAACATCCCAGCAACTCTCTTCAAAAGTATGGATGACCATTCTGAGGATAAGTACATGTGTCAGAAATGACAGTCAATTTGTCACTACAAAGTCAATGCAACAAAATCCTTCCAGATTTCTCGCAGGCATTGTATACAGACTCCCCATAAAAATTGCAGTGAAATTGTGGAAGCAGCTCAGTTGCTACTCCGTGGCCTAAAGAAAAACTATTTCATTTGCCAGACGCCCAGAAAAATCTCCTACGCATACCAGCACGCTCTGTTTGCATGTAATCAGAGTACACTGAAGAAGCTACAAACTTATATTTAGGCATCACTAAGGAAAACTAGTGATGGAGGGAAGAGAAGCATGCAGACAGTTTGATGTAGGGAAAATGTACCCAGAGTGCATGCCAAAATCTGCTAAATTTATTTAAAGGTAATTTGGAAAGGATGGCTGCAAAAAATAATCAGGAATTATCTTTTATACACTTTTCTAGCTCCACTACTTCTCTGACTGCCTGTCTAAATTGAATCAGCTTCTATGGTTTGTGCCAATGAATCAAAGAACAATCCACTGCTGCTTGCTCCAGTCCCAGATTCCATGCTCCATGCCATTTCTGCTCTGGCTGTGAAGAAAATGAGTTTACTACAGTCTTCCATGCATGTCTTCAGTAGATCTCAACCTTGAACAGGGCTTTCACAAGCTCTCCTCTTAATCTGATCTGTTTCAACAACAAACAGCCCATCAAAGAGGTGAAAATTTCACTTGCAAAGATGACATCCTGATCTCATTATAGTCAATTGCAAAACTCCTCACAGACAAGTAAAATCCTTGACCTCTTCAATCAAGGTCCTAGTACTGTTAAAATTAGTGTCACCTTAGGCAAATTTTTAGAAGATGTCATTTCCTTTCACCTTCTTTTGAAATCTGCATTTTCTTCATAATCTGGATCAGTATAAATGACACACATTAGCACAAGGAAGAAGGATGGTTGATCAGCTCTCAGAAGTCCTAAAGGAAGTCTCATCACATTAATAGACTGATACTGATCCAGTCACAGGTGTCTCACTAAAATGCTACAAAAACCTAGGGTTACACACCCATTAATGACATAAAACCTGTGCCTGTTATCACTGGTTTCTGAAGAAGGCCTCTGCACCAAAAAATCCGCTTACTAACTTCATTTTCCAGTCAAAAGGAAACCTTGAACTCTTGCTCCAACTGCTCAAAAGATAGCAATACCTAACTACATTTTCATAACAGAATTTCTTTTTTTGGAGGGAGGTGGAAGCATATAGCCAGATGGACTGGAAGACAAGGTGTATGTGATGGCAGAGAACAAATATAAACACAGTCTTCCAAGACACTCCGAGTAAGCAACCTGGATATACTGAGAGCAGTTAAATATTCTCTTAGGTGGCTTCTTCATTCACAGTCTTCATAAGAAGCTAATGTTTGAAATAGGAGAGCTAGCAGCCCTTAAAGATTTTATTTATCTTTTCTTTGTTACACTCTGCTCAGCAGTATTTGGAGTTCTGTGCAGACTGCCCACCTTCAGGCACGGAATGTACACATGCAAGAGGAAGGGACTGCTAGGCTGGTATTGCAGTGGGTAACCACAAATTAAACTTACAAATGTAATTTACGAATGAAAATACCTTTCTCTGATTCATACCTTGGCTTGGATTCCCCCCCTGAACTATTGACTCTGGTAGGCTGTGGTCCTGATTGCCGCAGGATTGCATCTTGACGAAGTCTTTACTCTGTTCCTGTGGTTGAGATTCAACTTCAGCCCCCTGCTGCTTCCTAATTGCTCTGATTTTTATGGAAGGAAAACTGAGTACACTGAGGCCAAAAAGAATCCTATAGCAACCTCCAGCTAGATCCCTGGTGCTGATTATGGCAGTCAGGAGGGCAGACCTAAACCACATTAGAGGACTATGATGTGTTTCAGGTATTGAAAATTATTTTCCATTGCAACCCACTGATCTTTCAATTTATAATGTGGTTTCAGAGAATATAGAGAGTAATTATTTATATCCCAAGTAAAACAGGTTCAACTCCAAATGAAATATCAAAAATCTGCTTAACTAATAGTATGACTTTTTAATCAATGTTGGTTGTATTGACTGCCAAAAGGGGAAACACAAAAGATTGGAATGGCAACCATTTGTATTTTATATTGTCCACACATTCCTTCAGTTTTAACCTACAGTTTTATATATGGACAACTGAAGAGCTATCTATCTATGAAACAAATGAATAATTTACACATTTTATGCACCAAATAGTTACTATGTGCAGCTGCCATCTGCAGCTGCCTTTCCATTGCAGCTGTGTCACCTTTCACCAAAGCTTCTAGAGCAGTGTTTGCCTTCCTGCCCTTGGCACTGTAAAAGGCTGAGGCACCAAAGGCACTGTGCAGCACCTCTTCCTTTATGAATAAGTTCAGGCTCAATGTTCATGTATCTTGTATGCACACCAGATTGGCATCCTTCAGGACTGCCAATTTCTCTTGTGCACTGGACATCACCTTTTCAAAATACTCTTTAGACCAGGTCTTTGCCTCTCTTGCAGGTTAATAGAGCATGGAAACAAAATCTGGACTCAGTGAAGATGACAGTAGAGGCTCATGCATGCTCAGACTAAACCAGAAAACCAGACTCAAGTCTGAATAAAACACCAAGAGTGACAATCATCCATTCTAGAGAAGGAGCACTCTGTACCTAGAACAGAAATGAGCTAAAAGGCTGAGCATCTCAAAGCAGAAATCAAATGAAGAGATATAGAATCCATCATCTTCAACTCCAAAACTGAGGAACTGGGGACAAATAAAAGACATACTGTAAGGAATCATCTTCTTACTGGCACTACTGAGCAACCTTCACTGAAAAGCATTTCATTTTCTTAAACAAACACAGTTTACAGTTATGCAATAGATTTAAAACAAACTATCCTAATAGTTGCTACATATCATAAACAAACTTCAACAATCATGATTAGTGAATGACCAATGTTAACATTATATTAAAAATACCATTAACAATAAATTACTGGAAAATAAGAACAAATATTGGCTTCCTTACTTTTCCATCTCATAATCAACATCATACATTGAGTTAATGCTAATTAATTCAAGTAAACATCTGCTTGAATGTTGTGTAACCAAAAGTTTTCAATCACTTTTCCCTATAAAGGAATGTCTAAATTGCATATCACTTTGTCCACCTTGACTGGGCAAAAATGCATGAACAGTAAAATCTAACCAAACCAAAGACCTGTTCAAAATCCAACACCTTTTCCCCAGATACTCAATAGCAAATGATAAGGAAAAGTGAGGAAGTGCAATGCAACCATGTGAATGGTACCTTCTTGAAATACTCTGAAGCCTCCAGAGTATTTGCTGGTTGGGGACATTCTGATTCAGAAGCATTATACCTCTGCTTTCTAGCCTTTGGTCTTTTTTTTTTTCTTTTCTTTTTTCATCTAAAGATTTGTCTAAATCTTTTTTTGACCTCATGTTAACTTTTTGCATTGACAAACTTCTTTGGCAGAAAGTTATACAAATATATATTGTACAAAAATTGAGAAGTATGGAGAAGTGTGGGTATATCCTCACAGGAAAGGTCTAAGCTGGCTTCAAAGTATTGAAACATAGTTTTGAGCAGTAGCTAAGCACTATTTCACTGTAATTTTTTTAGCTGCTTGAAGATGAATCTATAGATTAGCAGCACAAATAAACTTTGTAATTTATTATTAAAGTTGTAACAATAAATTCAAGACTAGCTCAGTCTTACCCAGCACACACCAATGTTCACAACACATTCATTACAAGTTACATTGTAGGTGGCAATTAGGTGGCCATTGAGAAAGGAAAAAATTCTTTGGTCGTGTATGATCATCCTAATTTAAAAACTCAAAACCAAAAGAAGAAAATGAAAGGTGATTTCATCAAGTAATGTTAGCTCTAAATTGCCTTACTCATCTATCAGTTTCAACAAACAGTATAACATTAAGTGATTCAGCAATGCAATATTCTCTGCCTATTTATCTGGAAATCATTACTGAAGCTTTGAAGCATGAAAAATATGTTTTATTATAGAATAGCCTAATGTTCAGTCTTTACATGAGAGCCATCTTTAATTTAACTCAACAGATGTATTATGTACCTTCTACTTAATTATAGCAACTTAAAGAACATTTTCTTACTTTTGAGGAGACTGGAAAACTGATGGTCATTCCTTTAATTTGAATTCATATGAAAAATTCATGTAAACAGCATGCTTATAGGACACAGCATACAATCCTCAACAAATCTGGCCAGAACTCTTTTGTAAAAGGGAAAAAGCCTCACTCCTGTGATGCACTAAGCTCCCTCAGCTAAAAGGTTCAGCTATGACTATGCTGCAAGCCACAATACTTTCTATGGCAGTTTCAGCACACATACCCTAAGTAGCTTTAAATTAGCTCGTCTGAATACTGGTGAATATAAACCAAGAATATTACAAACACTCTGATAAATATGTGCTTAATTTACCAATTTGGAGATTATTAGACTACATCCCAACTCTTTTGCCATTTTTCATTGGTAGAGTTTGGATTTGATTGCTTTCAAAGCAACATTTCGCCTACTAACCTTCAGCTGAATACTAAGAAACTAACTGCTGCAGCTACATTTAGGTACCATCAGTATTCATGGCAATTCATACAATTTTCAGGACAGGTAAACTTAAATTTGATACATATTTTCAGTATGCAAGTAATATCTCTAACAGCAAGTTCTATGGGGCTATTTAAGGTAGTGAGATGAAAAACTGAAAGTCATTTTCCAGTGTACATGCTTTTTAGAAAGTACATAGTTTTTATAACTGAATCTCTTTTTAATGTTATTTTTATCACGAAATTACAAAATACATATGCCACTTAATTATAGTATTTTCTTTTTTTTTTTCCACAGAAATAAATTCTAATAGGAACAACTGCTCTAAATGAAGCACGTACTGACTTCCAGCAGTGAAGACACTATTTCGCTTTTGTTTTTAAGCTGCTCTGGGAGCAGGAAGATGCTGGTGAACTGGAGATACACAGCAGCTTACAAATTACTGTTCCCATTTAGTCATGTAGACCAAGCTTCATTTGTGGAAAAGCAATTTAATGGAAAACCAAACACTACTGTTTTCAAAACTAACATTTTATAGTCAGATTCAAAACATTTGGGTGTATTAGACATTTACACAGACTTACAGAGGAATTTGACACTGAGACTCATTGCTTTGGGTAGGCTTAACTATGGTGCTGGGTTTGCATCAAGTTGGTCACCAAGAAGTAAAATGGCATGTTTTTCTCTTTTTTGGAATTCTGAACTGACAATTACATTTTTGTTAAAAAGACAGCTATTTCAATATTTATATGAAGAAACTTGTGCCAGTGGTACACAAACACGACTGACTGCAGCTTTTCTCTGGAGCCATGACATGTTTATTTCCAGTGTTTTGGACCACATCTTTGTCATGACAATGAAAAAGAGGCCTTAAAAAGTATATTATTTGCATCGTTCATGGTAGAAACTTCTATAAATTTGAGACATAGCTATTTTACACAAATAACAATGCAACTTAAGTGTATGAAGGGATGGAATTGCCTTCCAAGATTGCTCTGGTGTTATGACAGAGAACAAGCTGGCATCTCTTTCTGAACAAAGTAGGTGTTCCTGGTACAAAACACTTAGGAGCTGGGGCCACTGATACAGAAATGTATTGGACAAGAGAAAAAATTTAGAGACACTAAGCAACAAGATAACTTCAAAAGATACAGGGATGCTGTTGCAGAGTAGGGTGTGTGGGGAGAGAAGATAGGAGCGGGACAAAACATTAGAGTAGGACAGGACATTTGAAAAACCTGAATGTGAAATACCTTCCTTTTTTTGTTCATGAGTTCTCATCACAGCTACAGGCCTTTGTGAGCTTGCAAATTAAATCCTGAATAACTGTCACAAAACTATTCTTCTGTCACAGAAAACAAAATGTCAAGGAACTAAAGCTGACAATGTTGAAAGACAAATGTTTAAAATTCCTCAGTTTCTGTGTCAGCACTTGTTCTGTGCTGTTTGTGACAGAAAATCTCAACAACTTTTGCATCAAAAATGCACATTCATGTATTTTCATGTCAAAAGGTCTCCACAATCCACCTCACCACTTCTTCAAAGATCGGCTTGTTTTAAATATTTGTCTACACTTAAATTCCCATGTTGTTTAACAGTGGGTTTAGACCTCATCAGAGCACTTGAAAATATAAACTGCTGTGGGCTCGGGGTAGGTATTAAAAGATGAATATGCATTTTGTGCATTACAAGTAATACCTGGGGGTTTTTCTATAGGAGCGATAAGCATGAATGATTACTGATTGCTATTATGTTCCATTTCATATCAAAACTCAGGCATTTTAGATGACTCAAAACAACTGTACCTTTGCTGGAAGCTACTTCCTCACGCCCTGCGCTGCCAGCCGGGAAGCTGCCGGCCGGGATGCACACACCGCTTTGGCACCGCGAATACAATTACACAAAAATCTGGCCACCCACCCGGCACGGGAACGGGACGGGACGGGAGGAGATGGGAACGAAACGGGACGGGACGGGACGGGACGCACCCGCCTCCGGCTGCCGCCTGCTGCGGGCACTCCGACACGGGCCCCGCGGTGGTGCCCGAGGAGGGCGCACCCGGCGTCGCCCACCTGCTCGGGGCAGCTCCCCCGGCGCCCTCCGGAGCCCCGCGGTCCCAGCCGGGAGCTGGCAGCGCCCGCCGAGCTCCGGCAGCCGTTCTCCGGCCGGCACCCCGACTCTGCCGCGGCCCCGCCGGACGCGGGGCTCGCACAGGATCCCCCGGAGCCCGAAACGCACACCCGCCGGGCAGGGCGAGCTCTCGGGGAGCTGCGCTTCCACTCGCCCTCCCGCCAAGTAAAACTTGCCAGGGGCGGCTGTGTCCTCCCTGCCCCGCCACCTTGCCAGCCCTTCCAGGGTGCAACTTCCCGAAACCTCCCCGAAGGTCCCGAAAACACCGCCCCGGCAGGTCCTGGCGGCGGGACCGGCCGGCCCCGCACTCGCTGCCCGCCGCAGCCGGGCGGGACGGAGCGGAGCGGAGCGGAGCGGAGCGGAGGGGCAGCCGGCCGGTGCCACTCACCTTCCCGCTGCTCCGCCTTATCTCTTGGCTCGCGGGCTGCAACTTCCAGCGCTGCCCCCAACTGCCATCTTCCACCGGAGCCACGGGGGAGCGAGCGGCGCGGCGCGGCGAGGAAAAGTTGCGGCCGCGGCGGCGACGAGGTGGCGATTAAGTGGCGACGAGGTGGCGATGAGGTGGCGATTAGGCTACGATTCGGTGGCCATCGCGCCGGCGGGGCGAGCCTGTGCCGTGCGCGGCGGGCGGGGCGGCGGCAGCTGGCGCGGGGCTGCGCGCTGCGATCGCCGCCCGTGGCGACGCGGGGAGGATTTGCTAAAAATAGCGGCTGGCTCGGCTCGGCGCGGCGCGGGGGGAGGCGGGGAGGCGGCCGGGCTGCAGCGCTCCCCGCCGCGGCCGCTGGGGGCCGAGCGGGCCGGGCCTCGCAGCGCCCGCAGCGCCGGGCGGGCTCGGGGCACAGAGGGCCCGGGGGCTGCGGGGCCCGGCCCGCCGAGGGACGGCTGGCGGCGGAGCCCGGGGTTATTGCACGGCGCCTTCCCGCTGGCGGCCCCGCCAGCCCTCGCGATAGGACACACACACCTGCCAGCCCTGCCAGCCCAGGGACAGCGGGGCCGCAGGGACTGAGAGGGGACGCGCGTCTGGGACCGCACCGCGCTGCTGCCACCGCGTCCCGGCTTTCGGCGACACAGGGAGAAAGGTGGAACAGGCTGCGAATGTGATTCTGATCCTCTGTCACAGCCCGGGATGACTGCACGTTTCTCTAGTGCTGCCTTCCTCTCATGGTCTTCTTATCAGCCTTAGTATTTCTTAGTATCTTCAACTAGAGGATGCCCACCTCTCTGAATGCACACTCAGTCTCTGGTAGCGATCAAGAGTCTCCAGAATTCTCTTCCTAAATCAGCTTTATACAGCATATGACACTTTGGTCAATGGAATCTCTCTTAGCCACGTTTATTTCTAATCTAAATTGTTTGATAGATCTCTTCATTACTCAGGAAAGAAAGGGTCTCCTTTTATTTCTCCCCTTGCAGAGAAAGATGGGAAAGATTAGGAGTTTAGTTCTTGGATATCTAAGCAATCAAGAAAAAAAAAAAAAAAAAAAAAAAAAAAAAAAAAAAAAAAAAGCTGTCTTCTACCTAAAGTCTTTGGAAAATTCATGCTGCATTTTAATTGATTTTTTTTTTTGAGATTGATTATATTTATTCTTTCTAGTTTGTATCACTTTCAGATGTGCTTTTCTGAAACAAATGTTTCTAATTGTTGTTTCCAAGTTTCCAAGACTGATGAAGAACTAGTTAAGCTAGAAAAAAGGTAAAGCTGCTAAAAACAGAGGTTTGGAATTTGGGCCTGAATGTCATTTATTGCTCAAGGAATAAAACAGATTAAAACTCAACTGTGGTAAACAGTTGTTTTTGTGACCCTCAAAATAAATGTCACTTCTCAAAACTAGAAATAGAACTGTGTCTGAGTATGTTTCAGCTTGGAGAGGAATCTCATTATTTTGTTTTGGTTTGTGTTTTAGTTTGGGAGTCAGTTTCAGTGGAATTGCTGGCTTTAAGGCATGGAGTGCCGTGTGACAGATCCAAGTCCAGCCTGGCTAATGAAATCACGCAGCACTGTTTCCTTGACAGATCAATACACTTCAAACTGATCCATAACTTTTGTTTCATTATATACTCTTGCCCTCTGTCTACTCAAAGGAAGCATCAGCATTATAATTAGGTTTCAAAAGACTAGTCACCATTCTAATGCTATATTGGGAACTCCTGAATTTTGATTGGAAAACAACAGGCATCTCTGAGACACCTTCATGTTTGGATACTGCTGTGCTTGCCCCACTTATTTCCACTCAGTGCTAACAAATATAATAAAGTGCTGGTGCATTGTAGTTTTATTCAACAGTCTTTATCTTGCTTTTGCTATATCTACTCATGCTGTTCCATTTCTTCATTATCTACTTCTAATCCTACAGACCAAAAAATGATTTACAGGCTTGACTGACTTGCTGGAGTGAATATGTGCAGTTCTTCATTCAAATGTAGCATTCCCTATGTTATCACTGTCTTTCTGAGTTATTACAAACATTTACTGAAAGTCATGGGGATGACGAAAGAATGTGCTGTGCCTGCATTATAAGCTTAATTTATAAAACTTGAGATGGGGTGCTGAAATCTTTAAAAGATTTTTATCCCTAAAAAGAGACACACATCATCCTTGAAGCTTCATCTCTGCCACATTGCGAACTGGTGTCTGCTGACTTTGAAGGCTACAATGCCCTTCAAATGTAATTTAATTTGCAATAATTACTGGATTTTTGAATGGAAAAAACTTGCATATTTATCCCACAGATCATTAGAATGGTCATTTTTTTGGGAGGGCCACAAACACTTTTGGAAACCGCACTTAAAAAGAAGAATTGTCTTCTCCATGTTTCCTTACTTTACATAGTGCCTAGTGAAAGCACTGGGAGAAATGAACATTTTTTCTCTTTTTTTCCCCAGTCAAATAGAAACACTGAAAATACTGAAAACTAATATACATAAAACACTGTAACATTCAGTAAACCATTTGACACATATTTTAGTGTGGTTGACACTGTGGAGAAATAGCTTTTGGAAATTCCATGCTTTCACTGGAAACTAACTTAGGTATTACAAAGGCCCTGAGGTATAACAGCTCGTCAAGCAGTACCCAAGACACAAAAAGTGGTGAGCAATTCTCTCATTATGATACTGAAAGGGAACATGTAGGATGTTCTGTACTGTGTGACCATTAAAAATTAAGATGATATTCAGCTATATCCCTTTCCAATAAAGTTTGTAAATCATCATTTCACAAAAAGTGAAACCAATCAAGATGAACAGAAAAACCCTTGGACATTTAACAAGACCAAACTGAACTTCCAATGTACACGTGCTTGTTTAATTGTGGGTCTGAGTAAGATTATTTTACTAAAAAAATTGCATTAAGTCCTTCTTTAAAATTTTAAGATTTGTCTTCCCTAAGAAGACCATCAAAATTTGGTGAGATGAAAGGGTGTAACTTATTTGTGATGTCTGTTAGACTGAGAATTAGTTAATAGCTCTTCTTTTGGGTGCGTCTTCCAGTCTTTTAGCAAGTACCTTGCTCAGTAGCTCATAAACCTTTTTTATGTGTTTTAGATAGGGTATAATTGTTGATTTTGTTTACAGAAAGTGGTTGGGTATTTTCCTGGGAAAAGATCAGCCATATAGCTGATCGGTTTTACACAATTTCTAAATAACTTCTTAACTGCCACAGTTAATTGCAATCTAAGTAAATTAACACAGATGCCAACATTTTGAAGATAATAGGATTTTTCAGACTAACATGAAAAAAAAGAATTATTTTATATATACTTAAATGGCTTATGATAATATATTTCCCACACACCAGAGATAATTTAATGTGTGATTAGCTCTTTCAGTGCCTGGGCTTTCAGGAATGTGTACACAAACCTACATTCAACAAGACTATTCAAGTGGTAAAAAATTAAACATGTTATTACACATTTGTTTTAGTGCCAGGGGTTAGCCAATATTTGGAAATTTGTGGGCTTTTTTAAAAAACATGATAAAATCAAGTGGTGTTTGACCCTGACCTATTTGTATGCAGAGGATACAGACATATCTTGTTCCTGTGAATGCAGCAAGTCATGAAATGAGTGACCATACTGGTCTGCTCACTTAAATTGCCAACCCTGCACACAGCCATGCCCCCAAAGTGGTTCTTTTACTCACACAAGCAAGGGTGCTTAAGTGCCCCTAATGCTGTGGTAAGCAGCACAGAACTCACAGTCATATGAAAAGGGGATCTAAATACAATGCTTGGGTGTCTGTTGAAAGATTTCCCATTAGTTTTTGAACTAATTGGAGCTGAAGCTGAGTCCTGTCCTTGCTTTCCTATACTACTCTTGATCCCGAATCCTCTTCTGCCCATATCATAAACACCTCTGATTGTTGCAGTTTTGTCTGCTTTTTGTCCAAATTATTTTTCCCATTTTCAATGTTGCCTAACTATCTGCACTTTGTTTTGAAGACACTGGTATGTCCCATCATACTGGTGCGAGGGACCCCTCAGTTATCCTAACCCTGCTCTGATCTCTGACCTTGTCTTCTACTCATTCTGAAGCAGGTGCCTTTCTCAAAGTCATCTGACAGTAGACTCCAGTGATGGTCTTATCTGGAGTCTTGCTCAGGGAGAGCAGCAAATTCTGTCACTCTATCCCTGTTTACATATTCGTGATGTTTTCTTGCTGTCTCCTTGATATTCTGATGTCCTTGCTTCTTCCTGGCATAAATATGTACAGTTCCAGCAAAAGAGTGCATTTGTATTCACACTTTATCTTGACTTACAGACTGAGCACCTTTTTCTGTCTTATGCTGATCTCCAGTTTGGAAGGTGGTTTGTATTCTTTGCTGTTACTAAGCTAGCAGGCATTAAAGTTTTCTTTACCTGCCCTGAACAAAACATGGATGGAAGGATAGATCACAACTACATCAGGAAATGCCCACAGATTGTAAATATATCTAGCTTATAAAATTCCAGATGCATTAGCCTTTGCAAAAGTGCTTAATAATTGCAAAAATAAAATTACTGGCCTTTGCACTTAATGTGTTCTGTTTGTTGCTCATAATCATTGTTGGAGGGTAAAGAATGTTATAGAGGTGTTTTTCTTTAGTTCCTAACTGAACAAACTGTTTTCAAGTTGAGAAGAGGAACTCTTTGGGAAACATCCTGTCATTAAACCTGTCCAGATAGTGCTTGTTCAGATGGATGCTTGTGTGAGGTTTGGTTATGCATTTATTACAATTAACTGCAATAACAGATAATATGTGATTCTGAATGAAAGAGTGAGTCTGAAATCACACAAATCTTCCTCACAGGAATGATTCATCAGGTAGGATTTGTTTTGGCTTTCTGATTTATCTTTTTTTTGTTATTATTATCCCACGCTGCGCATGGATGACAGAGGTGTGATGGGGAACAGGCAGAAGTTACTGCTGGGAGCTTTTGTCAAAAGCTTGATGCAAGCAGCCCGGACCTGATGATGATTCATTGATGATCAAGTGCAGCAAACAATTCCATGAGAGTATCTGAGCAAGCCATTTCCTGGGGTACAAAACAATTTGGTGATATTATTATTCCTTCCTGTAATTTCTTCTTCTGAATTGCTAATTTCCAGTATTGTTTTTTGCCTGAAATTTCACAGCTTAGTACCAGGGCAGTATGAACCATGATGTTCACAGAAAGAGAGCTTTTTCTGCAGTTTTCAGCCAAGAGGAAAAGTCCTGGCTTTTCAGACAGAGATAGACTTCCATGATAAGGAAGGCTATTTGTAAAACAAAATTTGACATGTAGCTGCTAATCTGGTGGAAATGGAAGAGATGGGCCTAGTCCCCTGTCTTTTATGAACTTTTGCAAATGCAGTCTGCAGCTCCTGTTTACAGGTATTACTGTCAGGCTGTGTAACTCCTCTTTCAATTTAAGGTAGGGCCAACAGACACCCTACAATTATCAGTTCTACTTGGCAACAGCCTTGTCAGCTCTCTTTTGGTGTTCATGTATTATCAATAAAATAACACCAGTCTCTGAAAATGACCAGTTCCATTTACGTTTCATCATCTGTTGAAAGGAAAAATGTTTGTGACTGAGTAAGAGAAGGAAGGAGCTGTCAACCCTGTTTTGTGATTACTGCCCACAAATGTTCTCACATTTTGCTTTAAGAAAGTGTTCTGACAAAAATATTAGCACTAATAGTACAGTATACATATGTTCTCAGAGTATAAATAGTGCAACTTCATCTCATGAGATAGCTCAGGGCTCTATCCAATGACTTTAATGAGGTTTGAGGTTGCTCAGCACCTCACAGCAGATGCTCAGAGCACCCCAGGAAGGTGACATGGTAATCATGTGAGGTGGAAAGCACCATCCACACTCATCCAAGCCAATGGGAGTCACAGAGTCTTGGTGCCTGCAGCATCAAACCTTTCATTCTCCAATGAACGTAAAATCCCATTTTTTTCTCTAACACATACTCCAACAGATGCATCCTCCAAACCACAATATGGATTGGCATCCTGCTTTCAGAGAAGTGAAACTCTTTTGCCCTAACTTAGGTGACTGCATGCCCTCAGCTCCCTGCTCAAGCAATAGAGAGAAATAGTTTCAGGGAACAGCTTTTCATTCAACTATTGGTGCTAAACACATCTGCAGTGTTTGCTGTCTATTATTCAGTCTTTACAGGTTTCTTTTATATTACATTATGTCTTACAGGGGAGTTTTCACCAGTCAAGTGGCCAGAAAAAAAATCTTATTTGTAGACAACCAAGGAGACACATGTCTACCCTTACATAAATTCTGGATTTGTAGTTATTATTAGTTTACAAATTCATGTGCCATCAAGGTGATGTATTGTGTTCAAGAATATCAAACAGATACTCCTTCTAAAATTGTAGTGTTTTGCAGTCTTAACACTACAGGATGAAGTGGACATCAACATACTAATACATTCAATTTAGAGACATTGATAGGGTCCTGAAAAATCCAAGGGTGATTTCAGAGGAAGAGTCAGGAATGGGATTTAACAAGGGGTTGACTTTTACTTTAAAAAGTCCTCTTAGTAATTAGTCTGTTTGAAATATTCCGCTCTGTTTTTTTATGTGTCCTCCACAGTTTCATTCTTTTCTTTTTGATCAGTTATTATGATTATTATCTCTCAGCTACAGAAATTCAGGGAATGCTGCTGAAAAGAGCCTACTATTTCTTTCTCATATAACTGAATAACTTTGTTGAGGTCACTTTAGTGAATGAATTCCCAGTTTCTGAAAGCTTTCACACAATCTGTTGTACCCTAAAGAAAAAAATGTACTTGTTCACTGAATACCACCTATTCCGTAGGAGTGACATATTCTACATTTTGAAGTCTTATAAAATTTTTGTGTTAATGGTTATTAAAAAATTATGCAGTACAGTATAAGATCTTATATACATAAATATTAATATATATGCACCCCTGCATATGATCTTTAGCATATAAATCCATATATCTCATATTTATACATAAGTATGTATAAATGTATGTATAATATTTAAGCATGAACATACAGATATAGTCCAGGTTATAGCTGAAAGCTACCTCTTCATTCCCCTACACAAAGTGAAAAATTTTATCTCAACTTCCTGCAGTCTTTTTATTGTATAGAAAGAATTCATTATTATAACAAACTTCACCTGTACATAACCTTTGAAACTCCTCCTATTCCACTGAGTCACAGTACTAGAATTATATAAGAAGTAGACAAAGGCTGTTCTTTTTGGATTTCTGTCTTTATGTAAAAGGGAGAGGAACTCTGACCTCTGCCCTAAATCTTTTCTGCATACAATGTAGCTACTACAGAATATTCAGCTATTTTAAAAAGTGAGACTAATAAAATATTAGTAATATTATTTGTTACAGATTTCCTTTAACATACCTGTTTATTTGTGTAAGTCTGTTCAAATCAAAAGTGTTATGACATTTTTTCTTGAGGGTTAAGACCATGCAGCATAAGTAATTACTATAACCAAAAGTCTAGAAAATCTTAAACTCACCTATTAAGATTCATATTAGGCAAGGATTGACTACTTTAAAAGTTTTGATTTATTTACTGTTATTTGCAAAACATAATATGCTGTTTGAGGGCCTGTAGTGACACAAAGTCCCCAGGTAGGTGTAAAGGAGAGCCACTTTCTTCCCAAAACCTGGCCTTTTTAAGCAATTAGCCAGTTATCAGTTACATAGTTTTAAATCATAATAAACATGGTTCAACCAACCACCATATACCAGTATGAACACACAGTGGTTACATAATTTGTTTCTCTACCTTTAATTCAGCTGAGTCACTCTCTCATAGTCCTTTTCTGCTTAGCTGATTTTGCAAGGCCTTCCTTTTCTAAGTTTTTACCTATATGCAACAATAATACATGCATACTTCTATGTGAATGTGCTGCCTATATATGACATAAACTGTCAAAGGTATTACTATATAGAACAAGTATTATCTTGGTTGTCAGTAGCATGTATGTAAGACAAAATTTGAGTACTCTATTTCCCAGTTTTTCTCTCCAAACCTTGCAAGTTTGCATTTGTGCAGCTTCTTGTTTAGGATGCAATGCATGATAACTGTCCATTCTCTGGAGAATGCCACATTTTGGTCATTTGCCAATGCCTCACAAAGGTACTTGTGCATTTTTTGATGGTTGTTTCATGTTCTGATACTATGATACCATTAAAATTTTGGAGTACAGACAGTTCTTGGCATAATAAAAATCTATGAGGAGACTACTTCATTATGAAGACTCAAATCCATTTTGTCTTTAAAGGTGTTGTACCGGTCAGCAATGACCAAACTTTTGATTATCTTGAATTAAAAAGAGTTTTTTTACTATTGTATCCTATAAAAACTGTCATGCTATTATAATTCTGTGTCTGTGCCTGTAGCCATGGTTGATGTCTGGCAGGATTTAGTACAAAGCTAAATACTGTCAGCACTGCTGAAACAGAATGATGAAGCATTATTCCTGGTAGCAGATAAAGAATGGAAAATCATAGAATTGTAGAATCATAGAAAGGTTTGAGTAGGAAGAGACCTTAATGATCATGTTGTTCCAAGCTCCCTGCTTTTGTCATGGATGCCACTCACTAAACAGGTTGCTTAGGGTCCATCCAACCTGGCCTTGAACACTTCCAGTGATGGAGCTTCCACAATTTTTCTGGACAACCTGTTTCACTGTTCCAATTTCCAGTGCCTTGCCACCCTCCATAGGAAAGAATTTCTTCCTAATATCTACTCTAAACCTAGCCTCATTCAGTTTAAGGCCATTACCCCATGTCTTATCTCTACACGCTCTTGTACATAATCAGTCTCCAGGTCTCATGTAGGTCCCCTTTAGGTACTGGAAGGTGCTGTAAGGTCACCCTGAACCTTTCTCTTTACCAGATTAACAAACCAAACTCTCTCAGCCTTTCCTCTTAGGAGAGGTGCTCCAGCCTTCTGGTCATCTTTGTGGCCCTCCCCTGACTCACTCCAACACGTTGGTTCCTTCTTATGTTGAAAGTGTTACATTTCCCCTGTTCCAGTCATTGACAACTTCACCAGACTGCAACAACTTCTCAAATGTGATGCACAGTGGCATGGTCACCTAATCTGTCTGTTCTGCCAGGACCTGCAGAGACATCTCATCAGGTCCCATGGACTTGTGCACCTCCAGGTTCTTTATGTGGCCTTGAACCTCTCTTCTTCTACAGCAGATGGTTCTTCATTCTCCCAGTCCCTGTCTGGTTTCTGTGACTTGGCTGGTGTGGCTTGAGCATTTGCCAGTCAAGACTGAGGCAAAAAAGCCGCTGAGTGCCTCGGTCTTCTCCATCTGCCGAGTAACCACATCTCCTGTTTCCATCTGGTAGGGCACGTTTTCCCCTAGTCCTTCTCTTATCACTGACATACCCATAGTAGTTTTTCTTGTTGTCCTTGATGCCCCTGGCCAGATTTAATTCTATCTTTAAATCTATTAGTTTTCCTAACCTGATCCCTGTCTGCTTGAACAATTTCTCTGTATTCTCCTCAGGTTCTTTGTCCATACTTCCACCCTCGGTGGGGTGACTTTGTCCAGGAGCTCCTTGTTCATCCATGCATGTCTCCGGGTGTTTTTTTTGAGTTCCTCTTTGTTGGGATGCATCACTCCTGAGTTTGAAGGAGGTGATCCTTATCATCAGTCCACGCAAAAATCATTTTCTTTAGAACCCCATCCAGTGCCAATAGAGCCATCTGAATCAGAATTATTTTTATACATGTAGAAATGAACTTTTTTAGCAGAAACTGAGGACTGGTATCAAATTTAGCATCTCAGTGCTTCTTCATATTATTGACTGGATCTGATTGTTAATGAAAAGTGATCAGTAATAGTCCCTGTAAAAATATACAAAATGTGTCACATCTGCTTGTGACACCCCAAACAGTGACCTCAAACCTGGTTATCTTTGGCAATCATTAGGTCCAAAGAATTTGCTTATTTCTCTTTGTTCTGTCTGAACCAAATCATCCCAACCATATTTTCTGGTGTTTTCTCAATTGCTTTTTACCTTCTCTTTACCTGAAATCACCCAGAAGCATCGTGTTATGTTGTTGGCCTTTCCCTGTACACCATAAGAAATGGCTGCTACATTTTTACCCGAATCTTGCAGAAAACTAACCAGCAAATCATAAGCATTTGATTGTATACTGGACATTAATATCTTACAATATCTTACATTCTCTGGAAGTTTGGCCCAGTGCTTTGGCCAGTGATGCAGAAGCAGATTACCTGCAATTTCAGGTAGCTTTGAATGGTAGGCTGAGAAGCAGCTTTCCAATTCCAGCTGTCAGCAGCTGGAGTGGGAGGAGATATCCAGTCATTTCTTCAATACAGAATGATGATCTTGTGATTTATACCAAGTCCTTTCAAATACAGGAACATAGAACTGAGCACCCAAATCTACAGTTTTATGTTTTTCTGTCTTATGTCAATGAAATACAGTGACTTTAGCTCAGATCATTTTTCTTATGATTTCATCGTGTGGTTCACATAGAGCTTGCCAGAGACCAGATGTGATTCTTCACCTTTCAGATTTCTTTACATAGTGGAGGGCACCTTATGGACATAGGGGCTGAGGTCTCCCTGGGACTGCAGGCTCCTGGGGATAAAGCTGGGGCAAGTGGAGTTGATGGCGAGCTCTGGCAGCACAGAACAGCATGTGTTAAAGGAATGGGAACAGCCTCATGGGTTAAAGGAATGGCAGCCTCAGAGGCAGCTGAAATGAGGTTATGGTTAGGCTGAGGTGAGCTCCACGGGAGGGAAGGCAGTCAGTAAGGCTTGGTATTGCCTCCAGCAGCCTGAAAATAGAACAGGACTGCCACACACCTGTGTATTTAATTTTGGTAGCACTAACTCCAAGGAACTTGTACCCACATGGGTTGTTTTTCCCTCTCATTGAAGAATACCATCTTGATCCATGTGGCCACTGTGACACTCAGAGCAGACATGGTGACAGAATGGCTCAATATCATTTTCCCTCCTCAGCATCAACAGCAGTGTCATTAACTGGCGTATGTGGTTCTCTAATGTAAGAATTTGGAGGTCAGGATTTTGAACAGACACAGTACAGAAATACCTATATCCCTCAGAAGTGAAAGATCTATTTGCCTTGAAGAAAAGCCATTTATTAAAAGGTGCCCTAAAGTGCTTCCATCTAAACATGAATGTGTTGTTATTGCATTTCAATTTTTCCTAAGTCCAGTCAATGGCTCCCTTATAGACATTATTTGAGAACATGTTGGTTGTGTTACCCTGATGGGATATTTTTTACTTATTTTTTAATGTAATTAGAAATATGTGAGTAGATATAGGAGAACAAGTCTCAAACAATTATAAAGATTATAATCCTAAAGATTAGTTTTCTGACACTAAAAAGAGTTGAAATTGTTGGCGCTTCTAATTTTCTGATAAGCTTCATAACCATCAGTATTACTGCCTAAAGCTGTAAAATTAGATGGTGTACTCCCATAGCAGTCCAATAATGAGAAGATTACTTCTGAAGTAGTTAATTCTTCTTTTTTTTGTTGTTATTTCTGAATGCATACATGCAAATATGACATTTCCTTAAAAAGAGTCAGAAATGTTTCTTGAACAGACAAACATTTTGCAGTATTTTATTGCCAACCAGGATTCATGGGTTAAATGATGGTGGAGAAGAGACACTGTAATTTATTCACACATATAGTCAGATAGATAGAATTTATTCACATGTAGTAAATTAACCCATTAAGTCAAGCAGAGACATACTGGCTCAGCTGAGTAATAAAATAAAAAAATAAAAAAAAAATGTTGACTTGTTACATTTCAGTAGTTTATGAGCAAATTAATTATCCATACCTGAGACATCCTGTAAGCTTTTACCCTCTAAGATTTTTTCATACAAGTGAATAGAAGGGAAGATACCTGGGAATATATATCCCTATTCATGAAGAGCTCTGAGAAGCAAGATGATGGTCCCTGTTCTCAAAGCAGTATTTGAATAGAGTATAAATGAACCAAATAACTTGGTTGTTTCCCAAATGAGGTAATAAATGCTGATGTCTTGGAGCACAGAAACAGTAAATTTATTTTCACATTAGTGAAATAGCAAGCATTTATTTGAATGAATGTCATTAAGGCTAAGTGAATGGTCTGTAACCAGACAAAAACAGGAGAGCAACCCATTCAGAATTCAAGGACTTAAGCTGTATCACTCAAGATAGAATCTCACAAATATTCTTGAATATTTTATGATCTTTAGGAATGAACACAAGTTCATCTATATGCTAGTTACATAACACTGTCACTCTTATGAAAATAGAAAGTGCTAAAACTTCAGCTCTGCAAAAGGTATAGCTGCCCACAATGTTCCAGTTTATGGGTTCCAGCCTCCAACGCAACGAGCACTTTGGTCCTGGTCCAGCAAACAACTCATAGATCTGCTTAACAGCTTGCACGTGAGTAACTGTCTTATGCTAAACTGCTACTACAGCTAAATAGGAGAATCACAAGGTCCTGATATCATAGATTACATCTCTTCCTCACTGTCTCTATGAAATGTTAGCTTTACACTTACCTAATTCACTGGGGTTTTATACACCACCATTCATAAAAGTTAGTCTATAATGTCTCATATTCCAGTGAGAGAGGACTACAAAATGGATAAGCAGATTTTTTTTTCCTCTTACCAGTTTCTTGCAGGAGGAGATGCTTTTGGGAGCTCAGAGAGGTACTAAAGGAGCTGCCTTCTGTCCATTAATGGTATATAATGCAATGTATGCTGGACATCACCTAACTGAGAGATGTTGCCTCTCTCTTTCTCACCTCTTTATCAGCCTTTGCAGAAAGGCTGAATGCATAGCTTTTCACTATCTGTGCTGGTTAGCAGGTTTAGGCAGTGGCAGTTGACAAGGCTTATGCTGTACTCATTGCAACATTGAGGCTGCTCCAGCATGCTCACCTTCAGAGCTTCCAAAAAAGTTCTCTCTGACCCAGCCAGGATTCTAGCCCATGAAAATATGATTCCTCTTACCTCTCTTTTCCCCATGCTGTTTGTCTTCTTACCATCAAAAACATTTTGAAATCCACGTCAGGTCTGGCCTTTAATGACACATGAAGCAGTTTGTCATCACATGAATTGTGCTTTGTGATGCACAGTATTATTACTAATACTTCATCAACATTTTGCACATATCACATGATGAATGTGGGCTAGTGCATTATCCCATTTTCTGTGTGCATCATGAAGCTGCTCCCTTCAATTAGCATAGTTGCAATCTCAGTTATTTGCTTTCTTGCTATCTATCCATCCATGTATAATACGACACATTTCTTACTCTCATCTCAGTATGAAAACACCAAAAGAATTCTTACATCTCCAGAGCACCGTTGGTTACTTTTTACCTAAAACAATGTTCCGATGGCTGTCACAAAGAAAGTTAAAGTGAAATGTCAAAAGCTGTAAGGATGAAAAGCTGCACATGGTAGATACAAGATTCAGTGCACGGCAACTCCCTCTTAATAAACAAGCAAAGATTTATTGGAAGGAAAATTTCCCTGCATTTGAAATTTAACTGCCAACCATCCACATCCTACACATAACTGTCAGAAAGGATGTCTAAATCTGTCCTCATTTATAACATGTGTTGTGACAAGATTTGACAGACTCTGAAAGGGCTATAATTGCCACCTAAACATCCAGCATTTTGTCAACTGCGATCATGTTTAGAGAAAGCATTTATTTCACTTAAAAAAAGCTAGCATTTTTTCTTTCTTCTGAATGAGATGACAGATTTTTTTTTTTTTCTTTTCTCATTAGGGGTTGCAAGTCAGATTTAAGGATTTTTTTTTGTTAATTTTTTTTTTTCAGTTTTTTTTCCAGTGACAGGAGTTAGAACTTTCAGACTGAAAGAATGATTAGCTTGAAGAAACCAATAGCAATTTAACAGAAAGGATGTTTACTGACACCACTGAAAATTTCTGAATGTCAAACTGGTTTTGATAAGCACCCTTCTGAATATGACAACATGAACTGAGGTCAAAAAAGGGGAAGAGTACCCCAATATTTGGCATTCTGTTACTCTGGATAAATGTTACATGGTATTAATCTGTGCATATAGTCATCCTAACATGACCATAAACATTTGTACAAGATAGATATGGGAGCTATTGATGATATGCCCCCATCATGATGTGAACTGTTGGCCAGAGAATTGAAAGAACATTTTGGATGAGGGAAATGAGACCTGTTCTCTTGGGCATTAACAACCCATGTAGTCAGGATTGCAACCAATGCATAACCAATTAACTGCCCTAATGGATCAGTAGTACACAAGCTGTTACCAGGTCTATGACTAAATTGTGCTTTCTTGAAGCACTGAGCACTAAAACTCCCCACTGCTACAGTGAACACTCCCCAGCAGTATTGCTTCAAGTCACTCTGGCAGCATACATGGCTCTTCTGTGTTTATTCACCAAAAACAAACCAGCAATCAAGTTTTATTAACAGGAACATTGACAAAATTCAACAACAATCTGTGCTTTGGAGAGTGTGGTTGCTAGAACTGGTACTTTTTCATACATGGTGGCTGCAGTGGAGACAGCAGAGCTGCATAAAGAGAAGTCCTGGGGATTCTCAGTCCTGACCTGCTCGTTCTTGCCTGGCCTGCCCTTGCCAGGTGCCCTCTTGGTGAGAACTGCTGGTCACCTGGCACATCTGTACTGAGCAGTCACGGGGCTTTTGAGGAAGAACATGGTAAAGTCTTCCTCTATTAGCTAGAGGGGTCAATGATGTGCTAAACATTTCCTCCTGACTGGAGTTTGTCTAAGAAATTGATTGGGAAGCCAAAAGAAAAAGATTTGCTGGACAAGTAGCAGCACAAGCTTGCATTGAGTAACTTTCTCCACCTGTTCCATTCTAATTGCAAGACTCCTACACATTATATTCTTTAACTGTCAGTTCAGGATCTCTTAATCTCAAGTTAGAACCATTACTGGTTCCTTCTTACACAGTTAATTGGCCATAATGGGTGTCCACAGCAATGCCACACTGCAATCCTGAACAAGAGGTAGGATGGCCTCACCCTAGGCCACCTGTAGTCAATCTAAAGCTCAGTTTCAGATCAAACAACTCATAAAGTAATAATCTGACACCAAAGAGTCAGTTTAGAAACAGGAAAGCCTCACAAACTATTAACTGCTATTAGCTAAATGCATTTCCTTAAATGTGACTGAGAAGTACAATCCAACGTCTCCAACATCCACAACTGCAGCGAGGCATTCGATACAACATCAGATGCTTAAAGGAAGAAAACCAACTGATGCCTCTATCAGCTTTTATGAGTTTACACTGAGATACTGACAACCAGTACATTTCCTTGGGAGTATCCTTAAAAAAATGGAAATGTGATTTCAGGAAGAAAGTAAGCAACTGATTCAGTTCTGTTTATCAGATCGATTTATGTGGGCATACAAAATTACTACTTCTGGTTAATTTAGATTAACTTAAAGTTAATATCTGTCCATAAATCAGACTCAATTGAAGAAATTAATAATGAGGGTGTTGTGTGGGGTTGTTTTCTTTTCCTTTTGTCTCAGATTGTATATCCCTTATGTGCTGAGAACTTCTCAACATTCTTGTGTTGCAGTGATGTTGCTTGCTTAGCAAAGCCAGTCTCCTGCCTACATGCTCTGATTCCCCTGTTGTACATGATGTAACTGAACTTTTAAATTCTTCCCCTGAGTGGCTATCGGGGTCAATGGATTCTGGAGGAAAAAATATGAGAAATAAAGGACAAATTGAGATACTGACATTGTGATCAGATTTCCAGCAGCTCCAAATGCCTTTGCAGCTGGAAACAGAGGGGTGTCTCAGGTTTTGCCAGATAGTAAACTCTTCCAGAGAAACTGTTTCATCCTCTCTCCATTGATCTGTACTATGCAGCTTGTAAACACTAGCATCCTGAATGACCTAAAAAATAAAAAGCGGTAGAGGGAAGTTGGAAAAGAGAAATCCTAGTACAAGAGGAGGGAATGGAAGTATTTTCTGTGGGATGATGACAAGAAAAAACCACCTAGGACCTCAAGATGTCTGTGATAAATGCAATGCTGAATTTTCAGCAAATTCAAATTGAATGACAGAGCCCCTTTGATGTCGAGTTGGAATTTATGGTCAGAAGTATTATCAACAAATATCTATAAGGAGAATTGAAAGTAATGCTTTTTAAAAAAGGAGATATTTTAGAAATTTTAAGTAAGTTGCCTTTATTTTGGAAGGAAGGAAAGTTCTGCTCTCTACTGGTAAATAAAGAACAACTTAAAAATTTGACTGAAGTTTACATTTCTAATCAATTGTAACACCAGTGCAGTATAGTAATTAAAGAAAGCATTGTTTTTTCACTCTGTCTTTTTGTTTTTATGATTGCTATGTCTACGAAATCAGACAGTATCTAACCTTGCAGTGGGAATACATCCAGGAGATGACAGCAAACAGGAGTTTTTGAGCCGTTCCTTCTGAGAACATTCCCACACCTGACTTTTTGTAGGTATGCGATTAGTGTTGAAATGTAGATCATACTTCCAAACCTTTCCAGATGCTAATTTGGAATTCCCTCTTGGGTACCTGTGACTAGTTTAGCAAAGTAGAAAGATAAACTCCTAGGTCTGTGAACGTATGCAGCCAGGTCAAGGAGCACAACAGAAAAGATCCTGCCTATCCTAAAATATCATCCTCACTAGACCTAAATAAAGGGGTTTGAACCTAAATGCTAGCTTTCATCAAAATTTTGAGTACATAGATATGAAAAATGGAAAGAAGCCTTTAAAAATTACAGTGAAAATTCCATTCCCTACTCCAGGGGAGTTTTAATTATTTAGTATAATGTCTATAGTCATTAACATCTGCTAGTGGCTGTCCTTATGTTTATGTGCTACTCCATTGCCAGAGATTTTAGTAATCAGTTTTTGCATTTTGCTCTTGAGATCAGAAACATATTATGCTGGTTTTTTCTGAGTCACCTTTTCCTAAATACTGAGCAGCAAGCATTTGGTTGTAAAAATAAGACTAAAATAGCTGTTTTGATGCTCAAATGGATGGAGTTGTGCAGCTCTGAATGCTAATAAGCTGTAGGTAAAGAATGTTCCCGCTTGTGGGAGTTTGCTCAAGCTAAAAATAACCACCTGACCTGCCCTCATCACAATAACATTGTGGAACTTGTTTCTCCTTGAGTGACTGAGGAGCAGGTGACATAGCCATACATTTTAAGAAAAAAAGAGGCTGTTTCTCTCATCTCCAAGCTGCCTGAATGCTGGAATGCCATTTTTTATGCATCTTATGGGAAACTGCTTCATGAATTCGTACATAAAAATCATTCAAACATAAAAGTCAATTCAGGAACTCTCCAATTATTCTTTGTAAGAAAACACCGCTGTATTTTTCGTGCTTTGCATGCTGTTGTGTTGCTATGATACAGAGATGCCACCTTTAAGTGAAATGGTGCCAGCAGGCTAATGGCCACCAGAGGAGCACAGAGGACCTGCCTTCAGCTCTCTCTCAGGAGGGCTATGGGAAAGTTTGTTTGGGTGCTTGTCAGAGGCCTCAGCTGAATGTCCTCGCAAGAAAGATTCTCTATGTGAGATAAAGAGCTGATCTTGATGGAAATGGAGGGAAAGGTTTGCTCTCTAGTCCTTACAAATGTGCTGTAGAAGAGCAAAAGAACTGGGAAATATGTCAAAAAGACAACAATAATATTTTCAGATTCAGAATGGGCCAACAATAGATTAAGAAGCACTTAGATGAAAACATATCTATCTCAAACGGCTATGTTTCTCAATTATGTTTGTTCCACATTAATTCACTCATTAAATGACTTAGATACTGTTTGAGAAAAGTTTTACCTGCCGTTTACTAATTCAACTGCAGGGAATGCAGCTGTGGTTGTTTATTGTTCTTAAAGACAGTGATGTTTGTGTTCTGTGGCTATAAAAAGATGACTGTAAAAATACACAGGCAACAAATTAATTCTGTTCTGCAGTTTTTCCCTCTAAGATTAGACTATTTATTTGAAAAATAGTTAAATGGATACAAGAGTTCAGTTCATCTTTATCACATGCTCAGGGTTTTATGAGAAAGGCAATAAACTGGAAGTATTTTGAATGCCCCATGTTACCAATATTAAATGTAATGCATTTTATTTTCTGTAAAATGCTATATGTGATGGATTTTAGAAAATAAAATAGTTATCACAGAAAAATAGATCAGCTGTGCCTTGTCAGACTTGAGAGAGATTTTACTTTATTGTTGCTCTCACAAACCTCTGAAGGAGAAGCTTACACAACCTCCCATGACATCTATTTTAGTACTTAGTAATCCTTACCACAAGAGTGGCCTTGTCTAATTTAAACTTTCTCTGCTGCTGCTTTGCAGAAGGGCTGAGGCAGTTTGGTGACTCATTGTTACCTACAAAAGGAACAATTCTTTTTGCCTAGCAAAAAGAAAAAGACAAACCTCAAAGCCGCTATCTGACCATGTAGCCTCTATGCTGAGTTTCTGGGAACTATGAGACAATCCTGTGCAGACCATCAGCTTAGAAAGCATAACCCCTACATTTTAGTTGGGTCCAGATTGTCTGCACACAATTTATGTATTAATTCTGTCTTTGCTGATATAGAACACAATTGGTTTACTGATGGCAACATAACCACCCACCTTGTTATATGAAAATAGAAAAAGCTGTTGGTAAAACAACATTAAAAACTCATACCTCAGTTGTGGTTTGAAGCACTGAAAATGAAAAACTGTATATAAAGAAAACAGAATTCACTAAAAATAATTACAGGCTGTTCTTCTGGAAAATTGCATATGGATATTGGAATTCCTTGTGTAACTTCTTCATTCCCCAGATTCTCTCTTCCCATTGCTCCCTACAGTCACGCATATAATGGAGGCTCCAAATCTGCATTTTGCCTAATATTTTGGATTCACTCAGGCACCCACATCAATTCCCTCTGAGGTATTTAATGCCACACATATTAAATATTATAGAGAATATTAAATTTAGATGCATCTAATTAAAGCCTGTAATCTCCAATCTATTCTTTACTGGATAACAACCTGTCCTGTCTGGATCCTCTGTTTTGAAGGTGATAAGTCTTTGACTTCTCCAGGAATAATTTGAAGAGAATCTTCTCTTTCCCCTGTTCTCCAGGAATGAGTACATTCTTATGAGCACCCTCTCTCAGGGTTTAAGTTCCAGACTCCTTGAACAATCACCAGCGCATGTGAAGAATAATTAATTTCTTAACTCTTTGCTGTAGTCTTCTTCATATTTGTCTGGTTGTCTAAGTGTCAGTGTATGAATTTGTAGACCACAATATTTTCTGAACTTATCCTACTTCTGTGTGGATTTTAACAGCTCTTCTATATTTTTCCCCAATAACAGTCTCTAAGCCATTCAATTTAATTAAGAATCATAGTTTCTAAAATCAATTATCCTATACAGAGTAACTGTCAAGTCTTCAAATACAAATCCCATATAAATACATATCTTTCTTCAACTTTTCTTGAATTGTACTTGCTTCACATATAACTAACTGCCTCTTTTGATTAAATATGACTTATTTCCTTCATGTTGAAATGTCTGTTTTTCCAAGAATGTTTCTGCACTCTTCTTTGAAGACTGGGATTACATAAAGTCACTGGCATTTTGATTTTTAAATTTAAAAAGTGAAATTATGATCCTGGCCCCTCATGCCTAAAAAGGCTTCATTCATTCAGAGTCAATAATAACTGCCGAAGTTGAGATTTTTTTCAAAGGAATTTAATATACAAATTTGTTCCAATTTGTGACCTCTGAGGAGAGAAAATACATTACTCACATATTCAACAGGATGTTCCTGCAAACATAGCAAGTATAAGAGGGGCTGAATGAAGGAAAATAAAAGGCTGCAGATTTTGCAGTTCCAAGTATACTTTCTTGGAAGTGACAGACTCCCCTTGGAAGTATCACAGTCATACATGGTCTCACATACAACACAGAGCACAACAGACTTCGATTTATTTATATGAACAAAAACATTTTAAAAGCTGTAAACAAGTAAACTGATACAGTAATTAGTCATGCAAAATAACATTGCTCTTCCATAGTTTATTTTCATCAGTCATATCAATCACTGCAGAGTAGATGCATTAAGGATGTTCCAAGGTTAAAGCAGATGCAAAATTATAAATTGGAGCCACAACTTATAACCTGAAAAACTTTTTGATTTATAATTCTGAGACAGCCTGTTGTAGGTTTCAGCATCAGCTTAATGTGAATCTATTTCCTTTTTAATCAGTCCGTCTTTGATCATGGTGATGTTTATTTTGCATTAATTTTATGTGCCTTTGGAGGTAATGTAACTGTGATAAAAGCCAATTAGTTTTGCACCATCAAGAAGGACAATGAATTGTGACTTGGCAAAACAAAGATAAAATTAACCATTTGCCTAAATGGTACCATTCATTGTTGTTTTCTCAGAAGGCTTCTGCTGTAATGTTCAGCTCCATGAACAAAAGAACTCAGGATAGGCGAGTTTACCTAAAGTAAAACACATTCTGAAATGAACACTACAGGAATGTAGCAACACTGCAGTAATCCAATGTGCATTTTCCACAAGACTTTAGATCTGTCTGAAGATTGTGTTTCACACACATGAATAAGTGATGCAGTGAGGAATAAGCAAGCAGTTCGGTTCTTGTGGTTAAGGCTTTTCAAATAAGTAAATTGAATTGGGTGGGGAATGCTTCACACCAATCATACGAGGTTAAACAGGGGCAAGATCCAGATTCTGCAACTGGGACAGAGCAGGAGGTACAGACAGACTGGGAAATGAGAACCTGGAGAGCAGTGCCAGGAAAGGGACCTGGGGGTCGTGGTTGATGTCAGGTTGAACACGAGCCAGCAGTGCCCTGGCAGCCAGGAGGGCCAACCCTGTCCTGAGGGGCATCAGGGACAGCATGGCCAGCTGGGCAAGGGAGGGGATTGTCCTGCTCTGCTCTGAGCTGGGACAGCCTCACCTCGAGTGCTGGGGGCAGTTTTGGGTGCCACAGTATAAAAAAGACATTGAACTGCTAGAGAGTGCCCAAAGGAGGTGAAGGGCCTTGAGGGGAAGCCGTACAAGGAGCGGCTGAGAGCACTTGGTCTGTTCAGCCTGGAGTGAAGGAGACTGGGAGACCTCATTGCAGTTACAACTTCCTCACTGAGGAAGGGCAGGCACTGCTCTCTTCTCTGTGGGGACCAGTGGAAGGACCTGAGGGAATGGAGTTATTATATCTGAGGAAAAAACAGACCTAAAAGGAACCATAGGTATGCTAAAACAGAAGATCAGAACTCAAATTCCTATTGAGAGATTAGCAGAGAAACATGAAAAGAAAAAAAAAGAAGATAAAATACAATTACAAAAGTAAAAGTACTATGTTTGGGCAAGAAGAGTACAAAAAACCAGTATTTCAGTTAAGGTAATTTGAAACAAGAGCTAAGAGTTATATCCTACTAGAAAGTGAACATGAGTTAGCAGATTTCATGCTGCTATGAAAAAGCCAAACATCACACTAGAATCAATTAACAACAATAGAGACTGCAGGAGACCTGGCACAATATTCCTGTCCTGTTCACATGGATTGATTAGATCACCTCCCAAGGTTGCATCCATTCCTCTTTATAAGCTGCCAGAAGCACTGTTACAATACTTGCTTTATTTCAGAAAAATCACTTTCCTTTAAACCATTGAGATGCTGATTTAAGGTTGAAATTTTCAGAAGACCTAAGTACCCAACTGCTACAGAACTCAGAAAGGTTTGGATGCTGATGGTAACTGAGCAGACTCTATAAAGTGAGTCAAAATGTTCTCATAACTAATACTTGAATTAGCTCAGAGATTATTTTTTTGTTAATTACCTCTATTTGTGATTGATTGCTGCAGCCCAGTTTACAACACAGATTCTTCTCTTTTGGGAATCCACATTTGCTTTTCTGTAAAGGTAATAACAACTGCATTTTGATTGGAATTGTATTTCTCTGATAACTCCCACTGCTTCAGAGAGACATTTCCACCTCTCTTTATATTCTGTATCTAAAACAAGGAATACTTAGGGCCATCTTTATTGAAACAGCTGAATTCTCTCATGTTTCAAATATTTTTTATTGTTCTAAAGGAATACTTTGGAATCAAATCTGTTTTTCAAACAATCTTTTAATTTTCATGTATAAGAAACTTCCATATCTTTAAAATAGCCCTTAGACATGTTATGAGCCTAAATTTTTAAGGAAAAATAGTCACATTTCATAGCAATTATAAATACAAATCATCAATCAATTATAGAAACAAAACAATAATGGAGAATCAATCTACAAAACTATTCTGTCTAAATAAAATTGTCATAATTTCAACTAATGGGCAGGTAAGGTCTCAATTTCTTATTTTCATGGCAGAGAACACAGGATTACATGCAATGGATAGCCTAATGCTAAGAGCAGTGATGTGTACAGAAGATAACACAGCATAGGGTTTCTATACTGATGTTTAAAGCAGAGCAGAGAAAGCTGTTTCAGGTTATAAAACTCATTTGTTCTTTCAGAATACAGGCTAATTTTTTTCTAAATTTCATTCAGAGACATGGAAAATGAGTCTTCTCAAAGAATGAGGCTTCCTATTAACACATTTGGAAATCTACTTGAAGATGTGCACCTCTGGAGGAATTCTGCAACATTGGAAAAGGTACAGAGTATATAAAATTTTAACAAATGCTTTGAGCAAGGGGAGAATGAGAGAAAGATGGATACTTGTTCTATTGACTTGAGCTTAGTTTACCTTTCTGACTGTTTATTTCTGGTTACTGATGACAAGTTTCCAGCATGCCTCTGTAGTAGTATGAATTCATGGAGTTAACAGAATATGAGAGGTAGGGAAGAAAGTTTAAATTGCAGAAGAGCATAAAATTAAGTACTGAGTTATTTTAAAGCAATTTGTTTTTCCATGGAAATTTGTACCTTTTCTAGCTGGCTTCTTTAAAAGATAATTTCATTCTGTTTTTCATGTAGTGATAGAAATATTGCAATTTCAGCAGTTAAATCAAGAGAATTTGACACTCTTTTGATGAGTCATAGTAATGATAAATCAAGATAATTTTAATTAATATTAACACTTAGAGTAATGTAGTTTTGACCTACAACTGAATGCTTTAAAACGAGTGCCTTAAGCAAAACCATCTCGGGATGCCTTAACTTCTCCATAAATATAATTTCAGGAAAATCCAATCCATGGTAAATCATGTTTTACCATCATTCTTTCCGCCATGGGGGTGGTGACATTTCTAACACATTCCCATAGACACAAAACAGAAAGACAGTTTTGTGTAGACACAAAACTTCCAAAACTGAAAAAGTACCACCTAGAGCTTGTACTTGACAATATAAACTGGCCCATCTTTTTTTTTTTTTTTTTTTTTTTTTTTTTTGTACTATGTATTTTTGAGGAAAAAACTAAGTGACAAGTATGTCTACCCATGCAAGAAGATATTGAATGGACTTAGATCTGGAAACAGAGATGGAAGAAATCCTGGTAATGAAGTCCTGAAGCCAAAAGCCTGAGAGATCAGGATTTTTATATTTTCACAATTAAAATAAAACCAAAAAGCTGAACCTGGAGACACCCCCATACCATATGGAAAAGTTTAACAGAATTAAAACAAAACTGCCAAAATTTTTTAATGGCAGCACTTCAAGAACCAATGGTGCTGTCAGGGCCCAGTAGGCAAGAGAGCAGAAAGAGAATGGGGATTCTGAAGAGAGATGATTGAAGTAGATTAGGGATCTTGCTTTGACTTAAATTGTCATTAGTGAAAAAAAAAATCTATGAAAGCTTGTTTTAGGCTTGTTAGAACTTGTTTTAGGCATCTTACTAAGAGTTACTTAAACACTGGAAATTAGGTTAGATTTTAGGCTGCCCACATGCCAGTTTGATGCCCCCAGATATATTATGTACAGTCTAACATGGCTTCAAATAGAGTAATACTTAACATGAAAACTTTTATTACTGTGAAAAGTTAAAATTCCCTTACTTCATTTAAAGAACGTAGACTGTCTGCAAGGATTGCAGTGGTCATCCACAGAGAGTTTCTGACCCTTAAAATGAAGTAAATTATTGGCACAGCTTCCCATAATCACTTGCAGCAACCTATTATATTCATTAGTAATCACACTCTTCTCAATTAGAGATGATCTTGGGATTGGATATGTATGAATATGCAACACTGCATTTTGAAATAGGTATAGCTACCCAAAAACTCAAATTACCATTATAAATCTATTTAAATTAAAGCTTAGAAACACTCAATCTTATCAGCAAGACCCATGTTATATAACAGGCTTGGATCAGCTGCAATGCAGTGCCATAGTTCCTCAGACTCTCCCCAACCCCAAAATCTTTAGTCACTTTTGAAAGCAATATTTAGCTTTGGAATATGTAACTAATTTTAGAAATCCTGAACATCACCCAAAGTATATTAAGTCTGAATTACTTTCCCACAGGGATTTAAAGACAGAAAGAAATATATAATTTTAGGCTGAGCCAGGGACTTTTCCCAGTTAAAACCAAGCAGCTGACCTATGGTAAACCCTTCATGTTGGCCGGGTAGAATATACTGTTCCCACCTCAGTAAATGGTGCTGAAGTTAGTGAGTCTGATGTGGCCACAGCTGAAGTCAGAGAATATTTTGTCACTGGCATTGGTTACAGCAGGAGGGGATTGTTTGCTATAGAATCAATTCAAAGGAAAAAAAAAAAGGCAAAAAAAAAAAAAAAAAAAGCTTATACATCAGTTATCAGTTTCTTTCTTGATAATTCTACTTTCTTCTCTGGCTTCTACTTTCAAAATATACCAAATTAATACTCTTCTACCTAACTTTGAACATTTTCTTTTAATTGTACTTCTTGCCATCCTATTACTAAACCAGACTTTAGTCCATCAGCAATAACTACCAGAGTTTTAAATTTTAGATTTTCCAACAGAAAATCACAGCTCTTGATCATTGCTGCATTTCAAATATATGCCTGAAATGTCATGGTATGTCATTTGAGACCACTATTAAAATTCTTCATCTAGCTCAGGTCTATGTGGAATGAAAAGGAAATCTGTTCAGTTTTCCTGCACTCAGTAGTATCCACTGAGTCTCTCAGTCATGAGTTACACTGTCAGTCCCAGTAATTACTTCCTATTATAATGAAGGATGGACATTCCTTTCCCTTGGCTTTCTTTGCATGTGTAACTGAACACTGAAGTCATCAGTGTGCAAAATTAACTTCTCTGCAGAGAGACTCCCAGCTGACCATGCCTTGAGCAGAAGGTGGGACTGGAACCCTACAGGGCTCTTCCTTTCCAGCCTTAATTATTTTATGGTACTTCATATCCTGAACATCAGAACCTTTAACAATTATTAATGGAGCCAGGGGCTGAAAAAAGGGTGCAGACTGCTCAGGAGCAGCAACTAATATCAAATACCTGAAGCAGTAGAAGCAAGACTACTAGAGACTATTTATTTAGTAGTTGTTACTGACTGGTTTGGCCAAAAATATGGTAAAAGAAGAATTGCAGAGGGGTTTTAAAATCAGTATTAGGCTCTTCCTTGCCATCTCAAAATTATAGGAAAAACAAATAATCCAGGAAAGTTCAATTCATAGCCTCTAAGATCCCTTTGTTCAGTGGCATAGTTATAGGAAGAAATATATTTTAAAAATCAGAATAACTTCACCACCACTTTATTTGCTTTCCTTTTCAGCATTTATAATGTTGCATTTACAAAAGGGTGCTGTTTACTATGCTTCTGCTAAGACTGCATTTAAAAAATATGGAATAAGCTGCCACCTAGAGTTAAATCCTTGATGTTAATATTGGTTACATTTATATTCAAGATAGACAGTTTTACTATTACAATATTCAGGACCCAGGTACAGATGTCAGCACAGTCTTTGAACACTGGCAAAGGAAGTACACATTAGATATAGATTACATATGGAATCTGATGATGTACCTAATTTCTTGACTGACATAAATCCACTTAAAAATCAGTAAGGAGCTAGAGATCATTACTGGCATATGTTATTCTCACTCTGTTAATGGTGATCAATAGTCTGAGCAAGTATTATTGAAACCAGGGTGCCAGTTTTTCATCTGGCAGTCACTTTCTGTCCATTAGGACTGCTTGTGTATTAGCAAGCCTCAACAAATTCATTAGCTGTTTGACTTCATCCTAGATGTATTTTAAAGTAAATAAATATCTACTGCCCCCTATACCTACTGCAAGAATTCTGAATTTTATTTTTTTATTTAAACTATTATTAACTATGTTAAGTAAATGTGGTGAATTGACCTTGTCTGACTGTCAGATGCCCACCAAGCTGCTCTCTCAGGTCCCCTCCTCATCAAGGCAGAGAGAAAAGAAGATTAAAAGCTCATGGGTCAAGATAAAGGCACTTTAATAAAAGAAGCAAAGACTGTACATTGAAGAAAAGCAAATACCAAAAGAAAAAGGAAGGTTTATTCTCTACTTCTTATCAGCAGGCATTGTCCAGCCATTTTCTGGGAAGCAGAGCCTCAGTACTTATAGCAGCCCCTTCAGAACACAAATACCTTAAAAACAAGTTGTCCATTTGGCACCTTCCCCACATCCCTTACCTTTAATTGCTGGACAGGATATCACATAGCATGGCAAATCCCTGTGGTGAGGGTGGGACAGCTCTCCCAGCCCCCTGCCCACCCCCAGCCTGCTGGCCTTTGGCAGGGGGGGATGAAGAGACAGCCTTGATGCTGTGCAAGCATCACCCTGCAATAGCCAAAACACTGCTGTGTTATCTGCACTGCTTGGGCTACACAGACAAGCCCCAGCACCACGGTGCTGCTGTGGGGAAAGTTCATTCCATCCCAACAATAACTTGAAAGTGCTGACAAGTCCTCTGCTGCCCTGTAGAAAAGTGATCTCAGCATTAAGGCAGCTGCGACAGCAGTGAATACTGCAGGTGGGCATTGACTAGTCCTTTGAGTAGTTATCTTCTCCAGACACTGATGGTTTGTGTAACCTGATTTCCCAGAGCAGTTTACACAGGTATTTAAAAAAAATCCCCTCATTAGAGATACAACAAGAAGTACATAAGAGATGTATACTGTGCAGTCTATAGCAGAAAGGGGGATGGAAGTTAGAACCCTTTAATACCTTCCCTTACACTAACACCTCTCAGTCCTTTAATGCAGAACAACTTATTGCATACTCTTTTTGAGCTAGTATTCTAATACAATGCGGTTGACCAAATCATGCCATATGTTCACAAGTATGGAAGCCTCTTCCCAGTAAGATTTTAATGCATTGTTCCCTACAAATCAAACTGGAAGTCAGATTTCAAATCCTACAAGCTGTGAAGAAATCTATGATTGAGTAGAGAAAATAAAAAATTAGTAAACACATACAAAGGAACGGCCCACAAGATTAAGCCATTTTACCTTCCCCTCCCATCTCCTTTTGCAACCAACTGATCAGCTTGGGAGTGGAGAAGTGGTAGATCAGGTTTGGTAAGCAAAACTTGCTTGAAAAGAGGGATAAGGCAGACCTCCAAAACAAGGCAGAAAGGGGAAAGAAGGAATTGATGAGAGGGAAAATATTACTGGGAATATTTGATACCTTTTCTTTTAAATCAACAGAGCTGAGTGCCTCTTCAGGCACTAATGTCCACAGCACAGGGAATGGACTGGGGGAAAGAGAATGTTAGGATAGGTCATGACTGGAGAGCTGTCTTGGGTGGATGTAGACCTTTTAAGATGGACAGACCCAGGACAGCAAGGAGAGGGAACAGCTCTTCACGTGTGACAGCAACAGGGATGCCCAGAACTCTACCCTGAGATGGACAATGATGCAGTTGAATGCTTATGGACTGGGATGAGAGGAGACATCAGGATGGACAATGTTTGGTGGGTGTCTCCTACAGGCTGTCTGATCAAGGAGGTCTCTTCAGACAACTGAAGCACCTTCACATTTGTAATTATTCATCAGGAATACTTGAACCACCAGTTATCTGATAGACAACAGAGCAGAGCACAAGCAAGCCAGGAGGTTTCTGGAGGGCACTGGTGGCCTCTCCATAACATGGGCAAGTAAGGAACAGACAGAGGGTAGCTTTGGCTGCAGTGACTCCACATGACATTGTGGAGTTCAGGATCCTGAGAGAAGGAAACCAATCCAATAAACAGAATCACAGCCCTGACTTTCAGGCCTCTTCAGGGGGTTACTTGGAAGAATCCCACGGATAGTCCCAGAGGAATGAGGGGTCTAAAATACCTAGCTGCTTTTCATGATCTTTCCAGCTGATAGGCAGGAGGTCAAGCAAAGGCCTGCATGGATGAATAGTGAACTCCTGAAAAAATTCAAATGTAAAACAAGTAATAAAAACAAAACCAAAAAAGTGGTGGTTTGTGCATATTCACTGTATTGTCACTATATACTAGAAGCGTAATGCCTTGCTCCTCTGTTATAACTTACAACAAGCCTCAAATCCACCAGTAAATTCTATCTCAGCAGCTGATATGATATAACCATGTTACTCCCTGTTACAGGGCTGTCATGCAGCATTAAGTCTGTCACTAACAATTTAGAAGCATTTGTAAAAGCCATGCTGTATCATCATCATTGTTTGTGAAGACTCCTCACATCAGACACAGAAATAGTGAAAAAGTTTGCACAAAGCCATTAAATGTTTAAAAATTGCTTCTATTCTTGCAATTGAAGTACTTAGTCCTTAAAATACAGGGAAACTGTGCAGTTCAGTCCATGTCAAGTAATTATTTATCAAGCTATAGTTCTAATGTAATAAATTACTGTTTCCCTGCATTGTAAGTCTACTCTGCTTGTAAGATTTTTTGCTTCATTGACAGCAATTCCTTTCTTTTTCATCCACCTAACTTTGTTTAAGCTGGGTGACCTTGAAACAAAGGTTTTGACATGTAGTAATGGCAGATAATCCATTTCACACATTTGGAATTGTTTGTTTAGTTTCAGTATCATTAAAATCCTCTAAAAAGAAAAGAAAAAGAGGGAATATTATAAGGGGTATAGCTTGTCTGCAGTAGCTAAAGATCTTGTTCTTTGTTTTGAGCATACCTGAGATGTTCAGAATCAGAGCCTCATTTAGTATTGTTTGAAAGGGACATGGCATGATATTTTCAAAAAGTTAGAAATACGTATTTTGTTATAAAAAGTACATTTATCCTTGTAGATTATCAGTCTTGAAGGCCTCAGATACCTAGGACAAGCAGTGTGAATACCTGGATTATCCATAAATGTATAAGTATTCCCTAGAAGCAGGACAATTTTTTTTTAAATGTAAAATTGCTTTCATCTGCAGTATTTACATACAGGTTTCTTCAAGGACTTGTGCATCTCAGTACTCAAGTTCAATGACAGACAATCAAAGCAATGAAAAGCATTTGAAAAAACACATCTTTTTAAATTCAGACAACTTAACTCCTTCAAAATACAGGTTTCTAGCTGATCACTTTTTTCTTTTTTTTTCCTTTAATTAGATCTATGCAAAGGCTGGGTTCTAACTCTGCTGGTAGCTCAGGCAGCCTTTGTTCAATAAGCAGCCCAAGTACAGACAAGATAAAAAAAAGGTGGTGTAAAAATAAACTGCAATGACCCAATTCTAATGTGAATAAACACAACCTATGACCTCCACAGTCTGGAATTTTGAATCTCAGTCCCATCTGGAAGACAAGACAAGGGGTCAAATATCCCTGTCTCTACCTGCCTAACACACTTGCTTTGCTGCAGTTGATCTAATTCACTAGTCACATGCTTTGCCAACTTCATCTAGGACCACTGAAATCATGTGAGTAACACTGGAAATTGTGCTGCACTGGAGAGACCTGCAGCTACACTCCAAGTATGCCTCTGGCTGCAGAACCCTCTGTTTTGCAATTTGGAAGTCAAATTGCAGAGCTTAGCAAATAGCAGCAGTTAATAACCTGTTCTGACGTCTGTTGTCACTGAACAGGCTGAGATAAAGTTCCCATTGAAGAAACACAGAAACCAAACACATATCAAATTTTCCTTACAGACCTTCTTCAGAAATTCTAACACTATTAATGAATACACCAAGTACTGATAGAAAGGCAGGATTATTCTGGGAAAAGTCCTTCCTTGAGGAAAGAAGTTCTTTCATCTAAATTTCTCAAGCTAAGTCCTGTTTCCTCAAGCACCCATCAGTAAAGTAATACCAGTTAATGGCTGGTGGGTTTTTCAGTAAGAATCATTATCTTCTAACAAAAAGGAAGTAAAACTAATGGCTAGTCTCGATACAGGCAGTGAATTGGGGTGGGAGGACTGGAGGGAGCAGGCTGAGCCCCAGCCCAGCTCCCATCCCGCAGCCAGACCCCGGCGCTGCTGGCCCTGCCGAGTGCCACCACGGGCACTGCCAGGAGCTGCAGGAGGGCATCCCCAAGGCCCTTTCAATCCCAGACATTCTACAGCTCTCCAACATTCATTGCAGAACTACACATGGCAAACAGATCAGCATAATTCATAGTCCCATCCAGTATTAAAGTCATAACGCAGTACAAAACCGACGTCACCTGGCACAGGTTGAGAAACACCACACAAGCCCTTTGAAAACATAAGGAAGCATCCAGCACCTTTGATTTCCCTAGGAAAGCACGTTCTTGCTTATTTCACTCCTACTGCTTTCTCCACCACTCCTTCCTCTATTTTATGAGATGCTACTGTGGAAACTTTGATCAAGCAATAAATTAGTTGCAGACTTTTAGACAGGGAACTTGTTTTATTAACTCTACTCCAAGATGTTGAGCAAGGGGGCCTGAGAAGGAATAGGTTTGTAGTACACATGGAAAAATGAGAGTTTTGGCTTAATTCTGCACCCAATAACAATCAATCATAAGGAACTTAATTTTCAAATGAAGGACAAGGCAGAGCTTAAATGGAGGTCTTGGGCAGGGGCAGAAGCTGTGTGGGTCCAGGTCTCATGTAAGGATTCTCACAGCAATTGCACCCTCTCTGTGCACTCAGGGCCCTGACATGAACCATATGTCTTCATTCACCATGAGAATTCCTCTGGAATCACGCTCAACATGATGAAAAAAAGTAACTCCAAACTTTTGCTTTGAGTGGCTCAACTGTTAACATTAAACAATCAGATCATGTCTGAAATCCTCTCAGAAAGACAATTATCCTAAAAAGATCATTATATATAGGTATACCTTTAGAAATATTATAACACCAGATGGGAGGAAGACTTGGGAAAATACTCATTAGTAACAATCTGCTTTGCATCAGAGAATGCAATTTTTAATCTTCAAGAGACTCTGTACTAAGCAATTGTTGTGAAGAATAAGATACAGTAATTCTTGAAAACAGTTTGTCCCAAATTTATAAGAAATGTGTTTTTTGACATGGCTGTCTGTCTGACAGATAGGAACTGCATTAGAGATATGCTCTGACTTTTAAAAAATTCTGTGAATTCATATACCTATCAGTAGCTTTGTCCTTTGATTGGAGAGGTTTTTATTTTTAATTTTGGCTCAATTCTTCAGCTAAGCATAAACGTAGAGCCATCATTGTGGAAGATGTAATGCACTAAATTAGGTCTCCTGGGGCCTATATGGGAAGAAAGAAGGAAAGAAATGTGATTAAAAGGAAATTCAGACAGATTGTTATGAAGCTGGCAAAATAAAGAATTTTACGGTATTCCTGACTTAATGTTAGAAGCTTGGGAGAACATCAAAAACTACTACAGATTTTCATGAATAAACATAATTCTAATTGGATTGACAGACAACGTAGAACGAGTTTCACAAGTGAAATGCTCGTCAGTGACACCCTGTCCTCTCAATCCAGGGATGGCAAAACTACCGTGGAAGTGGCAGTTCTAGTCCACTTTACACTTGATCCACAGAGTAAAGGGTCATCCCCGAATACATATCCAGGGAATATGATGTGACTTCACATGAGATATATTGATTTAGAGGCTCATTTTTCTTGAGCTTTAGTTTGTTTCTCACTTGTTTTGCAACTCAAAATCACTTAACGCAATCTCACTTTAGGACCCTGTGCATTAAACTGACTGCATGGGCTTCAAAAAGATCACGATCAGAATTTCTTCTATATAATTGTTCATGGGTTTACGTTAAAGCAACTGTGAAAAAAATGCAAAAGAGAGTCAAAAGATAATGCGACTTTTTTAAACTTGAATTTGGCTTTTTTTTGTGTGCACTTTCCCAAGAAGTTAAGAAATGGTTCTCCTTATGCAAACTCCCCTCCTGGTAACTTGGAAGCTGGTAGCACCAGTGACCACAAAAAGCACTAAGGTTTCACATATATCCTCATACTCAGTGAAAAAGAAAATTACACCTATAGAGAGAAAAGAGCTGCTACTAATGTTCATTAGAGGAAAAACAGAATGAATAAAATGGAAACATTTCTATCCTATTTAACAGAATTGTTTGGCTGGGTTACTTACACTGGCCAGCCAGCACAGATGTAACTGAGCTAGCCATACCATAAAGGCAGCAGGTAGAATTAAAGTAGATTTAGGATATGCTGAGTGCTGGGCTATTTGGGTTTTTTTGCAAGTTGTGGTGGACATTGGAGACACTGTTAGGGATGAGGCCAATAAAGCTCTTGGAGAAGATCAGAGTTCTGCAGTGGGTGCGTTATTTGGACCTATGGCAACATGGGATTATTGCAAGTGTTCATGGCTACATCATAAATCACATAAAACCAAACTTTAATGTTAATTTTCAGTTTTTAAGACAACTTATTCTGCTCCTTAAGATTTATAACTAGCCTTTAAAAATACATTTTTAACTTAAAATTACCATAAACATTAAGTTTTGTTATTCTGGGTCTTATACGAAGAGATTACAGGAGCTTCCACCATTTTATTTTGAAATCTCATACCTTAACTGAAGTAGGAAGAAACTGTATCTTTAATAAGATAACTTTTCTCCATTGTGTGTTTTGATTGTAATACATAAGTAAGTACATATTGAGTTATAAAACAGTTTGGCTATAAATAAATTTTTATGATTGAACTATGGAATGCATCCACAGATATTTAAAATTTTAAATTAGACTCTAGTTTTTCTATCATGCTCTTTTCTTGTCTTCCATGCTCATTTCTATAGCAAAATATTTTAGAAATACCAACATTCCCCAAAAGTTACATTAAAAAGATCCATAAAAGATCATAAACTCCAGAAAATCTTCCAAATTCTTGCTACGAATATGCACCATTACATGAAAAAGCTACTGATGTTTGCCTATAAAACAATAGCTTCATGCATGGATGATGATTACTTTCCCAAACGTCCTCCATAATTACTTTAAAAGAGGTAAATAGTTGTCATTATATTTCTTAGTATTTTAGAACTTGGAAAATCTATTGCAAAATGAAATTTCCATCAATTCAAGTAAGTATACGAATAAATCAATCTCTTTCTCTCCTAATTTCTATATTAAACACAGTTGCATATAGAAGAAGGCTTTAGTACTTCATCAAGCATTTTGAATATATTTGCATACAGAATAACCAGAAAAGACCAAATTACAACATAGAACACATTTTTATAGTAGTTATAGCCTATGCCAAATGGAGAGCATCTTTTCTATGCAAACAAAAAAAAAGTCTAAAAGTAGTATGTGACTGTAGTACTGCTGTTGCTATGGATGTTCTGAATGTCCTCCTTAACATCTTTATCTCGTTAGGATACATTATTAATATACAAGGACAATATAAGGACATACAAATTCCTTAATCAAAATTTAAAAACTCCTAAATTATTTTTATAAATGTGAAGTTGTAGGCCTTTTTCTTTTTTGATCTACTTTTATGCTATTACATTATTTCTTAAAGCTTTCTCTTTGACCACTAACAACGAAACTTTATATGAGTGTGGGGTTTTCAAGAAAATCAAGATAATATAAGTCCCAGAAGTCTGACAAAAGTACCATAGCCAGATGTGATATTAATGAGCAACTTTTATTCTGCCATACAGTATTTGAATATTGGAAGCATCAGAAAAATAGGGAGAAAACCCAACAACAAAACAGCTGTAAAGTATCAAAGGGGGCAGAGTTTCTTGCACTTTCGATTCCTTAAAAAATTAAATCTGATGCTCTGCAGACCTTTGCAGGTGGCTGGCAGCACTGAGTCTCAGCTAGTCCGCGGAGATTGGCCTGTGACTTCAGAGCTGAAAAAGAGCTGAGAAGCTTCTGCAAATCTATCTTTAGATATTTCAGTTAATTATCTGGCTGCCATGCACTACAGAGCATCCCAGAGGGTTGTGAACAGGGCAGCAGGGCTGGATGTGTGCTCCTGAAGGACACAGGTGCCGCTACCAGCAGACAGCAAACACCTACACAGGCAATAGGTACCCTTTAAAATTCTTCAAGTAATTTCATGGAGCTGGGAATTCCAGGGGCTTAACAGCTGTAACATCAAAGGCTGCACATGAATGAAAGACTTGGAAACACTCCCAAAGCTGGTAAAGAAAGACGACATAAAATCAGACAGCTATGCATCTTGAACACATCTTAACGTGCATCACCCAGTTTAGGTATCAGGCAAGAAGTCCCTCAGCTGAGATAATTATACAGGGTGTCCTCAAGGTAGCTTCTCTAGTGTCTAATCATGTGTGCACTTGCACAACAACTTTTCCTTTAAGAAGAACACTGATAAGATTTCCTTATTTCTCTTGGCCATTTTCCAAGCCTTGTAGGAACATATTTATTTTTAGAACTATGGTCCTAAGTTAATTTGGTTGGAATTAAACAAAGGGCTCACCGGCATTAATGGAAAACAGAGAGGTAAAGAGGCATGTGTGCATACATTCAACACACACACGCATACATTTGAGCCCACACAGGCATTTTTGTTATCTTATAAAAAACCAATTTGAAAATACAATTTAAAACACACCCTTCAGCAGTAATCTACATGTTTTACAACAACAAATACATTAAGAACAGCTGACATTTTGTTTGGTTAGGAAAATTTCCCTATTGCTCATAAAAACCAAAATTGAACTATAGAATTAAGCTTATATAGGAAAAAAGATTATTTTTATAGTCCCAGCAAGATACTTTAACTATATGTAAGTCCCGGCATAATGAAAGATTTCCTATTTGTCAAGCAACAGCATGGTGATCTGTAATAAATACTAATATAACGTAGCAAGTCAGAGATCAAAGCCTCAGTCCTAAAAGATACAGAATAACTTATGAAATCATAATTACTGTTTTGATTTAATCCAGGCAGTTTGCTTAAAGCATTTTTAAAGACATGCAAGCATTTCAAAGAAAACAAGTGTCTAAAGGCAAAACAGGAAATAATCTGGTTCTCTGTCCTTCCTCATTTTATTTTGTGGCACACCTATTTTTGATATTATATAAAAAGCCCATATCCAACCTACTAATTCCCTCATCACAGTTTTCCTTCAGTAGTGCTGTCACCTGCACCCAATTGAAGTGGAAATAGATTTCCTCAGCACAGGTCTCCAGCTTTGTGCTTAGCATCATATAAGCTGTAACATGATTAAGATGTGCAGTCGTTTAAGATGCAAAACTCAAACTCACAGTTTTGCAGAATCAGGTCATGATTATACAGTCTGTTTAATGTGATTAAATCCTGCTGATTACATGCAAAAATGGGTGCATGTGCTCTTTAACTTGCCTGACTGTGCCTGCTCAAAAGCCTCCCTGCCTGTGGCAGCGCTAAGGAAGATGCTGGGAGTGAGCAGCTGGGCATGTGAGGAGACAGAGTCAATTGGTGTCAGGTTAATGGGAGTGTGAGCCATCACTGCAGCTTCTTATTTGCAAGCTACCAGCATAGATGTAGTTTTGCTTATTTCTATGAAGCCTCTCATACAGTTGGGGTACTTTTAAAAAGTGAATTTTCCTTGTAAATGTTGCCATTTTTAGATAATCAACTTTAAAATGTCTATTATTAAGAAAGGACATTATTAGTTATTTATTAGTTCAACCATAGGATTTTAATGTGAAAACTGTCAAATCAGTCCTAATGCCTACACACCTCAAAACTGACCTTCTGACAGTTTGTGGTCTGCATGACAAGCTTTATTTTACCTTGTTGTTGAAGAGAAGGGTATACCACCAATATTGACCACCAATATTGGTGAAGTCAGTAAAGATCTTAAACCTACTGATTCCTTAATAATCTAGAAACATACATAGTACATAAAAACTGGAAGCAAAAATAAATTTGGGGTTGTGTCATTCACAACAGTAAGTCTAGCCCTACACATTAAAACTGAGACTAGTGGAAAAAGGTGTAAGGGACCATGTATCTGTGCCTAGAACCCTGGGAGTTCCAATCAGTAATCACACTAGTTGGCACATGCACCTGAGCCAATAAAATGCTATCTTAAACACAGCTCAACTCTTAAAATTAAATGTCATTCCTAATTGGAAAACACATCACAAAATGCCACTCAAACTATTTCATTCTGTATGTTTAAAAAGATTTTTTTTGCATCTCTCTTGCAATCTTTTAATCAGCAGCTGTGTACTTTACATACATGATGAGTGTGTTAACGTCAAAGAAAAAAAAAGGAAAATGTTCCATGGAAATAAATGTAGTTTTGCTTTCTCTAGCTTGAATGCAGGACTCCAATTCACTCTAGATTCATTCCAATTCATTGTAATTCATTCCACAATTGAACTTTCTCTCTATATAACACAAAAATTTAAGAAACTGTTTACAAAGGCTCTGCAAAGTTCTGTGCAGCCAGCCTAGGCCCAGCTATGTGGACCTGGATGAATAAATGGAATTCTATTCACATCTCTCACCTAAGGTAAGGAAAGTATTTTTCCTCATCCTCACAGAAATAAATGTCCTTGTGGAACAGAGCTCCATCTCTTTACAGTTATTTTTGGATAAAGACTGCTAAAGAGGTCTTCTGTGTCCTGGAAATCTCCAAATTTTGGAGAAGAAGACTGATCACATATTTTTAAATATTAATCTGCTTGTGGAACACTGTTTGGAATACAGTTACCTCTGTCAGTAGCAGGTGGCAGAAGATGCCTAAATGTTCTTTGGTTACAGTCCTATAGACAGTTTAACATATTTGTGTTAAAGTATAAATATAAGTTCTGTGCATTGAGTGATTATAAAAGTTATTCCAGTAGTAATGTTAACACATGCAAAAGTTTTTGAAGATTTAAAGCATTATGAGTACCCAAAATGTAGGGTTTTGAATTCAGTGGTACCCCTATCACAAACTAGAAATGCATTTTTTTTCTACTTACCCAGTTTTCTAAGACTTTAGGATCCCCGTAGGCATTTCTTTTCCAAGAGGAAGGACAAAAACTTGCTTGCCTACAGCAGAATCTTTCATCATCACATGGCTCAAGCACATGTCTTCACAGATGGCAGCTTTAGGTCAAGCAACAAAAGCAACCCCAGAACCTGCTATAGTGATGAGCTCTATTTGATTTTTCCATTTAAAGCTGTTTCACATTTACTGAAAAGCTATACAGTTTAAAGTTACAGAGCAAACATATCCTTTCCCCATTAGTGAGAACATTCTATCCAGAAATGCTTTTGGTAGCTACCATCAGGCTTATCCCAGAGCACATTTCTTCTCAGAGGTAGAAGCTCTTTGGTTTGAGGGAGGGGCAGAAGACAGATGAATCCTGGCAGCTTGCTCACTCCCCTGGGACGGCACTTTGCCCAGGTGGCAAGCAAAAGACACATTCATGCTGAGCTGTGAGAAAGAGGGGCATTTCTGAAAGGAATATGGAGTTGTTGCCGCACCAGGGGCCTAGGAACTGAAAGGAAGCATATTTCCCTGTGAAAATGGAGGAATAGAATTAAGAAAGTATTACAACCAGATATTGCAGGGTGAAGAACAAAAGAAAAAATAAAAATGGCACTGAGCGAGCAGAGATGTTACAGATGGATAGACTTTGCAAGGACCACTAGACTTTGCAAGGAAGATGTTCATTTTCCATGGCTGGATGTAAATGGGATGGTAATTCTATTTTTATTTTTTTAAATCTTTTTTTTTTTAACAAGTATTTTATTCTAACTTAGTTTTGTTTCTTTCTCCTGATATACTTTCTACTGTGTGTTCATTGCACTGCTCCAGAAAGAAGCAAGAAAAGATCTAGTGCAGCTGATTTCTGTTTTGTAACTGGAAAATATTTGTTCCAGTCCTATTCTTTGTCACTTCTGTCAGATAATTTGCAACTTAAATTAGAGGTGCTGTTTCGTTTTTAACTCTGGCAACACCTGAAGGCATTACATAAGTTTTTAATTGCATCATGTATTGAGGAAGAACTTGATGCACCTAATTGTTTCTAATTGCCAAGTTTTTAATAGGTGGATAAAAATTCAAAATAACAATGTTCAGATCAGTCATGTATTAGGCTTGGACAGAACACATCTTTTCTCTTTTCTCACCTCCAAAGCACTGGTGAGTTTGGTGTAAATCAGGCTTTTTCTGGCAGTTATCTGTGTAAATCCAAAATCTTCATCACTATGATGACTAAGCAGATCTAAATTTCAGCTGAAAAATACATTGCAGACTCCTGTGCATAGTTGTTACACAGGTTTTAGCTTAGTTTTTTACTTTGCAATCTCAACTTTCACTCCAGAGTAGTCTGGGTCAATTGATGTTTATATTCAGTGTTTTCAAACAAAATCCCTGTGATTGTACTTTTGCTTGAGACTATGTTTGGACTGCAGCATCTGTACTGCTTGTAATATGGGACATAAGTAAGCCTGAAGTAGTGTATTCTCAGCCTGAAGAAAAAGTGATATCCTTTGTTAAACCCACTGACATCAAGGAGAAAGGGAAAGACTAAACATGCATTTTAAGCTTACAAATCCTCTTCAAGTTGGCATTTCCAGAGGAACTATTTTAAGAAAGAACAGGAATTATCAGGAAATTATGGGATTTATCATGGAAAATTTCACCGTCCTACTTTAGGGTATGTCTTTGCTGCAAGGATTAATACTCAGACGTGTGAGTCACTCTGCAAAATCCTATCTAAGATGACGCCCTTGCTGATCCTTTGTGACCTTAGATGTACTGCTGATGTCCTCATGTCAGCAGTAGTGGCACACATGGTTCCAATTCTTTCACAATAAACTGTGGAGAAAGGGTCTGTCTTTCTGGGAACTGGATGTTAATTATGAGAAAGGACTAGTGGCATTTAGTCCTCCTGGAAAAGTGAAGGAAGTACATACACAATCAGAGATTTTTTTTTCTCTTTTATCAAACTATAACATTAGGGAAAAAACTCCAAAACCAGAAAACCAAACTTGTAAAAAACTTAAGGAGAAAAACATATTGTCAAAATTAAAGCAAACAAACCATGGAAACAGTTAGAGGATCAAATCTTTACTCAGGGACATATCTTGTATATAAAATCCGCCCAAATTAAATTCTTTGTAATGGCCTCTGACTATGCGTGCAAAAATGAGGAAGAGGAGTGCCTGAGGAACAGGTTTTTCTGGTGAAGGAAGAACTTGGTAGTCCTTCTAATACATGAAAACCAATTTGGCATTGACATAGGAGCAGTTTTTAATGCTCCTTCAGGGGAGCAGACACAGATTTCTGTTGTAAAGTCCACAGGGGAGAGTACTGTGAGCGTCCAAGATAACCAGAGGAAATGTTGGTACTCAAACAAGCAAAAAGCAAAGACTGTTGCACTCCTCTGTGCTGCCTCTTCCTAATGCACTACAAGCAGCATATTTGTTTCAGGTGTTTGAACATACTGTAGCTGTTTCCAGTGGTTAAATCAAATCTCTACATTTTGTAGTTGCATCAGTGTTTGCTAAGAACAAAACTGCTGTAAGTGTGCAGCAAAACAAACGAGCAGAAGAATTCAGACAATCCCCAAAGTGGCTTCAAAGGTCTAAAGCTTCTGTTCTGGGAGCACATACAGCACTAATAGTCCTTCACACACAGACAAGATGCAAACATCAGTGATGCACAGTGGGAAGAAAGTATAATAAGCTCTCCAGTATTCTCACAGTTTTTGCCAAATCCTAAAAGTTTACTATAACTTAAAATATTTAGCTTCTTTCTTACAGTTTTTGGAGCCAAGTAATTTATTGCCAGAGGAAATAGACTTTTAAAAGATTTTGCAGTGTTTATGACTGCAAAGCAAGGCCTAATGAAAATATGACTTGAAAATTTCTTACAGGTTCAGGAGACAAAGAAAATGTAAACAACCTCCAGCTCCAATGTCATGATTCTTAGGGCCTGGCTAACGGCTCTGAACACCTGAGGTTGCTGATACTGCAGACACAATATTTATTTTACTCATAGCTATTAGATTCTTCTCTTTTTCTCCCTCACATCCCTCCCCTATAAGCAGACCAACTGTCCTAGAAATTTTTATTGATTATGGATTAGGCTTTTACGACTCAGAGGAAAACACTGCTTAAAAAAAAAATAAAAAGAAGTTTTAGAATAATTTCTAATGCCCCTCTGCTCAGATATTTTTTTTAAATACATTTCCTTACCAAGAACCTTTTGTACCATGTGTTAACTGCAGTACAGTAAGTCAGGCTTCTTAGATTTCTCTGGATGATATCTTCATCTGGATTTATGTAAGAGGACACAATAGACACCATTTTGTAGAATACAAATATGGTAAATGATGCTAATTTTTTTAATGCATAATGAATAACTTTGCTTCCTATTTGTCTTTTTTTTTTAATTGTTGTTAATCTTATTAAGTGGACATTTGCTCCCAAAATGTTTTAAATATAACTTATTTTGTGTTCTCTGTGCCGTTGGACATACTAATCTTGTTCTTAAGACGCTGGCAAAATTCTGCATAATTGTAACAATTACAGCACTGGTATCACTGTAATCATTACTGTAGCAATTTGTAACCTGAAAATGCATACCCAAACTCCTGCTTGGGACCTACACCTAAGGCCTGGAAGGATAATTATGATGGAATAATACAAACAAATTCTTCTTACCAGAAAAGTAAACTGAGTGCACTGTGACACCATCACCGAACAAAACTAAAATCTATGTACAAAAAGTGTTTGCAGTACATTCTAAAATTGTGCATATGCATGCTTGAGAGAATACCAAAAGTATCCTTTTGAAGGATCCTTTTGATACCTTTTATACAGTCACATAGGCTGATGTACCTGCCAGATACACTCATGGGTTCAGATCTCTGAAGAGAAACCATCCAAACCCTTTTGCAATGGGCAGTTGTTGATTCCAGGTCTAGCTTGGGCAAATAGTCTGAAGAGCAATAGAAATATCTTTAAATCACAAATATGCTTTCATGGCTCTTGAGCCACTTGAAAGAAGTGAGATCATTTACCATAACATAGAATAAAAATTCCATGTAACCGTTTAATCTACAAATTATCATGTCAGTCAGATAAAGAATTGCACTGATTGTTTCCAAAGGAATTCTAAGAATTAAGGTGACTTTTCTAAACACTTTGTTGCATTCTACCTTGCTTGCCTTTGTATCAGCAGCGTACAAATAGCATAGGAAGCCTTCTGTTTGTGTGCAAAAAAATCCCCAGCCAGAAGCTATGCAGCTGATGACTAACATCTATGTTATAATTCTGATGTGATTCTAGTTGTGATAGACTTCTGATAGACTTCTGAAAGAGACACCATAATTTTGAAAGTTCTCTTTGTATTAAAAATATAGCTTATCTTTATTCTAATACTTACTTAGACAACTAGGATTAAGACGCTAAGGCAAACAATGTCTGTCTAGTCTGTCTAGCTGCAGAAAGCTGCTTGAATACAAAATGTTCACTATAGCAAAGACGTAAGCTGGCAAAAGCTTGAAAAGAAATTTCAGCCTCCCATAAACAATTCTGAGAACATGAACATTGGGGAGATATTGTATCCTTATTGCAAAGGATGAAGCAGGAATTAAAGCTGATGCTTCTTCAGTAATTATTAATCTAATGCTCAACATCATATTGCTTCAAGTGGCCCTTTCACATACACCCTTGCATCTTCTGTCTGTGCTGCATCTCAGGTGAATGATGAAAAAGCTTAAAGTGAAGGAGATATTTAATTGGACATTATGCAGTTGTGATCCTGACCAGAAACAAAACTTCTGATCAGGCCACTCAGATCAAAGAGCTTAGAATTGGCAACATCCTGAAATAACAGAATATTCAAATTTTACACTTAAAAGATACTTTGAGTTCCCCTTTCAATCATGTTGCTATGTAGACTTTCAGGGTCATGTGACCTTATTTGAAATGGAATGGAATGCAATCACAGAGAAATGCACTTAAACAGTTAAGACTTAACACTTGAAATATTTAATGACTACAAATTCTTCAGATCTTCTCCTCCTTCTCCATCTTCTCCACCTCTTCTCCACCTTCTCCTCCAACAAAAAGAGTGAATCCCAAACTGAACAACCCTATGCAAACTAACCATACTGCCAGCCTGAGATACAAGCAACTTAAACAAGAGAACAGAAGCCAAACTTTGATTTGCATCAGTTGTTATGGACAATCAGAATTAATTACAGCATTCAGAAATAATTCTGTAAAAGATCTTTCTAGATTTTAAAAAAAGGTACAGAAGTTCAGGCTTACTGATGTTAGAAACAGTCTTGTAGCCACTTCCATAAAACTGCTTTGCAAAGCAAAATCTGTCTGTTGTTCTCTCAGTCTGTCCCTCCCCCAACCCTGCCTGTAGTTTCCCCTTTCCTTAGTCTTCGCTTGTTTTCTTGTACAGGTCATGACAACATAACCTTTTACTCTCCAAATGCAGGCTACTGCTCTTTCAGAGGTTATCATGATGGCAATTAGGTCACCAATTTAATTTTTCATAAGCTGGTGAGCTAACAGTTATTTAGGTTGTGGAACTGCCCTCCTTTCAGGGCTGGAAAATAATTTGCACTCCTTTGTGCTTTGCTGCAAGTTGGCACAGTTGCTCTTTTATTGCTAAATCCTGCTTATGCCCCTGCTTCTGTGCGTGTCATGTCCTCCCCCTCATGACTATATTTTTGTCTCTTTACTTAGTGCACTTTCCATGCTTTACTTTTCAAAATCTTTATAAACTTCTGGATGTAGAGCCTGAAGGTGCTATCTCTGTATTTCAGATTTTAATGCTGCATTCATCATCATTTCAGTAGACAGCCCCATGGCTCCCAATGTCCCCCGTGGGACTTCAAAATGTGGATCTAGAGCATCAGACCCCTCCTTTAGCTTGTAGTGAAACCTGTAATGAGTGCAAAGAACAGTGACATGTTTGGCAACAGGTCAGAGTTGTTTTATAACTATGAAGGTATTCACAGCCATCAGCTTTCAGGTACTCCTTCTAGATGAGCTAAGCATTTGTCTAGGTCTAAGAGAAAGAAACTCTGTGAGTATTTTAAGGACTGAGTGCAAACACTTTCTGCCAGGTTTGCCTTTGACTGCAGATATAAATACTTGCCCTAACACAGTACTTCACACCATGCTTGTGGGCTTGTGGAAGTGACATGAAAAATAAGGTGTGTACTGCTCTGCCTGGATGAGCGTGGTGCTAACGTGGCTGCCCTGCAGCTGGTAAAATGCTGGCTTGTTGCAGTGCCTGTCCTGAGCTGTGTGTAATAAACACAAAAGGATGACACGGATAAAACTCTCTTACTGATGACTCATCAAGTCTGTTGGGATTATTGGCACTGGAAGATGGGCTCAGGGAAACAAGTGTTCTAGTGCTTCTGGCCTACCACTGATAATTCTTTCCATCTTTGCTGAAGCCTCATTTCTAGACCTGCTCACACTAATTTAGAAACACCCTCTTTCCTAAGGAAAAAAAAGTGTACATTTTTTCAGTTTATTATAAGAATGAGAACTGCCAACAGAACTGCTTGTTTGTTTTCTCTTCCTCCCAGCAGTTTTTCAAGAATTCCCTGATATCATCCTGTTCCCAAGCTGCTGCTCCTTCTCACCTCTCCTTTATAAGGCTGCTTCTTCATCTGCCTTGAGTCTATGTGGTTCAGCCCTTCCTCACAGCCTCACTCCTTGCTGTTCCAATTACACACTGCCTTTCCCTTTTGAAGTTGAGATGTATTGACCAAAAATTAGAACAATGGATTCTAGCATTAGTAACAGTTTGGAACAGTACTAAGGTTGTGCTGATTGCTGTTAAATCAGATAACAGTTTTCAGCAGAAGTACTGGAAGGTTTATTCCAGCAGTTCAAGAACAGAAGGTGCTTCCCAGACTAAGATGCTGTTGGGTGGCCAAATTCCAAGCAGAAGTAGGGGCAAATTCAAGTACAAAGTATTAATTAGGACTTCATCTTGCTGGGAGATTTGTGTAAGATTTGCTTTTCTTCTCCATCAGTGCACTCAGGATATATACATCTTTGCAGTAAGTTTTCAAAAGGGATTATTTATTTTGAAAACCTTAACTGCTATACCTAAAAACACAAGGTAAAGAGATACAGTGCCTAGAAAGTTTGTTTGTCTAGGCTATTACCTTGGTTCAGTCACTATTATTTATATATATTCATCAATATAATGAGATTTTTTACATCCTGCTTAACCCTTACATTTTATGAAATAGGTAATTTATCTTATCAGTTTATGATACTGTGCCTTGCCCAAAGGACATATTTATTGACTCAATGACACATCAAGCAGTAGGAGCTTTACCTATTTTCATTCTATTTCCTGCTACCCAAGTATACACTGAAGTTTTTTCATAGTTACACACTACTCATCATTTACTGATCACCTTGCTATTTAATGGGTACCTTCAGGATCTCCCGTAGCACAGATGTGAGCACAGGGCATTATTTGCTTGACTTGAAGCACAGTAAAAGCCACAAATATGGATCCTAGTTGTATACGTATACATCAGCCAAATAAGCACCTACACAATTTTAGGGGACCAAAGAAATACACTGGAATTTGTATTTCACAACTCCCATTTCTCAATGGTTTTGAACAATTTCTAATTTATCAAGGTGGTGAAATACCATGTGCAAAACCTCTGCATGGTGCTGTTATTGCCAAGCCTATGGTTTAAAGAAGAGTTGTTTGTGCAGCCAGATTTGGATTTTCCCTGAGGGATCAGCTTGGGGGAAAGAGTACTGCTAACATGAAACATTCAAAATTACAGACTCTGAAGTAAAAGGCTTATTAGACACTTAGAAAACTTAGTATTTTTTATTATTTATAAAAGGCAAATAAACACTTATTAGTATCAAGAGTTTGCTCTTTTTGCTTCACATGACTAACAGATGGGTCTCTAACAGGGGAAAAACAGTTGTATGAGTAAAACTGAAACTCAGTAATACTCACAAATAAAACTAAGAAGTGGTCAACCATGAAACATTAAGTATTTAACAATACCTGGGAAAATTACAGAACTTCTGCAAAACCCATCAGCCTTAAGAACTGCTTAATGCCCTTCACATTTCTACAAGAAAACACATTCTGCTTTTATTGCGGGAGAAAAAACCCTGCAATTGAAGAAGGTTGGTTTTCTTCACATTAAAATAGTAGTGTTGTTTTTCCTCCATCTTTCCTGCAAACCATTACTACTTTGGTGTGCATGTTGTTACTGGCAATGCAGGAAAAAAATCCCACTTGCTCCTACTCTCCTAATGCACCTAAGGTTAACTGTGTAACCCAAAGTCTAGTGAAAAAGCAAAGCCCACAGAACTGTGCTTAAAGGAAGAGCAAGTTTCAGACAGGAATATTTCTGTGTATTCAAATACTACACTGATGGGGGCAAATCACCCCAGGGTTCTCTGAGCTGGGGCAGACATGGCTCTGTTTCCGAGGAGATATGTTTCTGTTCCATACTTCATATTGCCATTACTTAGCAATAGAGTAGGTAACAGGCTATATAAATTTCTTTCACAAAATCATTGAGCTTGGAAAAGACCTGAGATCGTCGAGTCCAAACGATCCATGACACTGAGTGCCACATCCAGCCTTTCCTTAAACACCTCAGGGACAGCGACTCCGCCACCTCCCTGGGCGGCCCACTCCAATGCCTAAGCGCACTTTCGTGAATAAATTCTTCCTAATATCCAACCTAAACCTCCTCTGGTGCAGCTTAAGACTGTGTCCTCCCGCCCTGCCGCTGGTTGCCTGGGAGAAGAGACCCCCGGCGGGTTACAGCCTCCTTTCAGGCACTTGTACAGAGTGATAAGGTCACCCCTGACTTTCCTTTTTTCCAGGCTAAGCAACCCCAGCTCCCTCAGCCGCTTCCCAAAGGACTTGTGCTCCAGATAGGACATGCGCTCTTCCTTAGCATCTAGAACAGGGAAAGACGCGCAGCGCCGCACACATCACTGGGGGATGAGAGATGCGCTGCTTGGTCAGAAATTTAACAAAATATTTCGATTAGCGTCCGCAGCACAGTTGCCTGACACTGAAGAGCTCTAAGACAGGTCACATAAAGGGAGAGAGGGGAAAAAAACCCGACCCGCAGTTTCGAGCTCCGTGCCTGGCGGCCGGACCCCGCCAAGGGCCGGTGCCGGTAGCACCGGGAAGGCGCAGCGCGGGCCGGGCCGGGCCGGGCCGGGCGCGGAGCGGAGCGCCGGCCCCAGCAGGGGCGGTCCCGCGGCCCCGCTGGGCGGGCGGGGCGGGGCGGTGGCGCACGTAGCCGTCCCAAGATGGCGGCCGCTCCGGACCGGGCTGCGAGGGCGGCAGCGGGGCCGGGGCCGGCGGGCGGGCGCTGAGCGGGGCGGCGGCGGGGGCTGGCGGCGCTCGCCTCGCCTCCCCTCCCCGCGGGGTGCGGGGTAGCTTTCCGCGCGGCCGCCAGGCTTCACCATGCTGCGGGGCTAGAGCCGCCGAGGCGCCGCCGCAGCGCAGCGGGGTAATAATGTTAACAGAGGTAAGAGCGCTGCCGAGGAGGTGCGGGAGCGCGGGGAGCGGCTCGCTGTCCGCCCGGGCGCTCAGCGCCGTGGCTGAGCCCTCCGACGGGGCCTCCGAGTTGTCTCGGCGGCTGGCAGTTTTCCCCTTGGCCGCGGAGGGCAGAGCCGCTGGCCGGCTCGCCCAGGGCAGCGCCGGGCCCCTCTTATCAGCCTCCGTCCTCTCCCGGCAGGGCGGGACGGGAGCGGGGCGCTCCGGCTCCGCGGCGGAGCCCGGTCCGCCGTGCCCGCTCCGTGCGGCGCCTGGGCCCGGTCCCTGTTCCGACGCGGTCCGCAGACGGCCGGGCTGCGCTGCCCGGAGAGGGCCCGTGGGGCCGCGCCCCCGCGGCGGGCCCGTGTCTGGAGGAGCGCAGCGGAGCGCACTTGGTGAGGAGGAACCCTCCTCGGCCCTGGGCCGCGCCGGGGAGGTGCCCTCGCCTGGGCCCCGCTCCGGCTTCAGCCCCTCTGGCCTCCTTCTCCGCGGTGGCTTGGTAAAGGCTCCGTGTTTGTTTTCTTGGAGGGCTTAAGCGGAGCGGTTCGGCTGTGCTTGCCGGAGTTTGTGTCAGTAGGTAATCCTTAGAAGTTGGCTTCACCTCTGCCTGGTGGAGGGTTTCTGTCCCGAAGCAGCTGGGCGGTGAGGCAGGCAGGTATTTGAGGATCAGCCTGGGCTATAAATGTCTACTGTGTCCAAAGGCATTCTAAAAGGTGGAATCTGGCAGTGCTTTCCAGTTACTGGAAATTAGACTTTACCCGTTTTCTGTTTTGTCTACAAAGAGCAATTGATTTTCTATTTTTAATGCCAGCAAGGTGTCCTGAGTGCAGATACTTCTGCAATACAATGACTGTGATACCCGTGTTTTATAATTTGTCGTATTATTCCACAGTGGAGGTTATTCATCCAAAAGTGAGTTGTCTTAAATCTTGCAGGGTAAAGGCTTACTTTCGAACACCTGAACTTTTCAGCTTTACTTTCCTGAATGGTATTAAACAGTGTCTTCCATGTTTTAATTTGCATCAGTTCAAAGTTTTGGGGTATTCTGAAAGCAGTTCAGTAGAGCCAGATATCCCCAGGTAGGTAAAATTTGCAGAATGAGTTAAACCTGTAAAAATATATGACCTATTTTTGAATTGTGAGTATTTGGTAGGTGGTCAGGTTTAATAAGCTGCATTAAAGAGTTGGTGAGTGTGATGGCTATGACTCTTAGCCATAGTAATTTAGATTATTTTAAGGGCAGCATAGAACGTTCTGGGTCGGTTCCTCCTACTGGACTGTTTGTTCCTTCTGGTGGTGGCTGTGTGTGCCCATCCAAGACATGTTATCTTGGAACTGAATTTTCTTTTTTTTTAACAGTGTTGAAATTCTGTGAATAGCAATGTGGATGACAATCCATTGGCTTTTTGAGATAAAGTTTAATGATTTCATGTGTGATGACCAGTTATGACACTTATCCCTGGTGTTAGGAGGAGAGGGTTCTGACATTCCCTTCTTCTAGTTCCTGTACATATGTTGCTTGTAGGTGCTTCAAGGTGAAGTGTTCCACTGTTGAGATGAAAGTAAATTTTAAGGGAGTCTAGCAAAAGTTCAGGCCTTGCCTGTCTGAAAAGCAGTTGTGGGGAATGCCCACCTAAGGTGGACTGGAGGAGTCCTTTCCCTGTGAGCTTTTCTGGGTGTTCCAAAGATGACTTGGTAGCTAAAACAGCCTGGGGAAGCTGTGCACAGTTGCACCCATGAACCCTTACCACTCTTTGGAGGAATATGGATATTGTTTCAAGTCTACTGATATGTGATTTCTTTTTATATGAAAATTGAGATTGACTGTATGGTGAACTGACATTAGTAGCAAAAACTGCACTGGTTTTTGGTGCTGGATATTTATGGCCTTGTCCAGTCTGTTACTGTCTAGAGTGGCCAGAATCACTGTAATTGTGTTTTTAGATTTAGATCCACTTCCCCTACTATAACTGCTAGTTTTATAACTTACTGATATAGAAAATATTTTTTCTTAAATAAGTTTAAGAATGAAAGAAGGGCAGATCAGGTTTTACACGAATCGTTATCATGCAGTAACAAAGTGTTGAGTTTTTCAAGGTCAGTTTGCTACATCCTTTGGCTGTATTGGTATATGCAGACCCCAGCAAATTTGTTTCAGTTTTGCTGAATGCAGTTAGGATTAGGATTTTGTAATCAGTAATTTCAGGGGAAGATCACACTTCCTGTCAGGAAAAAATACTCTGCCTGTTTTTTATTTGGCCCTTTCTGCCCATCTTATTTTAGTTGCATTCAAAACTCATGCTGTTGGATGCCAAGCACATACATTTATTTACCTAGCTGGCAAATGGCATTTCCAGATTTTTCACCATAAAACTTATTTCTGCAGTAATGTTGAATACATTCTGTTGGCATGTGTTTAGAGTCCTGCTGTGGTTATAATTTCCTTGGTCTGTTGTGTTGGCCATTCCGTGCCTTTTCACTTGTTCCCCTTTTCTTGTTCATCAGATGTCTCCTCTGCTTTCCAGGCCCGTGTGGCCTGTTCCCATGTGACTTACTGCCTCAGCACTTTCTCATCTGGAGAGGCCATGACAGACACAAGTTGCAATGGTCTTTCTCTTGTCTTTTTGGACAAGAAGCTTTTGGGAAGCAGTTGGTGTTTTACAGCTCTGGCTCTTGGTGGTCAGTAGTGTCTTAAATTCTGATGGACCAAACATTCGGTAGGATTTTGACTTAATTTCCAAGAAGTTTTAGATGTTTTTCAAATTGATAGTCTGTGCTGTCTGCATTGGCAGGCTGTGTTGTCTCTAAAGAGGGCACTTTATCTCAGCTGAGAAGTAGGTTCCTTTTTTGTCCTCCCCAGCTACTCATTAAAATACTTTGAGATGCTTAGGGAGGACTTCAGAATTTATCAGCAGCTAAATTTTTGACAACTTAATTCTCAGCTTAGCAAGAGTAACTTGTTGCAGTACTAGTAACAGTTGAGAAGGTTTTTGAAATTTGACTTTTTTTTCAAAGAATGAAGCCATACTTAAGAACAAGCCATACTAAATGAGCTCTGATGTGTTGGTATGTCTTGTTATTCCAACTGATTAAGATAATTCACTAACTACATGCAGTATTTCCTTTCCATTAGACAATCTACATTTTGTTTTTAAGAGAGATTTAACAACCTTTTCTTTTTTTTGGTTAAATTCTGTTAACTACTAGCCATTGAGAACTGTTTCTGAGTAAAACCAAGCAAATTAGCCTGATTTTTAAGAATAAAGGTTGACTCAGCAGCTTAACTTGCTCTAGAATAATAGTGAATTAGCCCTTCTGCAACAGTAGCACATTGAAAAGTATATTAGTACAGCTCTGAAAGAGGCAGAACACAGTTAACTGCTTGATGTACTGTAGCATTAACTTTTTCTGTTCCTTGATACATGTCAGTGGCAGATTGCTCCAGTGCTTTATGTGTCTGAGCTGTGTTCCGCTGGTAGAGCCATTTTCAAATGTGTAGACATTTACCAGGGTGCTGAAATATAAATAAGTTTTCTGTCCTTTTGTGGAACTTGTGTGCTGGGGCTTTCTTTAGTGCCAGTGTTTTGCTAGATGAGATCTAGTTGGAGAATTAGCTGCAAGCCCTTGGGAGGTGGAATGCTTCTTTCTCCTTCAGTGTTTTCTGTCAATGAGGTTTCCCCTACAGCTGGTCTGTGTTGTGTCCCTAATTGTTCCTATTTGAGCTCCTTTAATAACTCTATAATTTGTGAAGTGTCAGTTGAAAGTATGTGAGAAATGATAAAATTAAGAAAACTAACCTTTTGCAAAGAACAGTTATCATATATTCCTAAGTACTTGCTTTTAAATATTTTGCTGGCTACTAGTAAAACAGTGTCTAAACACTCAGGACTATTCTTAGAGTGTACAGTTGGGCCTAAACTGCTGAGACTGAGTGCAGAGTTCTGCAACAACTCTAAAATGTCAGTCTGGACCGTTCCCCAAAAGAGTGTGGAAGAAGAAAAGCATGAAGTTCCTTACTTCAACAAAAATAGTAATAGCTTGTTGGGTTAGATAGCTGAAGGAGCTCCAAGTGATGATTTCCTTTGTCTGGTTGCACTCTAGGGAATTATCTCTCTTTTAAATATGTTTGTGGTCTTCTCCCCACCCTGACAAAGATGACAAAGCATGTTTGCTTTGAGCTAGCATTGGGAGAATTGCTATTATTAGAGAAGAGAACTCATTGATATTATATCTAAGTTATTTGCAATGGTGGAAGGATTAATATTTAGCGGTCTCACTAGCAATTTTCCCCATTGCTTGGTTGAGAATACCAAGGCTGGAATGATAGCGAAATCAATTGCAGTTGGCACTTGCAGTTATGTGAGCAAGAAGCTTCAAGAAGTGCAAGGCATTGTAAGCTTAGGTCTGATATTCTGATTTCTGAATTAATAAAATAAGGCATTATTTTGTGATGTAAACATATTGACTAGTTTGAATAAGAACAGTCAAGCCTTGTTTACATAATTTCTGTGGGATCACACCTCAAAATGATGATGGCATGATGGTGATTTACAAGTTTGAGGTGAAATGTGTGTTTGTTTGTACTGTGAGGAAGCACAGATAGTTGGTTTGTTCAGCCAGGGGGACTCCTTTTATAACTACCATTTGTTTTGGACAAGAAGTCAATTCCTACTCTGTCACAGTTGTAGAGGATCTGTTAAAGATTATTATTGCTCTAAAACAGGAGTGGCTGTAAAATCCTGAGAGAGTAGAGATGGATTTCTGAAGAAGTTGCAATGTTGATTGACTTTGTGTTCTGTGTGGAATGAGATGTGATCTCAGTGTTGCAGTTAAAATAGTGTGAGCCAAATTTATTGCTATATTCTAACATTGACATTTTACAAATATTTAAAAAGTCCCACCAATTTTTAACTATTTTTTTTTCAAGTGGGATGTTATGAAAAATTCGTGATTTCCTAGCATGGAATATGGAATTTGGCCACAGTGGTTAGTACAGTAGTTTATTTTGAAGCTTTTTTACCAGTGACAGTGAAATCTTTTCAGTCCTGCTGTTTTGCCTATTTTCTCAGACAGTGAGCACAAGACTGATTTGATTTGAACCTCACCGGTTTGTCAGTCCACTAGTTGCCAGCAGGAGATGAAAATAAAATCATCTCTGCTGGCTTGGATCCCATTAAATCCCTTCATGCATCAGATGGCTTGTATGATGTCCTTTCTTCAAGTTCACTTGGAAGGATTTTTTGATAATTAGAAATACTAAATTTTAAGAACTTTTTCTTTATTTCAGGTGGAAATGGCACTGTGTTTGTTCATGTGAGGGCTCATATGGCCTAATTAAAAGTTCACAGATACCGCTGATGTCTGAAATGCTTAATTCAGTATCCCATTGTGGTTGGAGTTCTGAGTAGGAGGATGAGCTTTGCATGCATTTTCTTTCCAAGGGCATTCATAAGTTTGGGAACATTCTTTGAAGAGTATTAACTGCTTAAATGCAGTTTGCTTTTGTTAGAATGTTATTTTTTAATCTTTTATGTCTGTTCCTTTGCAGTTCTTCCCTTAATCTCATGCTTTTTAGAGGAAGGGGGTGATCCTGGTTCTATTTTAATCACATGTGTTTGTGTTGGAATGTTTTGATTTCAGAGCTGTCATTATTGTAAGATTCTTGTTCATCAGTATATTTTTGCAATTCTAGGGAATGCCTACTCAGCACTTCTGCTGGTGCCTCTAAGGCAGTACAGGTTAGGCTATCTCTTGTGATATGAGGGAATGAATTTGAGCAGGAAGTTTGAATTGCCACATATCCTGTAGGGCACCCTGTGTTTCCACTCTTCAATCAGCGCTCTTATACAAGGCCAAGTAGAAAATGATCTAGAATAACAAAATTCTTGCAGCAGCTGTCCAGCTAATTATTAAACAGTGCCTCAGACTTGGAATGATTTCTCACATACCTCTTAAGTGATACTAAAAGCAATGGGGAACAAATGTTCGTGGTGTTCCCAGTCACCCCTTATTCAGGATTTGGCATTCCAGTCTGCATGGATGAATTGAAAATCTGGTGATGTACATGCCTTGGGAAACAAGTGTGCAACCTGTGTTACTGCAGAAAGAGTGATTGCTTTGAAGTCTTGCTGATTGTCAGAATGGTCCTGGAGCTGCCTGACTTGGAGAGATCAGGGGGCCTTGCTTGTTGCCCTGCTGCTCTTCTAACAATGGCTGATGCAGGCTGAGATATCTCTGAGTCTTGAGTCTTTTCTCCTTTGTGAGGCCCACTTAAACCTTTACATTCCATGTCCATTATAATAAATAAAAACTTTATTGAGGTTGGGTTTCATACTGTTCTATCAGCTTACTTTTCTGAAGCCTTGTAATGATTTTTGTGATATCTTGAAAATAATGGGATCAGTAAAAAAATGTATATTCCTTATTCACTGAAGGACCTCTGTGCTTCAAATCACATTTCTGTTTATCTGTATTTGATTGCATTTTATTCTGTTTCTAAAAATCTATGCAGGTGGTTGTAGTTCTGTTCCCCTCTCCCTAGTATATCTTGGTATATTTGTTACTGATAGATAGCTTAATTTTTAATGAAACCTATTGGGGATTGAGGTATCCAACCTCTTTTAACATATCTGGAAGAAAAATACTTTTCTTTATAGTTTGTATACTCAAATTAGTATTTTTGAGTGTTAGTATTATAATACTAACAAATGGAAATTTCATTAACTTAGTAAAGCAAAATCATATACTATGGAAGCTTCAATCTTGTAATTTAATGCCTGAATTACAAATTTAATTTGATGGTACATATAATGAAATGGTAATTACTTTTTATGCTTGTTTATTTCTTCTATAAAATTAAAAAAATCTTGTGGAGAACAAATTGGTTTCCGTGAATAATTTTTATTGTTTTGATAATAAGTTATTTACTTATAACATTAGGCTAGGAGAATAATGTTTTATTTAAAATTTTCACATTTACCAAAGGTTTTCTCTTCACAGTCAGCATTTTTTTCCTGAATTTAATAGAGTGTAGTAGGTGTGTTAAAAATAATTTGTCCTTGCTTTGTGTATACAAGCACTTAATACTGGTACCTTGCTTTATGGTCTTTCAACTATGTACTTAATTTCTTCTTTAGTGCTTCATGCTTGACTTGCATGTGTGCTTAAAACTTTGAAATAAATTTTATGTTTATTTCTTGAAGTTGTTTTTAAGGTCTGGGCTTTAGATGGTACTGGTCTGTTTTTCAGTTGGCAGCTGCTCTACTGCAGCTTCTTAAAAATTCTTAAGATTGTGAATTAGCAATAGTGACACCAACAGCAAACAATGTGTCTATGAATGTTTCTAAGCTCTTACATTATTTTATTGGATATTTTCCTTTATTGAATTCTCCAATTAAAGATGATTGACTGTTGCCAAATCGCTGTTTCTTTTAATTGGACTTTATTTTACTGGCACCTTTTTTGTTTGAAATATATTTTCTCTCTTAACAATCTCAATATAACATGATGCTTGCAGTCTTCTTATTTTTCTCTCTAGATTTCTAGAGAATTGCCTAAAACTCTAATTTCCCTTATTTTCTGGTTTTTTTGATGCATTATACCAAATGGTTTTTTGTTTTCCAGTGATAAAAGTAGCTGCATTGTTTCTGTGTAGAGTTGTGTCCCTGGGCTGGTATGTGAATGCTTCCACCTTGCTGGCTGTGTCATTCTTCTTTTGTTTGTTCTTTTGTTTTTCTCATGCATTTCCCTCTTCTTTATTATTATCTTTATATATTTTTTTGTTTTCCTGCTGCTGTCACTGGGATGGCCATATATTTTCCTTTAGATGTTGTCCATGCATAAAGGTATTTAAGATGCTAGGAGTGCCATTTCATGTTTGACTTCACTGGCTCTAGTTTGGCTGCTACTAAAGTGGTTTTCTCCCCTCCACCAGACACAAGCTGGTCTGACAGCTTCTTGTTTCAGGTCTAGCAGCTAAGTAGCAACTGCATGAAGAATTCTTTTGCCTTGGTGAACCAGTCTTGTGGAAGGACATGAGGGTGGGAACACAGAATAAGTTGCCAAATCAACAGCTGCATGCTTTGGTGCTCAGGAAGTGCATAGTATCAGTCTGCATTTCCTTCTGTGTAGATCTAAAATGAGTGAATACCCAAAATAATTCCTGTTCTTTTGAAAACAGGGAATGTCACTATCCCTTCTGTGACTTCTGAGCACATCTCTGCCTCCAGAAAAATTTACAAATAGGGTTTGGTAGTTCCAGCTAGGTTTCTTTTTTTGTTCTTGGCCATGTGACAATGATTGAAGTTTTTAGATATCTTCTCTAAACTTGCCCTGGGAGCTGGATATTCAAATGACTCAATTAGTTTAATCTATAATTAGTTTTAGTCTATAATCTTGAAGTGGCAAGAGTTGATGTGCCATTTCTGTGGTTTCCTTTCCTCTCTGAATTCATTGAAATTTGTTGGAAATATTCCATGCTCTTATGTATGAGAATGAAGTATTCCAGCAAGTTCAAAAAACTGTCCCTTTATATAATGTTATTTGTAGGTATTCACACTTCCCTTCCCCTCTTCTGTGTCTTCGTGGGAGAGGAAGTTTGTGAACCTGGGAGATATCCAGGAAACAGTTGACATGCTGATTCTGGGCCCGGATTTTGCACAAGGAAGAAGATGACTACTTGAGGCTAGAAGATTCATCTAGGATACTCAACAGGCTCTTTGCTTCCACAGAGAGACCAGGTGCACAGAGATCATGGGGCAGAGTCTTGGAAGAAGTTGTAGGAGGCTTCACTCTGCTTACACTCACCTGCAGTGCTGCCAGCAGCGTTCTGTAGCACACCACTGAATAAAACCTGTGGAGTTGCTCAGGGTTGTGCAGGCAGCAAACAGCAGTGTCTCAGTAACGGTGTGAAGGGAAAGGCAAAGGTGCAGAGAGGACTGTCAAAGACATTCATGGAGTGAGCAAGCCTTCCTGAAAGGGATGGGGGGCCAAACATCTTTGGAAAGCAAGCAGGTAAAGCACAAACAATAAAGACTGGATGAGGTATTGGAAAAGGAGGATATTAAATACATGAAGGGGAAAGATTTTATTTGTTTCTGTTACATTCCTATTACATTTATCCCATTAGAAAAAGACAGTAATATTTAAACAATTTCTCCTTTGCTGATTCAAAGCAAAATCGGAGTGCTGATTTTCTGTGTTGGCACTGTCCATTCTGTGAAGAGTTAGGCATCAGCTGCTTATTAAAGAGGTTGTAGAATTTTGTATACTGTGAACTACTGGAAAACTTGCTGACACTGAACTGATCTCTTTCTCTTGCTTTACTTTGTCTAACTGTGTGATATTCTGTCCAAAAAAACAGTTGAGAAGAACAGTAAGTTTTTAGGCTTACTCTAGCTTTGTACAGGTTTGCGTCAATTTGTATAACAGCTGTTTCCATGGTTATTTTGTCTTCATCCAGCAAGCATGCTTCATACAAAATTTGGCCCTGTAGGAGTTCAGATGTACTCTCAGAGAGACCACTGGGAATTTGTAGTGAAATAGTGGTTGTATCAGAGTTTCTGTATTTTATTTATATAACTGGAGAAAACCTGTGGCACTCAGAGAACTGCATGAAATTTAAACTTTTGAAGAAAACAGTAGAGCAACATCACAATATTCAAAGGAAGGTGCTAGTATTCTGTCAGTGGTTTTAAGTTTCTTAAAAATGGACTATATTTACACCTTGGGATTTTACTTGTTATTTGTGTACTGACAACAAATTCTTTGTGGTGCATACTCTGATCTTTGGAGTTCTATTTTTAGTATCCATTTCATTTTCCAGCTTGTAGATTATGATGCTGCTTAAAAAGCACTATATAGTTTTAAGAACTGCTGTGAAACTATCAGTATATTTTTTACAAGAAATCAGTTACAGTGAAGGGGTGATCACTGCAAGCAGGAGTCCAAACTGAAACTAGTTCAGGATGCTGGCACTGACTGAGGTCTTGGAATTTAAAGAACAAAACAAATCTGTCAAAATAGTAAAATCCATGAACACAGTTGTTGGTAGCTGTTTCTTCAGAACCCAGTGTTTAGGCAGTGGATGCCCTTTATTATTTTGGTGGTAAGAGTCCAGAGACGACTTGTTTATGTTTGAAGACAAAGGTGAGCACCAGGGAGAGGAGGGAGGGGGTAATACTTTAAAAATAGTGTTAGTTCTCAGTCACATAAAAGGGGGTCAGAATGTTAATTAGGTGTACCACAAGCTTTCTAAATCTACCCTTCCCTTGGTGGCAAGTGTAGCCAGTGTGTGGCTTCATAATATATTTTATTTTAGCACAAATCCTTTGTGGTGGAATTGGATTTTGTCCATTGGTTTCCAGATGGATTTGTGTTGTAACAGGAAGACCCAAACTGGACCCAGGACTCCAGGGATGGAGATGAATGGTTCCAGATGGAGAGGAAGGTTCACTTTGCTGTCTCTGCTGGTGACACTTGTGCTGACAGAGGATAGAATGCTGTTGCCACCTTTGCTACAATGGCATGCTGCTGACTTGTGTTCACCTTACAGCCCGCCTGTCTTTGTGCAGAGCTGCTTCGCAGAGAGTGGGCCCCAGACTGTATTGTGGCCCGGGGTTAGTCCACCCCTTATGCCAACCTGTGCTCGTTCTTGTTGAACTTGATGAGGTTCCTGTCAGCCCCTTTCTCCAGCCTGTTGACACACCTCAGAACTCTCCAGTGTAGTGAGTGCTCACCCCACTAAGGGATTCTGTGCACCCTTTTACTGAGAGTTCACTGTGTCACATCACCCACGTTGCTCAGGCATCATCAGTCCCCTGTTGATCCGTGAGGGTTCCCACCTGCTCACTGGCTGCACACTGAACTCTGTACTGCTGATCATGTGTTTGCATCTGGCATTTTTCATTCACCTTTAAATGCACTCATCTGGCCTGTCCCTCACCAACTTAGTGATAAGGGAGCTGTGGGATATTGTGCTAAAGGCAAAGTGCACGTCATCTAAGGCCCCACCCTTGTCCTCAGCATCACTTGTTTGAGCAGAGACCAAGTGGTTGGTCAGGCATGATTTGCACTTGGTAGATCTTTTGGTTGTTTGCAACCTTCTTAGGGACTGAGGTGATGCTGCCTGGCATATATTTTTCCTTTTTCCTTGGCCTGGACCTTCTTTCCTGCCGATGGTCTTTGGCTGCCAGTACACTCTGAGAAGTCATTTATGGTGGCTTTCTGTTAAATTTTGGTTTTTTTTTAATACCATGATAGCAATTATAGTACTGTCTTCAGTAAATGTGACATTTTGCATTACAGGTGAGAAACTCAACATGGTTTTCCTTTATGAACACTGCATTAATACTTACAGCTTTTTTCCTCCTTTTTAGTAAATTAAAAAAACCAAACAAAAATACCCAACAAACATTTTTTAGGAGTAGTAAAAAGGATAGGAATGTTTTAACCACAATATTTCATTTCCCAAAATAATTCTGCAACGATAGGTGGTATGACTGTATTTAGAGACAACAGCCTTTATGACTAGAGACACTGGGGAAATAAATTTTCAATCTTGTTGAGTATGTTTGTTATTGGAGGATTCCTAGCAATTATGATAGATAATGTGAATTGGCTTCTTCCACTTGTATTCTTTCAGATTTATAACCTGACCTAATAAGGCAAGTAGAGTCAATCTTTATCTTTAGTACAGTCCTTGATAAAAATATTCTAAAGTTATGTTTTTAGCTTAGTATTTTTAAAGTAACTTTTTCATTTAGATGAGGAATGTTGCGTATTTGGGATGTATTAAATTGTGGTATGTACTGGCAAAGAATACTGTGACCAAAGTAGTTGCACGTTAACTTTAGTGGAATAATGCTGAAAATTTTGCTGCAAATAGCAACATAATATTACCAAATGGGTTAAAGAACTTAACAAAATTCTTTGATGACTAATTTTATAGCCTGATGAAGCCAGAGTACTAAAAGGTTGATCAGAAATTAATTACTAAATCTTTCTGCAGTCAACTTACCACAGTACTGGATTTTGTGTGTGCATATATAATATTTGTGTATATGTGAACTATGTATAAACACATATAAAATGTTTAACTCTCAGTAAAAAAAAAAAATCACACATCCTGCAGATATGTATTGAAATGTATGGTTTATCAGTCTGTTTAGAAGAAACTACTGGTTTTAAGGAATTTACTTGAAAATAATTATTTGTTTATTTCTGCTTTCAAGCAAGTCATCAAGTGATAGAAACAAAAATCTTAGTATTTTTGTCAGTATAAAATTTGAAGGTGTTGTCTGCTGTTTGCATGTGATGAGTTGTTTAGGAAAAAGCAAAACAATAAAGTTCAATGACTGCTGCTGCAATGTGCAGTTCCAGAATGTTCCAAATTTTATATAATTTGTCTTATTTTGTACCTTTATGTCCTTGACACTTCTGTATTTGCAAAAACTGTGTGCTTTTACTTAATTTCTGTTATAGTGGGATTGTTGTTTAAAGGTAGCGAGATTTTCCAAAGCAGAAACTGTATCTTTTTTGCATTTATTCTTTTTTGAGCTGATTCTATCAATTTAAGACTGCACTAACTGTTTTATACACAGCCACTGCTATGAAATTGTGTGGTATCTCTATAGAAAAAAAGAATGAATTTGTTTTAGGAGAAGTAATCATTGTTCATCAGACCTCTTATAGCCCACCTTTTCCACTTTGTTCTCCCTGTAAAGATCATAGACAATAATGCATTGCCTTTGAAAAGAAGACTCTGTGCAAAATAGTGTGCTATATAAGTAATCTTGATATAATTTTTTCAGTAATGGTATAAATTGGGCAAGTGTAACAGAGATCTAAGTTCCAGGAGTAGGCAGATGCTTATTGCTTGGTAGAAGGGATGCTGAGTTGAAATTACCACTACTATGGAAGAACAGCTTAGAACTAAAGAAATTTCTTCTCTGCCTTCCAAAAGCTTAGATCTTAAGGTATGAAGAAACCTTTTTAAAAATGTGTCCCATACAATTGTATCTGTGAGGTCTGCCTGCATGTTTTTATTAGAATCATAACGAGATAACCACTAGATCTGATTCTTGTGGAGAGAGACTCATTTAATGCATACAGATACATTTCCATACAGATAAATATTAGAAGCTGGAGTGGTAGAAATTGTTCTCAAAGCAAAGCTCATGATTTTTAAAGTTCTTTCAGTGGAATCAGGTTTCTTTAGCAGTGGAAAAAAAAGGTGAAAAGAACTTTTAGATAACTCCTTGCTGCAGGAAAGTAGAAAGCTTGAGATGCTGCTTGAGCAGCAGTCACAAATAAAATATGCAATAACATTTTCTTGATTTAGCACATGTGACCTCATTATTTTGAGCCATATAGGAGAACAGGCCTTTGTTTTATGCACCTGCTAAAGATTTTGGAGGCTTCCCCCTCTCTCCCCTTTGCCACTATTTTGCACCAGAAAAACTTGAAGTAGATACAATCTGTTTATCCAGAGGCTGGATGTAGAACAGTCTAGATTATCTCATTGGCTTGCATTCAAGATGGAGTTAGAGGGATTACTTTATTCTCTCACTTTACATCACCTTAGGCAATCCTGTCAAGCCTGGCCCTGTGTCAATCACCTAAGGGGACCCAAAATGCTTTTATCTTTTTTTCTTGCTTTCTGTCCAAATAAATAAATTAGCTTGGATACAAGTCAATATGGATTGTTACAAAGGAAAAGGATCACTTCCTTGGAATTTGTATGAAAGATGAGTTTGTCACTTTCATGTTCAAGAAAGTAGCAGAAATTGGGGCTTGCATCTCTTATTTCCCATTGCTATCCAAGATGCTCAAGTGCTTCTTTTAAATGTGACCAAAATTCCATATCCTTTAACTAGAACATGATTCAGATTGGCTTTTGATGCAAACATGTTATCAGAAAGAGTGTGTATCTGTGAAGGTAGCCTCTTTATTTTTCACAGAAAGTTAAGTACTTGGGCCGCTCAAAAAAAGGTTACATGAACAAAACTTTCTGTCCCTTGCTGATACTTCTGCTACTTAATAAAGTAACTGTTAGCACTGGAAATAAAGGGTAGTAAAATGAAGGTCAGTTCAAATTTAACATTTTGCTTCCGAATTTCATGTAATGATGAGCAATGGTGGCAAAGCCAGGCGTAAGAGAGGAGGAAAAAATAATCTTGACTTTTGACTGTTCACTTGAGAAGAAAATATGACACTGAAAATATTTATCATTTCTTATAGAACTCTAAGTGTTAAACAGAAAATTGGTCTTTTTCTTGCAAAAACCCCAGTTGTATAAAAATATGGAACATAATGTTTTTATTACAAGTTGTATAGTAATATTCTGATTATTGCAAACAGTAAAGTTTTAGTAAGGGAATTTGTTGTTCTCTGGATAAATAGTAAAATTGAAGTAATGTGCACAATAACTTTTAATCTTGCTAGTTACACACTGTAATGTTGCATATTTAACAAAAGTGTTAGCATGTATTTTCATTTAAATGTTTGCATTCCTGAAAATGAGCTTCAGCAATAACTGCAGTAATAGTGAATACAAATGAAAAATTGTCACCTATCCGGGATATTAGAGCCTAATCTGTTGGCTGCCTTGAATAGCCTCGGGGAGAGTAGGGAACCATGATCCCAAAAGCTTTGCTGTTTCATGCAGTGTGAGGAACAGCAGGAAAACCCAAACTCAGAACAGTTAGACATGATTGTGTTTGAATTAATGCAACTGTTAAGTAATTAAGCCATTTGACATCCAAAGTGTGTGTTAGGGGGAGAAGGGGAGGTGAGATAGAGAGGGGACAGATGGCCTCTTGCTTGCAGCAGAGTTTCCAGCCTCTGTAACCATGAGGGACCAGCGGGAATGCTACACTTACCTAGAAAAAACTGCTTTGGCCAAACTTCTTAACTCTTAACATTAGTTAACATTTCCTTTATTTATTTAAACTATTTTAGTGTATATTTATATGCTTTATTTTTAAAGTATATTTTAAGCTTTCTTTGGGAAAAAACCCAAAACAGTCTAAACTTAGAACAATAAAAGCAACATAGACTATGTAAAATCCTTTAAATTTTTTTTTAAATCCCAAGAGTTTCTTTGGGAGTACTGCAGTAAATTATTGTATAGATTCACCACAATTATTTTTCCATAGTATGCAGTAGGAGTGGAGTTTAGGGTGTTTTTTTCCTTTGCGATTTTGGGCTAAGGAAGGAAAAGGGCAAAAGGATAAGAAGAAGAAGGTTAAAAAAAGACCTTTAGTGCTGTTAGGAAATCATTATATGCAAAAGTCAAAACCATGTTGACATATATTTTAGATGATTGCTTTAAGTTTGGCAGATAGGAGAATGTAACTACAAAGTTGTTAATGGTTTATTTCAAAATTGTGAAATATTTCTCTGAGTGGTGTAATGTAACAATTTCATTGCACTGAAATTGGCACTCTGGTTGGTACAGCTTTCCAATTTTACCTGTCATGCTAGTGAAAGAGACAGTAATTTGAAACCTAAAATAATCTTTTTAATCACTTGACAAAAGTGACACTCACCTTAATTATAGGAAGGTTTATATGTGAACATGTTCCATTTGCACTCAAAATGGAAGTCAAATTAAAAGGCAGATGTGTGGAATTAACAAAATTAAACTTGACATCTACTGTAAATGCAATCCCTGACAATTTTTTTAATGTGAGCCCAGAAGAGTCATTAAAAAAAACAAAAACAAAACCCCGAATAATTTAAACTACTGAAACGACAAAAGATAGTTTATCAGTGTCTGTTAGAAACAGGTCAGTTACTGTAACTTTTAAAATATTAATGGAAAAATGTAATTTGATCAACAAGAGTGAAAGAATTGTGAGCAAAGAAACATGTTTTTGTTTTTGAATGTTGCTGTTCTTTCAAAGCTCACATTGTTCTGTTGTGACCATTAAATGTGAAAACAATCACAAATTATAATCTTCCAAGGTGGAATCAGTCTTTTGGATGCCAATGTAAGATTTAAATTGTCTTCTGCCTCAGCTTTAATAAGATTGACAAGCAGATGATTCCAGAGCCCTGCCTTCTTGTATGGCATTCGAACTGTGTCTCCAAACTTGAAGCCACAATTCCCATCCAATGTGTGTGGGAATTGTGAAGAGAGACAAGTGCCTGCAACAGGAGCTTCTCACTGGAGTAGGAGGGTGGTGGCACCCAGAGCTGCATGGGTGGAGATGCTTGTCCTCTGTTCAGTGGCAGAGGAGGCTAGGAAGAACCTGTCATCCGAACTTGTGGAGTAACACTTGTTTTGCCCTAAACCTAAGGTAGCACTGCCACTTGCAAGCTAAAGTTGACGGCGCTAGCTCAAATCCAGACAACAAATTTACATTACCTTGGTGAATCATTTCTAGAGAAAGATGTGTCAAGATCGAAGATCTTGCTTAAAAATGGGTGAGGGGCAAAGGTCTGAAAGATTGTCAGATGGATTAAGCAAATAAAAAACCTGTTGAAGGCACTTTTTAGTAAGACATAGTTTTGTTTGTTTCTGGAATAAATAATTTCTAGAAACTTCTGTTTGAATAGTCATGTTAAGTGATGTAATCAGTCTTAGCTCAGCACTACTAGCCATAATGGCATGCAGCTTTAACCATCAAAATATTGCCTTGATTAGGAAGCAGAAACTAAATAAAGAAAAAGAAAATATGCATAAGAAAGCAAATTCTTTATGTACTACATTAGTACTTGGCTGTATACTGTTGAAAAACCATTCAGTGTGAAAAATGAACAAAACCTAGTTAAAAAAAAACAAAACAACAAGCCGATGTCATTGAGGTGGCTGTTTTTTTAGCTGTAAAAGCTGAATCAAGCACATATGAATTTTCACCTTTTTGTGTTTTCTGATGAGCCTCTGCAGTGTACTGTTGGAGCTTACAGACACCCCTGTACTTCAACTGCAGTTTAGTTTGCTGAAGCAACTCCAACTGTGGAAAGAAAGTTACTGTGTGTGACCACAATGCTGCATTAACCCTATATATATATATATATATATATATATATATATATATATATATATATATATATATATATATGACCTTGGTAATATTGTGCAGAAGTCTTTGCAAATTCTTAAACTTGAAAGCTAGGAAGTGATGATGGTGAGACAAACATAGAGTATCTGTAGTGGTGGTAAGCAAAAGGCAAAAGTGGCTACAACTGATGAAGTTGAGCAGCTGCTGACATGGAATAAACATCCTTTACCCATGTGTATGCACACAGTATATACCCAGCCATGCCTACCACAACACTAAGGCCTGTGTATCTCTTCAGGCTTTAGGTAACTGTCCCTAATTCCTTGAAAGTCAGTGAACAGCACTGTGCCAGGTCAGCTGGGAAATTTGCCCTGCCAATATAGGGCAGGTCAGCTTCTTTTAAAGGGTCTGGATAGCTGTGACTTAAGCACCAGCAGTCACACCATTTCTTCAGAAGACTGGTTTGTTCTTTGGGTCAGGGGTGGTAAGCATTCACCCTGCAACTAACTTTAGTATGACTAACAGAGCTTCACTAAATCTGTAAATCTTCTAAAAATTAACATTATAAATAGAATTTGGAAATAAGCTGTGAGTGAGATTTGAATTTGAATACCTGAACTATTTTCATACTGACCAGCTGTAAAGTCATATCTGTGTACCATTTTATGCAAAAACAGTTGGGTTTTATGTATAAAGAACTTTTAAGTTTTCACTTTTTTTCCCTAGGAGTCTTACTGCTGAAGTCCCTTCAAGAAGTGTGGAGTCAGGGAAAGTTTTGTTTACAGTCAGCAGAAAGGGTACCATCCTGATGATTTAATCCCTTTGAATGTCTCAAAATCCTTAAGACTATAAAGCACTCATTAGAATATACAAGCATTGGGCCAGTATCTGTTGTGCTTCCTGCAGTGTACCAAGTTGTACGATTTTTAAGAAATCCTATTAACATACCAAATGAGATTTGAATCTCTGTACCCATATGCTAAATTGCAAAACTGGAGCATAGGACAAAAGGTCACTGTTTTATTTATTGGAGTTATAGAGCTTTCTTTGTTAATTATGCATTCATCCAACTCTGACTATACATCCATCTAGTTTAATTAAGTCATTTAGAGTGCTTATCCCATATTTAGAACTTAAACTTTTTTGAATGATGTGATTAAGCATAAGGGGTTTTTGAAATAATAAGACCATCATTAAATGCTATCTTCTGTGTGCATATCTTCTTTATCATGCTTGTAATGCTCTGCAGAAGTTTTAAAATGTATTTCTGAGGGTATGAATATGCTGAATCTGCTTTTTGTATTGAATGTAGATGTGCAATGGGAGCTCATCTTCTAGTTAATTCTTGCATTTGCTATGGTTTTTTGTTTCTTTTTTTCAACTAGAAAAAAGTGTGTCCTAGAATGGTTTGGGCTGAGAAGGACCTTAAAGATCATGTAGTTCCAACACCCCCTCCATGTAAGATAAATACTTTCTGCTAGATCAGGTTGCTCAAAGCCCCAAGCAGCCTGGCCTTGAACACTGTCAGGGTTGGGCATCCACAGCTTCTCTGGGCAGCCTCAGCCCAGAGTGCACTCAGCAGTGCTCACCATCGCCTTATATCTAATCTAAACTTAGTCTCTGTTTGAAGCCATTCCCCCTTGTTCTGTCACTACATGCCTTGTGAATAGTTTCTCTCTTTCTTATGGGCTCTCTTAATGAACTGGAAGCCACAATTATCTACTGCACTTACTTAATATGAATCAACAAAACAACAAAATCTACTCAGTTGTGATTTTAGTAGTATGGATTTTGTGGTTTATATTATCTATTGAAGCAATTCCTCAGCTTAAAGAGAATTTAATAACTTGCAATGCATTTTTTTAAATTGCTGCACTTTAATTACACTCATCTACATACTTGTATGTTTAATTTTTCCCAGCCTCAAACACTCAGAACAAAGCCAGTACAACTCGTATCTCCTGCTAAGAAAGTTCAGCTAGGAAGAAAATAGAATTTCATCTTAAGGTTCCATTAAACTTTCAACTAGGAAGAATGAAATAATTCTGATTATTACAGTTTAGATCTGTGAAAGTCTCCTCAGAGCTGTGCTTTTGCTTTTTGATCTTGCTCTCAAAAAGTAATCAAAGCTGCTTTATATAGGAGCCTTAATTTATATTCTTTTTTATTTTCTATAGGATTTTAAAAACTTTTTCAAAAAAAGTTGATTTTTTTTTTAATCCTACGCCTAAAATTAAAAGATGAAATCTAAATAGTTCCTTGAGAGAAATGAGTTGTAGCTCCTTCATATTAAAAGCTAAAAAAGGGCTCTCTGCAAATCTGGTGTTCAAACTCTGTTTGTTTTCTAAATGTCAAACTGCAAGACGAGTTTATTTAAATACTTTCTTAGTGTTACTTGTTGACACAGTTTTCTGAGTACCCATCAGGGTGTCATTTGATCACTGTTAGGAAAGGTGTAAATTAGACAACAGCAGCAACCAAGAAAAAAATATTGAGAACCTTAGAGCTGGAACAGTTTGGGTGGCCTATGAATACTTGTCATCGTTGTGTTTCACACTCTTGGGTCTTGGCTGAAGCATGCTTTCCATATTGAATAGAGACTAGATTGAATTAAATTTATATAAGCTTTGTTGACTGCATTGCAGTATTGTGATGGTCTAAAAACTGTTGTCACTCAGATCAGTCAGGTTTTCACTGCCTTGGATTTTTAGATGACCATGCATGTGTGTACAGGTATGTACAGGCACACATCTGTCTGTATAGATAGGTAGATCAAGTATGTGTGTATACGTGGGTATATGTAAATGCACTCACACTATAACCTGTAACTGGAATCTTGCTGCTTTTTTGTATTCCTGGTGGCTGCCAGTGCAGGTGGAGTTTTGCCTGCTGCATTTATGCCAGACATCAACCCCCAAAATCCCACCAGTCCCACATGTGCTCTGAGCTTAACTTCTTCATGAGCTTTTCAAACAACCCTTGCCTCCCTTCCACTGCCCAGGTATCAGTTGCTGAAGTTTCCCTCCCTTTGATTTATGTGGAAAAGTATACTTGTGCCAGTTATTTGGTGCACTCATTGACCCGCCTGTGGCTTGACTGGCGAAAGGGATGCCTTTTTAGTCTTGCACCTTGTTTGATCTAGGGAGGAAACAATATTGCTTGGTTGTAGAAAATAACATGTTTAGATGTATAAAACAAAGCTGTATTGTCTCTTCCTGTTCTGTCACAAAGTCTGCTTTTTCCTAGGAGATGGTGGAGAACTTTTCTCACGGTGGGGATAGGGGAAGAAGTGAGGAGGAAGGGATCTCAAGAAAAAAAATGCACTAAAGGAGAATAGAAAAAGGTGGCACCTTAAAGGATGATAGTTTTATCTGAAATAAGAGATAAGGAACAGTATTTGAAAGAAAAATGCTCTAATGTTGGCTAAGCTGGATTAGTGGCCCACAATATAATGGGGGACATATTTGATAGCAATATCCTCTTAAAAACAAGGGTAATTTTTTATTTCATTAAACAAAGCTTGTATCTGGTTAAAATGTATCAAACATTATAGAAACGACAAGTATTGCTCTGGAGGCTTAAAGTTGTATGAATATAATATTAATTATTGCTTTTCTGTATGTTCTTGTTTACAGACCAGTCTTTACACATGGGGATGGGGAAGTCTTGGCCTTGTGCTTTTTCTAGTAACTTTTGGACCCTTCGCTATATTTTACTTTGCATTTTATATCCTCTGCTTTGTGGGTGGGTAAGTATATTGCTTAGTGTTTTGTTTAATTTGCTATGAAAGTAAAATTTTAATGGGTGTGTTAGCAAAGAGCTTGCTCTGTACATCTGAAGTGGCTTTATGTAATTAATGTTTCCCCATTTGAGCACCTCTTTATGAGCGAAATTTTTGTAATTGAAATCCCAATTTAGCCATTTTTAGTGGATGTTAGAGGACAAATGCTCACATAAAAACAGTGGTAAATTCAGTTCATACTTTTTATTAGTGTCAGTTCTTTTCCCAGGTACTTCTATGTACTTACGTTTCCTTTTCTATCACAGTCTCATTTTCCTATCTAAGGCACTTGGTTAATGGGAATGGATGTTGTCCTCTGTGTGTGGAAATAATGCTACACTTTGAACAAGTCGATCAGTTCATCAGCTGTAGACTTTTCTTATGTTATCTATATAGGCAGGAAGGGAGCAAATGTGAAGTTTAGCACCATTATTACATTGTATATTATGATGTTTGCCTTGTGACCATTAAAACATTTTTAATGGCAAGTTAGAATGGCTTAGTGGGATATTCTTTTTACCTTCTTGTTTGATGCCATACAGAATGTGTGTATTTTCCTGTATATCTCATAAAAATGTAATAGAGTGTAGTAGCTAGAATGAGACCTGCTACACTTGGTTTTCAACTGTATTAGGCTTGGTATTTCATCTCTGAGAAATCAGAATAGTCAGTCTGTTAGAAAAAGGATTTAATTAAGGTAAAATTAACTTGAAGGAAATACTTTTATCTTGTTAAGTCTTGATACAGGTAAGGTTTGCATATTTTGTACCTGTTTGTCCAGGGCAAAAGTCAGAGTTTATCCAAAGGGCAAGAGTGCATCTGCTTGCTGTTTTGTCTTTCCACTTCTTTAGTACTTGCAGTATGGAAAATGACATGGCGCATAATAATTTCTTAAGACATTATCCTTCATTCTTACACAGTTTCAGTTGTTTGGTTTTTCAAAGCTAACAGTCAAAGCAGGGTCTCAGAGCATGTCTGAAGTCAGCCACAGTTTGGCACCATTAAACTGCATGTGGTGCCTGAGCCCTTTCATTCTCAAGTCAGGTCCCATATCTCTGCTGTGGTTATTGGGCTGCTTTGATTCATTTTTGTAGCTAGTCAGTAAACATTGATCTTGTTAAGGATAAATTCATCTAGTGGTAGTGTATCTGTTGGAGCAGAGTGTTTACTTACATATATAGATGTGAAGTCTAAGCCCTTGCAGTAGAATGTCATCACTTCATTACTTCATTATATACATCTTGGCTGTGGCTGTGATCTGGCCCTTTTTTACACTGTTAATCTTTTTCAGAGTGACACACTTACTTTAACATTCAGCACACAGAACTGTGAGTGCTAACTAGGCCAAATGGGTTTATATCTAAATTATTCTTGCCTGCTTTTTTTGTTTGTTTGTTTGTTTTTGGGGTTTTTTCTGTTTAATTAATTTTTCTGAAGTTTCACAAAATGCTTGGTCATTCTTCTGTTAGAAACAAACAGAAATTGTTCCTTCATAATTTTTGTACTTATAATTAGCAATTATATGTCATCATATATTTACATTTAGAAAACAAAACTTTAGTTTTCGTTTATGATTATAGTGGTTTGTTCTTTGTGTCAGGGGTGGTAAGCATTCACCCTGCAACTAATTTTAGTATGACTAACATACTAAAGTTATGGGTTTAATATATAAATACATAATTTATATATTATTATTTATATAATAATATATAAATTATGTATTTATATATTATTATAAATACATAATATTTACTGTACACTTCTCTGGAGTAAAATAGCTATTTTGGATATGGATTTTTTGTGATTGAAATTTTTAATTGAAACTTGAATTTCACACAGTCTTCTAGGTCTTTATATTTTATTCAAAAAAGAAGTGGCCCGTGTCAAAGATTTCTGACTCCCAGTAGCTAGAAGTCCAGCTTCTGTCTCATTTTGCAGTTTCAACAGAAGAAAATGCTGAATCACAGCTGGTCACAGTCTTAGTATTGGCCTAAGCACTTAAATAATATATCAGTGAGCTGTGCAGGAAGACAATGGTGATGCTGTATCTGTGTCAATGTAATCAGTCTGTTTGTACTGTTAAACTCCTATAATATGCTGGTTATTTCTTTTTGATATGCACTCAACTCTGTGATTGCACAGATGACTTGTAGTAAATGTACTATTGTTTTTGGTGTAGATGGAAGAATACTGAAACATTTGTATATATGAATAAAAGTTCAAAATCACAATTTCTCTATATTTCATTTTGTTTTGTTTCAAGACTGATTTATAAAATGTTAGCCTTTTTCCATTCAGTGATCATTCACTTAGGGAACTGAGCTCAAAAGCAGGAGGCTAAAGATAGATACTCTTTACTTAACCTGTGTAGAGTATTACAGAGTGGTATTTGTTTTTCTTCTCATTCAAGTTCTGGTGTAGACCCCTTTAACTGAGTGCTGAGCCTGTCTGTTACCATCTGCCTTTCCTACTAAGAGTGTTTACTATCTTTTTCCTTCCCTCTTTCAGCCCTAAGGAGGTGAAATAAAAATGATGTGAATTGTGGTTTTGCCAAATATAAAAATTCAAATTTCTTGGAAATTTCAATTGACATTTCTTGAAATCAATTGCTTTGCAATTTAAAAATATTTGCTCTGTCATCAAATCCCATCATTATTGATACTCAGTTACATCCATGTATATGTGACTGTCTGGCTCCATTAATGATTATAACTGCTGACCAAATCAGGAATGGTTCTGTAGCTGCTTTTTGACTTTCACAAAGCATTCAGCTGAGACTGTTACTTTTCAGACTTGAGGGGAAAGTGATAAATCTGTAGTCTTCATTTTTTAAATCTTTTTCCTTTGTTCTGTTGTTAATCTACCCTTGAAAAAGCTGGCCATCCAGTAATCTTTGGAAAAAAAAATTAAATGAAGCAAAATTCAATCTTTTCCTTTTTCTGGTCTATTCATTTACAAAAGACTATGGAAGATTTCTCATTCATGTATTGAAAATCCTCTTGATGAATTAAATAAGCATTTACACTAGAAGATTCAGGTTAGCTAACAGATGCCCTGTATGTTTAGGCTATGTATCCTTCTCTAATGCTCACAAGATTATACATTAGAGAATAAAGTGTGTTAGTTTCTGCCAGAAAAGAAGCAGCTCCTAGCATTTCAAGCATAAAACTGATAATACTTCAAGGCATCTAAGAAGATTAGCCTTTTATAAACCATATTGGTGGTATTAGTATTTTTGAATGAGTCATTAACTTTAAAAGTGTCAAAATATTTGAGAGAAAACAGAGATATAATCTATAGGTAGTTTTTTCCAAGGCATCATTCTTTTTGAATAAAAGAAGAGAAGTAAGTGGCTGATAGATGTTTGAAGTTAAAGTTGATTTTAGGCCAAACTTGAGTATACCGTTTTCTTTAAAATACTACTGAAGTTTCTAATAGCAGTCACAGATAATCAAAAGAATATCCAAACTTAAATATTTAAAAACAAACCAAAACATTAGTGAAACTAATACTGTGATTTTTCTAAGCAAGTTCTTGTCTGTGAACTCTGATAGGTGTTATGAATTTAAAGTTGCAGGGAGCAGGAGGGCAATTCAACCTGCTTTTATTTCTTACTGTCATATGGCAGGTAAGGATGGCTGTAATGGAATTAGAGTGTCCAGTGAACTCCTTTTATACATTGTCAAGTTACTGATAATAATTTGAATAGCTTTTTTTGTCTTTCCCTCTTTCATGGAATTATTGACACAGCTTCTGAATTACTGGGCTTCTGGGAGACTTAAAAAGAATTTTTTTAAATTTTGGGAATTAAAACCTTTAAATTGCATATTTTAGCTTGGATAGGATTTTTTCTGTAATCTTCTAAGTGATAGTATCATATATCAACAGCAATCTATATTAAAAGAACTTTTACTTCAGCACATTTCTGGCCTGGAATAGCTTTGTAAGTTCCCGTGGTCACAAATACTGGTCAGCTGGCCTTTAAATGGAATGCTTTGAAATTTGTGTAAAAAACTGTGTGTGTTTAGCCATCTCAAGATAAATCTATTTCCTTTTTTTCTTTGCTTGATATTTCAAAGGTGCTTATGCTAGAATTGGCACAGACACTACATTTTCGTCTATTTCTTAATAAAGCCAGCTTGATGTTCATGTGTTCTTGTGCCCTAGTGTCATAAGCTGTAAATAAATTCTTGCTGTTCTAGAAGGGTAAGCACAATGTCTAAACATGTGCAGTGGTTAGTTGTGCTTGCTGCATCAGTTTATTCCTGGACTGTGGTTTTGTGGCTTACGCTACAGTGGAGCAACCTACAGAGTTTATTTCTCCATAGTGTTGGAGACTCTTCATATAAAAGCAACCAAAGCAACTTCTGTATGTACCACTTTTCCCAAGTGCTGATATTTGTGAGCACAGGCAGTGTGCCATCACAGCAGGCACACTGTAGCATAGACAATGCTACTTAGATCTCCTGTGTGGGAAATATATCAAGACAGACAGTACAAGACTGGGAAATTTCATACCTAGCGTTGTGTCAGTTATTTTGAGCAACATGTTAGAGTGTGAAAAAGCACAAGAGTAAACAGTGACGATTATCATGTTTTGTCATTTTATAACTTTCTGTTAAATATTTTCTAGAGGTGAGAAAATGTGGCTATTGTTGTACCTGGTCTTTGTTTTTCCATTTTAGGGGTTTTGTGGTTACTCTTTTATTTGGAAAAAGCAATTCAGAAAAATACCTTGAGCAGTGTGAACATTCATTTCTCCCTTGTACATCGGTTGGGATCCCTAAGGTAAGGAAGGTTTTCTGGTCTTAACTTACAGATGAGATTTTATAACTTGGTTAGAAATAATCAGTTTTAATGTAAGAATTATGCCCATTTCTCAAGGTAAAAGAGACTGCTTTTATCTTTTGAGTCAGCTGCAATGTGTAAATTAAATGACATATTTTTCCTTTATGAAATACAAGTTTTTAATAAGTTATGGAAAGTTTGGTGAGTGGCCTTTTCGCTTAAGTCTTTTAATATTTTAAAATAAATCTGAAAGTATACTCTAAACTTTAAAGTAAGGCCACTGCTCCAGATGAAAAGTACAAAGGTTAAGGCTGAAAAAAGAAAAGTCAGCAGTCAGTTAATGTTTCTGTTCTGTTAATGAAACCTCATTTTGGATGGCTAAGATTCTTGGTGCTGTATAGACTTTAGTGCTTGTGTTATATAGGTTGTTACTTAATGTCCTGTGTTTTGAGAGCAGATTTAGAGAAGTTTTTCTGTTTTTTAAATTTCCTCTATATGCTGAAACTTTTTTTTATGTTAATGTTGTATTTTGGGTTCAGTATGTATGTACTGGTTGCTTTATCAAAAAATGAAATCTTGTGGAGTTTTTTGTGTACTTTTTGCAAATTCAGTAGTTTGACATCTGATTTGAGTAGGGACTATTGACACAGCACTTTCCTCAACTGACCTGTCTCAGCTAATCTCTGGATTTAAGTTTTGTAATACAAAGGTATTTGTTTTTAGCTGGCTTATGAAATGCTATTAGAATTTGTTCACCAAATAAAATCTGTTTGTCTTCTACAATCGTGTTTTCTCTTTTGCCACTGCACTAAAGTAGCATTCACAAGGGTAGGTAAGCTTTGCAGTAGCAGTGCTAGTAGAGATGAGTCCCAGCCAAAACCAAACATGTTGTTTTGTGATTCCTATTTGCTATTTCTGTATTAAATTGCTGCTGACTTGTATGGAAAATAATATTTTAACTTCAATTTTTTTTCATGTTTAAAGTCATTTGGGACCTAAGTGGTCTTGAAGAATGAATATTCTTTCTAGTGGCTGGTGTGTATAGATTATACTTTTTCCATGAGCCAAGTACAAGATGAATTCACCTGAACATGAATTTGTTTTCTGGTAGTAATAATCTGGTGATTTTGGTTCTTTATAAGATGCTCTTTTCATCAGAGTTTTGTTGATAGTTTTGGAGCATTTTTGGTCCTTAGAGATTTTCTTTAGGCTAGGATAAATGTTCAAATGCCTGATTTTACAGAAATTAGTAATAATACAGAGCATCAAAGTTGAGGCTGGATGTAATGTGTAGAATGTACCATACATTGCAACACCAGATCTGGTGCTGATAGGTTTCCTTGATTGCTGCAGGTTATACTTACTAGCAAATATATAGTGAATACCTCACATTAAGGAGAATACTTAAGGTACATTTGATGGAAGATTGTATACCTTTCTACAATTTGTTTGTTTATTTGCTTACATACAAACAGGGAGGCTTAAAAATTAGGCTTAGACTTGCTTTTCATTTTGCAAGTCACATCTAACTTCTGTGTCATGAACCTACAGGATGATGCAATAATGAACTGGCTCTGCATGATATACAGTTGTCTGTAGGCTTGTATTAAAACAATGTTGAGTGAAAGGTAAATTTATAGCCTTCTGAACTGTTTACTTGAATGCTACTTTCAGTTGAAATTACAGTTTCACCCCAACTTCAACAGAAGTATGAAATGTTTGGTTATGGTAGTTGATGTCTCTAAGCTTTACCCAAAAGACCAAGAGTAGGCTTGGTACAATGTTGCCAAAGTACAGTAAGAAAATAGTGATAACAACTCACAAGCAGTAGTTGTATGTTGGATCCCTACATAGTCTTGGGGTCTCTTTGAGTCAGTCAGTCATATCCTATGTCACAGATTTGAGGCAGATGTGTAAATGCCCTGTGTCTTGTTCTCTCATGAAACCCTGCAATTGAGGAAACAGTAGGGCAGTCTAAATGAGGCATATGTCATATTTGACAGTTAGCTAACAGTGTCAAAGAGGACTTCAAAAATACCCATTAGTGCAGTGAAACAAAAGTCTGAAATAACTCAGTCAGTGCAGTTAGATGCTGTGGAGCCTGGATTTGTTTGTGCTGCATCTCTTTTTGTGGAGTCTGTGTCTTGCGTTCCACCCAGGTGATTCCTCCCTGCTTAAAATGAAGCGAGGTGTCAAATGTAATAATAAGTGATGCCCATTTTTCCTAACCAATGATTTAATACTGGTAGAGTGCATCAGACTAATTGTGAGTGAAGTGACAGTTGTCATGTGAGTTGGGTCCTTCCTTTAAGTCTGTCTTTGGTGTCAGCATCTGCAAGGCAGAAGTAAAGCCAAAAGTGCTTTCCAAGTGAGACTAGAGTCAGCTGTTGTACCTATAATGGAATAAAAGCACATACTCTAAAATCTAGATATTTTCAGACATATCAAAAGCAAATTAAATTATATTGCAGGCACTTAAAGTTTTCACTGGAAATAAAGAATATGAAAAACGGTCTAATCTTGTACTTGGCTCTGCTTTGAACAGAAGGTAGGACAAGATGAATTCCTGAAATCCAGGTCAAAACCTGGATCCTGTGAGCATATGAACATTCAAATTTTTTACCAAGTAATCTTGAATATTCTCTGTGTCCCTCTCTTTCTTGTGCCTGCTGCTGTTTTTACTGCTGTGTTTTCCTCTCTGTTTTCCAAATGTGGTTTTATGCATGCAGTCCTTCAAGATTATTTATTAACAGTTTTGTCTGGTAATTTGTACTATGCTGTGCATAGTAAAGATGTTTAATTATTTGGCTCTGTATAATTTTGGTGGTTTTGACACAACACAAAAATACTTTGCAAATTCATTAGTGGATTAGTGCAAATTCATTGGTGGAATATGCTAATTGTTTGAATGTGACCCATTCTTATTTGTATTAAAGTAGCATTGAAGGTTCGCTTGCCTTGAAAGTTAAAAAATATACAGAACTTTGCAACAAAGTATTTCTGTATTGTGATACAGAGTTGCTTTTATAGGAGGATGATTTTTTTTCTGGCCTCCGGTATTTCACTGCCATTCACTGTTAACTGATTGGAATGAGAGATACTTAGGGCGAGTTTTATTCACATAGAATAAAAACCTTGGATATATGGTTTATAATTCCTTCATTTTTGGTTTTGGCAGTTCTTCTTTTTTTTTCCCAATATAGTCATAACTTTCTCTCTAGATCAAAGAAATTACTGGTTTATTTGAACTATAGTGTAAGTTGTTGGGTTGTTATTTCTGTGAAAATAGAGGAGTTTATTGCTGATTGCATTGAAATTTTGTAGAAAGACACTGCATTAGTCCACTTGAGAGAAGCACTGATAAAGGGAGTTCTTCTTCAGTATGTCACTTGCCAAAAGTCAGCTCTGATGAGGTCATTCTTGGCCTTAACTGCTTTGAGATGCAAATCCTTCTATAAAGTAATTTCTTTCCCTCCTCATCAATTACTTTCCAAAGGCTCATCTGTTGAGTAGCAATGGTACCAATAAAGTAATTTCTCTTCTGGCATATAGAATAAACTGAGGTGGGTAAAGAAACCAAAAACCCAACTGAAAATTATCTGTCTGAGATTGTACAGTCAAGTTCACAAGCAGGAGGGGAACTGGAGCCTTGCACAAAAACTACCTTGTGCTGTTGTTGTGTCTCCCCAGTCCCTCCTTTCCTGACCATTTGAGTTTTATTTCCTTCTGATTTAGTAATTTAGCAAACACTTGCTAAATTTAGCAAGAAGTAGGTTTTCAGGAGTTTGTTGTCATTATGTACTATATAGAGAAAAATACAGAAAATATTGCTGCCAGGAGAGGTGGTGGCCCCGTCCCTGGAAACATTCCAGGTCAGGTTGAACAGGGCTCTGAGCAACCTGATGTCGCTCAAGGTGTCCCTGATCATTGCAGGGGGGGTTGAACTGGACCTTCCAACCCAAATAATTGTTTGATTCTATGATTATATCTTCCCTATAAATTATAATAATATAGAAAATATATAAAGTCGTTACTGGGTGTATACATATATATCATAAGTAGTAGAGCTGTTTTTTAATTAGAGCTAAACCCTACAAAGTTACATTTCCCAATCTCTTTCAAGTGCATAGAAGAAATGAAACGTGAAGCCAGACCTATTAAGATTGACAGAAGACTGACAGGTGCAAATATAATTGATGAGCCTTTACAACAGGTAAGTTCTAACCAGGACTATTTATTTTTTACTTTATTACTTTGAAAGTATTGACTGTGTAATACAGAAGTAGTTGAGTGACAAATAGAATTTCAAAATTTTACCATATATGAGAGTGATAAATGAAAAACCCATGAGAGATGGGCCAGGATATTGGGCAATATTTGAGTATGTTTTTGCTATATTTTATTTTCACAATGTAGTGGTGATAAAAACAATGTTTGCAAACAAGTCTGAAAAGAAGTTTCAGTGTGTGAATTTTATGGTTTCACTCCCAGTTTCATAATGGAAAAGGAGTATTGTTCACTCTGGTAACCCTTTAGAAAAACTGCTATTGTGCTATCAGGCACAAAACTGTTGTTTTTTGTCATATTTCTTTTGTCCTTTTTCATTAGTTCTTTTGTTTTTTTTTAATTTTTCAGGTAATCCAGTTTTCCCTGAGAGACTATGTGCAGTATTGGTATTACACTCTAAGTGATGATGAATCCTTTCTTCTGGAGATTAGGCAGGCTCTTCAGTATGCACTTGTTCAGTTTTCTGCCAGGTAAGATTTGTTTTTACTTACATCAGTATACTGTGGGTTGTATGGCAGTAGGTAAGTGGTTAGGTTTATCTACTAGAATAGGTCACTGCATTTTACAGAAAGAACATATAAAAATTTAAGATTTTAATGTAAAAATACAATCTTTTGTTGATCCTCTAGGGAAATAATGGAGTTGGCAGCGTTTTAAGTAATAATTTTTTGCAAAATGGCCATTTCAGCATTCAGATTGTCTAAAATCACTGAACTGCTATTTTTTTTCCTTTTTTACAACTTAAGCATTAAGTTTGTGAATCATTACTTCTTTGTATTCTTCATGTAAACAGTAGGACCACTCCCAAGGTAAGTAAGAATTCAGTGCAAAAGTCTGAATTCAACATATGTGTCACCTCAGATAATTTATAGAAGCAGTATGGCTCTTCCATATGTAAAAACAATGGATATTTTAGAAAGAATGGTAGTCTGGGAAGTGAAATAGAATGTCACATGTGCAAACTTTTTTTTTTAAACAGGATTGATTGAGGACAAATGGATAGTTTGTTTTTTACCCCTTATTTCTGCTGCTGTTCCCTGATTTCCTGCTACTTGATTAGCAGCTTGTCTTGGAAATTCACTTCTTGAGTATGGCTGATTTCTTAGTCCAGATGCCCTGTGCCTTTATATCCATATACTTGTTTGTTAAGTTTTTATTTCTGGTGTTAATCCCACTGTGCTTATTGTTACTTGCTTTCTCTGCAAAAGAGTTTGTGGGTCACCTAAATATAAGTAACTTCCTTGCAATTTTAAGGTGTTGAACCTTCTTCTGTTGTCTTGTAGGTTAGTGTGCTTTTCTGACAGTGAGATGGAGAGCTGGGTTTAATACTAGGAAAAATAATTATAATATATGATATAGTAAAATAATAAAAATCCTAGAAAACAGTATTGAAATGGTGAAAACTATGCTAAATAAACTGTTACAGCAACCAAACTTATGCATGACATGGACCTGACTACCCAGCTTCAGTGTTTTTGTCTGTTTGGCACTGTCCATTTCATTGGACAGTGTTGAGCACTGAGTTTGTGTCAAAGTAGGTCAAATTCTTGCAGGTTTATTTTTCTTTCCTACAGTACTATAGCTCTTCAAAAATAGGCACATTTCCTGTGCAGTTGTGTTCTGCTGTAGAAAGCAAATCAATTTCACAGGCCTGCAGCAGTTCTTCTGCAGAAAAAATGATGTAGTGTATTTATAATGCCTGTAGTTGGATATAGCTGAAGCAGTTTAGGTTAGTACCATCACCTGTAGTTTCATACAGCCTGTCAGCTTCTGGGGAGAATGAATTCAGTGGGAATTTATTATTCCCTGAGAGCTGCAGCTTTGGGAGCCTGTGGTGAGGCTGCCATCCAGAGGTTTTGTGTGGTTCTGTCTTGTGCAGGTGGGGGATCTGGATTGTTTGATCAATGGCCTTTTGAGACAGCTCTGCTTCCTATTTACATGTCTAGATTTTGCAGTAGTCTTCCCTTTCTTCCAGGAAGGAATGAGAGGTAGGAATTTATTATTGTTCTTTGTGTTCACAATAAAATAATTACTTTCCGTGGATCTCCTTTACTAATAGGTCAAAGGAAACAGACTGGCAGCCTTATTTCACTACACGACTTGTTGATGACTTTGGCACTCATCTTCGAGTTTTCAGAAAAGCTCAGCAAAGGATAGCAGAGAAAGGCAATCAGATGAAAGGTAATCCGAAGTATTTTTTTATTTGAGTCTAAGTAGGCTGGTATGTGTGAAATATAGTTAGCTTTATTTTATAATTTAAGCTCTCTCTCAAGTTTCTAGTCTTGACAAAAACATGCTTTTTAAATTTTCTTTTGCATAGATCAAGCTGAGGAACTTGTAGATACATTCTTTGAGGTTGAAGTTGAAATGGAAAAAGAAGTCTGTCGTGATCTAGTCTGCACTTCTCCCAAAGATGAAGAAGGTCTCTCAATATTATCTTCTGAGTAAATCTTTTAGTATGGGAAACTAAATTAAAATACTAACAATTGTGTTCACAATATGAAATGCATTAAAATCTTGGCATATGACTTTCAAAGTGTGGTGATCTACCATACATGTATATTTCCTCTGATTTGTACATATTAATGCGATAACTAAAATGAAGCATGTACCTATGTAAGTCTTCCTCCTTTCACTGGAAAAATTTTAAGATAAAAATATTTTTTCTTGGGAGGGAGGGGATGATTTTGCAGATTCTTACTGCTTTTTGGTAGATGTGCCTTCCATATCTCTATTTTGTAGTCTTCCTGCAAAAAGCACTTTATTTTTAGGGAAAGTGTTGAAGAAGAGGAAAAAAACCAGAGGAAGTAAAGAAAACCATTAAGTAAGGAAAATGCATTTGAGTTAGGTTGTTGGGGTTCTTTTTAGTCTTGCAATTTGGCTTTTGTTGTCTTGGGTTTGAGGTAGATCTTTTTCATCAGTGCTGCTTATATTCCATCTCAAAGGTGTTACTGTAATGCTTGGAATGTAAGAGATACATGATTGTATGTTTGAACTCAGAATTAAGGATTTATCTATGGCATTTGGTGATATCAGGTAAGATGTGAAGTAACATAATGTAAAATTGTGCTGAAGGGTTTTTGTTTTCCTTCTCTAGGATTCCTAAGGGATCTGTGTGAGGTTTTACTGTATATATTGCTACCTCCTGGAGACTTCCAGAATAAGATCATGCGATACTTTGTCAGGGTAAGTACAGACTCTAAAAGCCATTCCAATTCTTTGGTTTAATGTCATAAAAAAAATTCAACTGCTGGTCTTATTTTCTAAAATTGATCTAATTTAATATTAGGGTATTTAAAAGCAGTAGAGTCTTGATAAGTATTTAATAGCAGAGAACAGTTTGTCTGAGATGTTTTTGAAGGTGATTTTAGCTCCATCATGACAAAAGCATGAGAAAGTGGATGTTGTTTATTTTGAGGTTGTTTTTTCTTGAGGAGGCTTTTCTTGTTATTTCTTGCAGTTGCAAATTACATTTGTAGTGTTAATTGGAGGAAAATATAGTAGTGCCTATTAAATGTTTTCTGTAATTACACTTTTGTGTTTTAAGCTCTACTCAGTGGTGTTTAAATTGTTACAGTTATACTAGCTTTATGAATAAATGTATAAAATGATGATATAAAAATCCTTTGTTTTTTAGGAAATCCTCTCCCGAGGAATTCTTCTTCCATTAATAAACCAGCTCAGTGATCCTGATTATATTAATCAGTATGTCATATGGATGGTAAGACACAAAATTATTTAAATAATTTCTATTTCCAGAACGTTTTCATATAAAGCTTTAATTGTATTCCCTATAATCATGATGGATAGGTGTCTGGTATAAACATTACCAATGGATATGTTGGCAGAGATAATGAACTTAGGGCTACTATATTTAATTTTATACATACATACACATGAAGTCTATATAGCTGAACTCTTCATTTTGATTGTTCAGCAAAAGTTGCCTGACTGAGGACTAATGTATCACAAAATGTAAAGTTCAATCCTCTGACTGTTCTGCTTGGCTGTTTGGGAAGCATGGCAGTACCCATGGAGGTGTTTTCCCGTGACTGTTTACAGTTTGGCCTTTCAAGCTTAAGATGCCTCAAGAATGAAAACTAAGAAAAATTTATTTTCTGCTAAGGAATTTCAGGGCAGTTATTCTAGAACTGTTTGTGTTAACCCTAAATAATTCAATGGAATGGGCAGAAACAATTTTTTAATCTTGATAACTCTCTAATGCACTTGTGAGAAAAGCCCCCAAACTTTTTGAAGTAGTAGTGTATAGTAAAGCTAACATAAATAGAATATTTGTGCTTTAATTAACAATCTTGATTCTTTGCAAAGCAAGTTAAAACTTATTCTTATACATTATTATCCTGCAAAGTTCATGGATCAAGTTTAAATTTTTTCCCCCCAAGTTCTCTCTTTTTATTCATATATTTTAGTCTTATAGTGTACATTCAAGTTCTATGAAAACACCCTTGCATTTCAAAGTTCTTCTTATGTATGGAATTATGGAATGGCTTTAAGGGTATATGTACAGTGTTTCCTTCACTCCAGCCTCCTTCATTTCATGTAAAAGTTTGCACACATTCTATAGGAACCTAGCTTTAGTAAGGAAAAAATAGTGCTCATCTGGACCAGAATTTTCAATTTTCAATTCCCCTTTCCTCCTACGTGTGTTCTTTATTTGTAACTTGGCCTCGTTCTTTATTTACTGCACACTGCCCCCGGCTGTGTCCAGAGATAGGATTCTGAGCTTTTTATAAAGCTTGCTGTTATGATAGTGATGTCCCAAATAACTAATTTTCAAAATTGCTTTCTGAGATGAAGAAGCAAATGTGCTGGGCAAAAGATAAGGAAAAAGTTTAATACAAGTCATGTGAAATGGAGATTGTTGCAGAAATTAAAGTCAGAAGTAGAGATGACTGAAATAAATCCTGGCTCCTTTTGGAACCTTGGACATAAAGTCACACTTGAATGAAAAGATCAGTTTATGGAAAAGAGAAGTTCAATTCCAGGTGCACCACAGTCCAATACTAGTTCTGTTGCAATAAAATACAAAGATTCAATACAAAATCAGAAGTTAATTCAAACTTCTCTCTTCACAAATTTACAAAATGTTTTAAGTTCAAGCCCTGCTTGTACGATTACTTTTAAAAGCAGATTTTTAGGGAGATTTTCCCATTTACTTTGATCAATGATATGCAGTCTTCATTCTTTCTGCTTCGTGCAGCTCATGTCAATGCACTTCTTCAGTACAGACCAAGTATTACATTTCCATATCAAAGTGAGCATTTATAAGAGATGTGGGTGAAGTGACTTTTTAAGCTTCATCTGGTTGAGTTCTAATGCTGTTTTTACCCTCAGCACCTGTGTGCGCATGTTGTAAAGCTGCCAACCTTTCCTTGATCTCCATGCTGCATTCACAGCACAGTTTCCAGTGGTCTTGGCACCACAGCAGGCTTCTTTCACTTGCACAAATTCCTTTGAGTCCCTAGAGCAGGTTCATTCTATGCCAATACAGGTTCATTCTATGCCAATACTGGTAAAATTGTATGTATTTAAATAGCTTAATAGTATTTGCCAGGGTATCTGAATTAGGGCTCCAGAGGGGAGTCGTGTCGATTTGTTTTTCCCTCAGTAGGTTATGATTACATGGTAGAATGTTTTAATTCCTTTTGTAATTCTATATCTTAAGAAGCCATACTCTGGGGGCATGTGTACTTGCAGGGGATCTTGGTAAAGCTGAACCCTTTCAGTGGGTTCACCATTTTCTGCCTACTTAGCTAAGAAGATAATAGCAGAAGATGGTGGATTGGATTTTGGAGATCTTCATTAAGGAGGTTGATGGACTTCCCACGTGTCTGTGTTGTACTTCCTGAAAACAGAAAGTGATGGTGTGAAATAGTTTTTGACTATGCATGCTTTTTCTGTTTTAGTCCATGTAAAATTCCAGTACCAAAAGGAAAATTTAGAAGTATCAAAGAACTTTCAAAATGTCACTTTGCAGTGCTGTATGAAACTAATTCATTTGAAGAAGAATCATGTCTTGTACTTATAGCTGTTTTGTGTTACTTACACTGTAAAACTTTGTGTTTCAGATTCGTGATTCCAACTGTAACTATGAGGCCTTTATGAATATTATTAAATTAAGTGATAATATAGGCGAGTTGGAAGCTGTGAAAGATAAAGCAAGTGAAGAATTGCAATATCTTCGATCTCTAGATACAGCAGGAGATGGTTAGTGCTGCATTGTTTTGCAAAATATGAAGGGCATTTAGAAGCATAATCTCTGTAGAATATTGCGACAATTAAAAAATAAAAGCTCTGATGCAACACAGTACAAAGTATTTTATTAAAAAAAAATGCATAAAAAGTGATAAAACTGGAGTTTTCATTTTCATAATTGTTTTACTGGTTGGTGTGTGTTTAATGCCTTTTTGTAAGGACAGAGAATTTGGTTAGCTAAGTGTGTTTCTGTTAAATCAAAACTGCCTGACTGGTGGTTCTGAATTTCAGTAATATTTAAAGTATTAATGGTAGTCAGTTAACCATTAATCTTAAAAAGGGAAAAGAAAGATATTTCTTGTTCACTTTCATTAGCAAGTTATTTAAACTGAAAAAAAAAAACAACGACCTAGACTTTATTTAGTCATCTGCATTGCTTAATTGTCTTTGTTTTTGCTTGCAGATATCAACACTATAAAAAATCAAATAAACAGTTTATTATATGTTATTAAAGTATGTGATTCAAGAATTCAGAGGTTGCAGTCAGGAAAAGTAAGTGTTTTAAATTTTTTTTAATTTCAAAAGAGTCAGGTTACAAATGACTGACGACTTGTTACTTTTGCTTGTTTTGTAATTAAGGGTTGATAGAGTTGGTATGTTTGACTTTACTTAGTTTCTTGACTCTCTTAATTTGACCTAGATGTGGTTCCAAGATAGTGTAATATTCTGCATGTATTAACTGTTAAAATAATTAAGCATTCTCTAGCTGGACCTGAAGGTATTGCTGTAATACAAGAAGTGTCTTATGGGCAGAAGAAAATGTGACAGATGAATTTAAGTTGTAGTGACCTGCAGCCCATCAGATGCTGACATTAATTCTTGTTAATTAATTTTCTGCTACTGTCACTGCTGATGAGGTATTTGGGGTTAATTTGACCTGTAGAGTATTACATGAACAGCAGTACTAAAATCCAGCTTATCATATAGCAGAACAGCTGCAGCTATTTTTGAAGGCAAAAAATTAAGAAAACATGACCTTCTAATCTAGACCTTCACTTACTAGTGATCATGAAAATAGCTAATCACTGAGCTGCTACTTTATTGTATGCAATTTTTTTTAACCTATATGCTTTGTAGTAAGTAGAAGTTTTAAAAGTTAGTTTAAAAAAGGCCTGTGAACACACTGAACTGTGTCTTACAGGAAATAGATACTGTGAAACTGGCAGCAAACTTTGGAAAACTTTGCACAGTCCCTCTGGACCATATTCTGGTAGACAATGTTGCACTACAGTTTTTTATGGGTAAGTGTTAATTTGTCTGATCTGTTTTATTTATAAAGAATATGCTAACTTACAGGACTGTGTACTTGGATTGGCTAAATGTCAGTACTAAGAATATCCATCAGTTTTCTTGGTGGCTATAATCCTTTTAATGCTGTAAATGGAAACAGTCCAGGAAGTTCCTGGAGTGCGTGTGAGGTACTTCCTGACACAGTTAGTGAGGCAGCCAGTCTAGAAAGGCACCTGTCTGAACCTGTTGTTTGCAGACAGGGTGATGTGATAATCTTGGGCATAAAATGAACACCCTCAGTCAGTTTGCAGATGACGCCTAAGTTGGGCAGGAGTGTTCATCTGCTGGAGGGCAGGAAGGCTCTCTAGTGGGAAGAATGCTGAATTTATGGTCCGAGATCATTTGTATGAGATTCAATAAAGCCAAGTGCCAAGTCCTGCACTTGTGTCAACCCCAGGCAGTGCTGCAGGCTGGCAGCAGAGTGGCTGGAAAATTGCCTGGCAGAAAAGCACCTGGGGGTGCTGGTTGACAGCAGCTGAACATGAACCAGGAGTGAGTCCAGGTGACCAAGAAGGCCAGTGGTATCCTTGTTTGGATCAGCAGTAGTCTGGCCAGCAGAATGAGGGCGGTGATTGCTCCCCTGTACTCAGCACTGGTGAGGTCACACCTCAAATCCTGACCTTCACTACAAGAAAGACATTAAGGTGCTGGAGCATGTCCAGGGAAGGGCAACGAAGCTGGGGAAGGCTCTGGAGCATAAGTCTTGTGTGAAGTGTCCCAGGAAACTGGGGTTTCTTAGGTTGGAGAAAAGGACGCTCAGGGAGGACCTTATCACTCGCTACGACTACCTGAAAGGAGGCTGTAGTGAGGAGAGGGCTGCTCTCCTCCTAGGCAGCTAGCAGCAGGGAGAGAGGAAACTGCCTCAAGATGTGTCAGGTGAGGTTTAGATTGGGTATTAGGAAATAGTTCTTCACCAAAAGGGTGAAGCATTGGCTTGACAGGCTGTCCAGGAAAGCGGCTGAGTCACCATCCCTGGAGGTATTTCAAAGACAGGTAAATGTGGTGTTTAGAAACATGGTTTAGTGATGGACTTGAAAGTATTAGATTGGCACTCTTGAACATCTTTTCCAGTATAAATGATCCCATGATTCTATGAACGTGTTTTTTTAGAAATTCAGTTTGAACTTTGTCTCCATTTGTATCATGCTGTACAAGCCTTACATTCACACGGTAAAAATGGATTCACTTTTTACATGTGCATTTGAGGATTCAGTGCTTAGTTCCTAGACTTTGCTCTCAGGTTCTTTTTTACTGATTATCACAAATATGTATATATGTATACATATACACACATACTTATCACCAATATGTATATTTATTTTTTTAATTGACTCTATATGGCAAGTATTCCAGATGAATAATCAGATTCTGGTATTCCATATGTAGTCAACATCATAGAGAATTGCTATTCCAAGATGCACAACAGTAACTAAGGTCATGTGGTGTCTGTTTTCTGTAGATTACATGCAGCAAACTGGTGGCCAAGCACATCTGTTTTTCTGGATGACAGTGGAAGGATACAGGGTTACAGCACAGCAGCAACTGGAGGTACTTCAAAGTCGGCAGAAAGATGGAAAACATCAGACTAATCAGACCAAGGGTCTATTAAGAGCAGCTGCCTTTGGAGTTTATGAGCAATATTTATCAGAAAAGGTAGGAATAACTTCATCCTGCAGCTTGTTTATTCTTTGTCCTGATACTTCTTTGATATAGTTATGGCTAAGTTAATATAAAACAGTTGTTACGTAGTACAAGTTGCTTGCATGTTGACATTTAAGCTATTGTGTGTGTATCTTCTCTCTCTCATGTCAAGCAGTAAGGAAGTCTTCCTCTTTTGTGCTCCCCCTCATTTATAAGGGCTTATATTGCCACTGACTGCCTTGTCAGATGCACTGTGCTCCTCAAAAGTTGGCTTTCTAGAATACACAAACTAGACAATGTAAAGACAGAATATAAAAGTCTCTCTACATATGCTGTCCTTTTCCTTCCTTTTATTCTGCCATCCACCCTTGCCTGCCCCCTTAAGAAGTGTTATTTAAAAAATGGAACTGTGTGTTTATCCAAACGTGGATTAAATTGGGTTATCAAATGAAGTAGCTTTCTGTGCCTCTCTACAATTTTCTGTGTAAATTGCTCAAATATCACCATTGGGTAACTTTCAATAGGCAGTAAGGATTCCTCTGTGGAAGAAACCACTTATCAGCTTGTATTGACAAAGCACCTTGTTTTGAATTTGTGTGTGCATAAAAATCACTGCTCACTCAGAAATGGGCAGTTGACAAACTGTTAGCCTTTGCTCAGATATTTCAGAACTTCATCCTATTACTTTTTTGTTGGCTTGTTCTTGATTTCTGGATCTTAATCTTTTTCATGAATAAATAAAACCTGTTTATAAGTCTGAGTAAATCTGATTTAGGTACTGCCTCACAGTGTATGTATAAATTGTTTTGGAGGCTATTCCTAGTGCTTAATAGTGAAACTTCCAGGTTTTAATACAAACTCTGAACTTAATTTTGGGGGTGGATGGGATCTGACTCCTGTCATATGTTCTAGACAGTTACAGAGATACTTGTGCAAAAGAAATATAGTTTACTTAGAGAGTTGCAGCATTGTATTGGATTTTATTTGATAAAGTAGAACTTTCTTATTTTTATGCTGCAAAAGTTGATTTAGATCTCTATGACAGGCATCTCCAAGAGTTAATATTGATGACAACTTAGTAGCAAAACTTGCAGAAACACTGAACCATGAGGATCCAACACCCGAAATCTTTGATGACATTCAGAGAAAGGTATACTCTATTCGTCCTTTATTTCATAAGACCTGTAAATGCTATAGAGTATAAAACATAACTCTAGATCCTAGAAAAAAAGTAAAATATCTAAACTCTAAAACCTGTGTAACCATTTTTCTGTCCTATGAAAATCATGCTCTTTTAAAATTATCAACTTTTGCTTTTCCATTCATTAGCCCATGGTTTTCAAAGCAGTTGACAGAAGGGGTAGGTGTCCTTCCTGTGTAAATCTAAGTATGAAACACAGTTTAGATTTTTCATGTTTTTATTTGTGTTAATGCACCAATTTAAGAAATATGTCATGACTAGACTAAGACATACAGTTTTTGTTCAGTTTTACTTCTATTTTTCAACGATGAATGTAATGGTCCCATCTTAAATCCTATAGCTGTTCTCAGAAATTATTTTGACTTGTCTTTTTCTGCAAACTTGCACCGTGAAGCACTCAGAAGTAACAAGTATTGAAGAAAAAAACAGTATATTTACTACCTGTAGACTTTTATTATTCAAGTCTAGTATATGTATTTTAAAAGGAAAAGTGAATGATTAATATTCTGGCAATAACTTACATACCCAGTCTGAAATGTTTTTATTTTAGATTGTTACTTTGATATTCTCATTCATGCTACAAATTAGTGATATGAGCTGTTGAATTTAGAATCACACTATCATACATGGGACTTTCCTTTAAGACTAGTTAAAGCACCTTGGGAAATCTGGGCCTTTCTTGGGAATTCTGCTGAAGAGCATAAATTTCCCATATGTTACAAAATAAACGAACTTCCTCAAACCTGGATGGATTGAGTTTTTTTCTATTCTTACTAGATGAAAGTACTTGAACAGTGGTCCATGAAAAAAAAAAAAATTAAAATATTCTGCAATTGACATGAGTATCCAAACATTATGAATTAATTCCTACTATGTATAGATACTTGTGTATATGCTGTGAAGGTAAATTGTTTAAGGTGGTGTGCTTAAATCTTTGTGAGGTGTGGCTATATCGTATTGGCTAAACTAGAAATGGTCAGAAGGGTCACATATGGTGTCTTCCCTCCTTCTTTCCCTCTTCTCACCTCTTGCCCTAAGTGTTTGCAGGTCTACATTTATAGTTTATCCACAAGGAGGTACTGAGATAACTTTTTATAAAATGGATAAAGACCAAATAGGTTTATACTGCAATTGGAAGGGCTCAGAGCAGAGGACAGAAGCGTTTGCATCTATTGTGCCACTTCCCTTCCTAGATGTGCATGTCTGATTAGTTAGTTATTTTCTGATAACCTTTCCATTAAGAGTAAGTCAGAGACACATATGCACAGGTACTTCTTGTTCAAGTAGAATTTATGAAAACTAGTCTGATTAATTAAAAAATGCAGTAAGTATTTCTGAAGTTGGCACTTTTGTTTCAATAAGGTGTATGAGTTGATGCTGCGAGATGAGAGGTTCTACCCTTCGTTCAAGCAGAACGTGTTGTATGTGCGTATGTTAGCTGAGCTGGACATGCTGAAGGATCCCAGTTTCAGAGGATCAGATGATGGTGAAGGAGGTGAGCTCTGTATCTCTAAGGGGTATTTCCTGGGACCATTCTTTTCTCTGTTTTAAAATGAAAATAAAAAAAATTATCCACACTGTTTTTAGGAAGTTAAATACTTCTGTGGTGTCTTAAATTTATTTTCCTCCTCATGCTTTTGTGTGTAAACTCACATAGGGATTTCACTGCAGTAAGTTTATTAATCTTACATAAATTCTTGTCAGATCTTGGTAACTAGTTTGTCACTAAAAAAATATGCAGTTCTTCCATTCTACTTTTTTCATGAAAATATTTAAAACTCTTCGATATATTGGGTTCTTTTAATACATAACTATACTCCTCTCTGAAAATAGAAATTGAAAGTACATAGGAAATGTGGCTTTTTAAAGCAAATAAAATCATTGTTCTTGTTAACTGAAGTACAAATCCAGTGGAAATTGTTTTCGCTGTTTAACTAGTTCCTTAACTCCTTCAGGAGTACTGTGTGGGGATATAAATTTAAAAAAATGTTGAAGTATTGATGTAGAATCTTTATAAACTTACATTTCTTTAAGTGTCTTTGCTGGAAATTTGAAACACTTGCATGTTGCAGCATTTTGCCCAGTGCCACAGTTCTCTTTCATTTTCCATAATGTTTTGTGGATGCATTTTTATTTATGTGCGGCCCTACAATGGGGGAAAATCTTCTAACCTGGTTTTTCCTTTCATTTTCCTCCCTGCTCCCAGAATCTTTTAATGGCTCTCCTACTAGCAGCATAAATCTGGTAAGTGCTTGTATTTTTTTTTGTCCTCAACAGTAGAGAAAGTGTGATAAAGTAGTTGAACATGTTCATTACAGGTTTCACTTCACTGCAGTTGAATTTCTAAAAAAGTTTTTGAATCAAATTGAAACACACAAATTATTAATTACTCTGTAAGATAAAACTTCTCCTTTTTCTGTGTTTATTGACATTTTGCATTGTTTCTCACAGAAACAGTTAACTTATGGAAAGCATAATTTCTTACTCCTACTTGCTTTTCATAAATAGATAGAAATTTGGAGTTACATAATAATAGGTGAAAACAAATCCTTTGAAACAGAAATCTCCAGGGATTAAATTAAAATAGATTGTAAAGTGAGGCATTTAATTATATTTTTGTTGGTTGATATTTTTTTCATTAGGACTGGATTTGGAAACATTTAAGTATCTGGAATTTATTTCAGCCATGATTCTTTGTTTTTTTTATCTGTCCAATTTCAAGTTCAATTTTATTTTTTTTATTCTTGACCTGTGTCAGTTTGTCAAGACCTTTTCTTTGTTAAATTAGTGTACCTAAACCAAAAATGCAAATATATTTATTTAAAAAGGAGAAATCATGTGAAGTTTGGTATATATCCTCCCCATGTTTCTGCAGACAGTGTGTAGCTGAGGCACAAGGTACATAAAATTCAGTTTGGCATATGAGAGTATGTTTCCAAACCTTTTAGTTTCATGAAGGTTTACGTAGAGATTTACAGTCTGCATGCAATTTCCTGGATTATGTGATGCCTGGGCCCTTCTAGTTTGTTCTTGGAAGGTGCTGCAGCTCCTTAGCAGCTCCATTGCATTGGTAAGGTCATGCTTGCATCAAAAAGAATGAGTGTTTTCTAAAGAAATACACATACCATTAATGTCTGTGTGTTTTGTTGTTTATGGGTTTGGGTTTTTGTAGGTTTTGGATGTTTTTTTAATTTAAATTGGGATTTTCTTTCCTGTTATTTCCTATTGTTGGCATTTTGAAATGTAAAGAAAAGGGGAGATATTTAGCTGATACAATTAATGCAAACTCCTGGTAGATGCAGAAGAAAAACTTAATTTAGCCATATTTTTTCACAAGAGCCTTTTAACTGACTGATTTCTTTAAATTATGTTTCAAATGTCTTTTAAGTACTCTTTCTACCAATGTTGTGACATACCAGAGTTATGTTTTATGAATTAGGATTTGTCATTGTGGTGGCTTATCTGGGTAGTGGTTATCTCCTGCTTCATTTCAAGTGACTTTCCAAGCTAAGTCAGAAAGTCCTAAAGTCTTTACCAAGCACTGTTGCAGTGCAAATAGGTATTTGCATGGGATTCTTCAAAGACTTGATTTTTGTTTTTGTTGTGACAAAGGTATTTATAGAATACTACATTTATTATAAAGAGTTAGGAACATTCTAGGAGAAATACATAAGTAAATTTCTCTTTATGCAGAACTACTTTTGCTTTTCTGTAGTCCGTATTGTTCAGGGTGTTCAGTGCTTTTACAGGTGTTTGGATACTGGTAGATTAGTTTTTGCTGGCTGAATTCCATGTCAAGAGTAAATTTCTGTACACATAGTTTAGCTCCCTTGTGTTAGTCTGTTACATAAGAAAAATAGACCTTGGAAAGGTTACTTCAAAGGTCAGGGAATTTCTGTTCTTGCAGCTAATGACAATGTATTAAATAAGATTTGGTTGTGGAATTTTTATGTTTTTAATTAACTTGTGTTCCTGTGAATGTATCTAATGGTAGAGATATTAGCTCATATTAAATGTCTGTCTGTTGTGTTATCTGTTCAGGTTTCAACCTTTTAATTTACTTGTATTAATAGTTGCTGTATAGTGCCTTGCCACAGTAGTTGAGTGTTTCCTAAAGTTACTATTATAAAATATATTGTCTGCAATTCCAACTTACACTGTAAGAATTTGGAAGAGGGGCTCAAAACTGTTTTGAAGAAAAGTTGTTTTACAAAAATATCATAATTGCTGCCTTTTGTTTTGATACATTAATCTACTACATTAAAACAGTGGGTCACATTTTGGGAGTATAAAATTATTGTAAATATGTATAGACTCTTGCAGATTTCCTCTGAAGGATCCCTAATGGGAACTTTGCATTGAGTAAATAGAAGGATTTACACAGGTGTTCCAAGACCTTGAAGGGCAGCAGAAGTGGCTGGGTTGAACTTTTGGCAGTCATTAGCATATGTTAGCTTGAACCCCACTCAGTAATCACAAAGAAATCTGAACTTGAGTGACAGTGAAGGGAAGCAGGAAAACAAGAAATAATTATGCCTTTAACAATACAACAGTACCTTAATGCCAGTATTTTGTAGCAAACAAAATATTAGAGTTGACAGTTACTTGTCTTCTCTTATAACATCACATCACTTCCATCTTATTGATAATCAAATCCTAGAGCTTTCAGAATATCAAGCATTTTATCCAGGCTTCCACAAATGTCTTCTGTTAGCCAGTCTCAGGTGATACTCTGCTCCTGAATTGAACACTGCAGTGTAGAGCAGCACACCTGACAGGGTCGTGGCTGTCCAAGGCACTTGCTCAAGAATGGACCAAGTCACAGTGTTGTGTCCAGCAATGACTAAAAGCAAGCATAAAGATTAAAGGAGCAGCCCACTTATGGTGATACTTAACCAGAATAACTCTCCAGCATCCAGTAACTTATAGATTCTTGAGGTAAAGATGATGTCTGCTGTCAAAATATTTTTGCATAAATTCATCTGTTCTACCATTCGACAGACATAAACTTCTAGCACTATAGCATGTTGTGGCAAAACAGATTTCCCCAGAAGGGTTTTTCTTTCTTCTGCCTTTTCTCAGTCTGGGACCTTGGTACTACAAGTCTACAAGCATATTGTTCAGGAGACTCCCTACTGCAACACATGTTATTCAGCCACTCAACACATGTTATTCAGCCACTTTTAAGCTGCCTTTTATTCAGTGTCTAGACTTTATAACAGAAAAACTACCTTCAGTAGTAGACATTTAGGCAGAGACTGATTGAGGTCATTGAGGCAGACAAGAGCCATTCCTTGAAGAGAACTAGAGGGGGAAAGGAGTATTATGTTGGGATATTGTGGAGTTGATAAAGATTCAGATGAAGAAGGGGCAAGAGCAGTCTTTAAATAGTGAAGTCCAGCCTGTCTTTTGATTGTAATCTTGTATATTGTTTTATGTTTAAGGAAACAGAGATTTGGAAACTGAATTGATGTAGGTAGAGGTTTTAATTTGATATGGGCATGGCACTGCTAACCAATAAGTCCTATTGTAGGTAACTTTTCATGATAAGTCACTATTAAACTGGCTTGATTAAATTATAAAAGATAGCAAGTAGCTATATTCATTCTGAATATGTTTCTTTGGAGAATTTTACAATTATGGGGTAAAAGACATAAAGTAACTGGGATCCGAGGGTCTACGAAGGCTACTTCGGTGGCTCCAACTCTTTTTTTTTTTTTTTTTTAATCTGTTAATTTAAGATTACAATGCATAGTGGCCAACCTCTATTTCTGTCAGTTGCATAAGCAAGTCTTTCAGCAGTCTTGAAGAACTTTATTATGTTAAATCTTAGTAATCAGATGTATTAATTTTAAAAACAAAGCCTTCTCTAAAAGACCCATTAGGCTTCTTTTGATCCCAGTAATTATTAAATATTCAGACAGAGCATTAACCAGTTGAGGATGTACCTGTTCATTTTTTATGACAGAAAATATTCCTGAAAAGAATGTTGGCTGGCTTTTTTTTTTTACATACAGCAGAAAAACTTTCACTTTCTACTGCTGTGTAACGTTTGTGTGGGGCATAAAGATATTTGAAAGAAAGCAGAATGCTATGAAGGTAAAAGCCAGAAGACCTGTTACACAACATCTGCATCTCCCCAGTTGTTTGGGAGATTTTCTGGTTTTGTTTTGGTTTTTTTGTTCTGGTTTTGTTTTTTCCCCAATGCTCAGTAAAAGACCATACTTCCATTAGGATTGAGATCAAACTGAAGTGGCAAATATGTTTGATCAAATATGAGTGGTCACAAAACTATGTGTGAAAATGATAGGGGAAATGAAATGCTCTATACTGTGCAAAAGAATGGCTTTGGTAACCAAGTAGTACAAACATCTGAGTTGTTACAGTGCACTAAACTTTTAGTATAGTGAACTGAAAGTTTGAAAATTAAATAGATAAATCAAAACACATCTCGAATACGATGTATTTCTGATCTTATTCTTTTTTTCACATTTTTTCTTCCTACATTATCTGCCCACCCTGCAGTCCTTAGATGACCTTTCAAATGTCCCCACTGATGAGACTGTTCAGCTCCATGCATACATCTCAGATACTGGTAAGTGAATCTGTTAGGATGTGTGCTGACTTTTTTTGCCACCCTTTGTTTTGAGTTTTGTAATATTACAGGCCCTTGAAATCCTGATTGTCTCATTTTTTGGCCTCATAAAACATTTGAATTAATATTTTCCATTAAGTCTTTTTTGGAAATCTTTCTAGTATTTGTTCTGTAGGTCACAGACTATATATCTGTACTTAAAAAGTGATTTAATTTTATTTCATATGGTATTATTATTATTATTACTACTTTTATCTCTGGAGAATCATTCATTAAACTTGCTATTGAATAGGATTTATTTTAGCAATTTCTTAAAGAAATTCTGAAAGACATCTCTCTTTCTAGTCAAAGAATTATAATTCTTGACTGTTTCATTCTCTTAGTATAATATTTTTCCCTTATTCTTTGTGCTTCCTTACTGACTTAGCTTAGTTTCAGGAAGCAACTTCTGTTGTTATTGTGGTGGCATTTTTGGTTATCTTTTAAAAAACTTTGCCTAGAAAGAAATTATTTTTCTTTATTACATGAGAGTAAATAACAAAAAAATCTCATCTGTTATTTGCAAATTCTCTGTTTAAATGAGATTACATTGGGCAATTAAATTGTGATTTTCAGATATTTTTTGGTCGATTTTACTATGCAATATGCTCTTAAATCTCTGCATTTATGTAGTGGACACATGCTGTCAGCAAGCATTCAGCTACTTTAGTTTTTAATTAAACCTATTCCAACTCAGTGTGAGGGCAGTATGCAATCGAAGTGTAATGGTAGTCAGTCCTCAGGGAAAGCGGAAAATGAGTTGAAAGTTGAGAACCAAATACTGCTTTTTAATTAAAATGGCATGTGGTACTTTTTTCTGAATTAAACTTAGAAGTTTCATCATTCTAACCTAAGAAAAAAAGGTATACTTAGAACCACATAAATTGTAACATTTATAATCTTGAGGGCAGCATGTATTGATAACTGCCGGTCTGACTTTGAATACATAATGCTCCAGTTGTAGCAGGAGATCTGTACAGGTTTGTATTGCAAGATGATATTAAATTGCATCTGTGAGCAGGTCCTTTTCCTCACCCAGTTACTGGCCTTGCCTGTGTGTGAGGGTTATATACAGACAGGATTATCTCTGTGTGTTTCAGGCTTCACACTGTCTTGGGTTGCAAAATAAATACCAATTAAGTGGCTGTGACATAAGGGGCAGCAGGACAACTTCTTTCTTTTTCTGCCTGAAGTGGTTCTGAAGGTGCTACTTGGCAGTGCCCCTGGGATGTGGTCTGGTGGCTGCAGGGCCAAGTGGTCAATGTGCATGTAGAGGACAGGGCTTGTGCAGAGTCTGTGGTGCTGGGGGTTCCTGGCTCTGCTCTCTGGGCAGTCTTTTGGCTCCATGCTGATTGCTGCTCATTCCCCTAGGGATTCAGCACTCAACATGCTTCTTTTAGAGGCTGGATGGCAAAGACAAGATGCTCTGTGCCCACTCTTCACCTTGCTAGTGTGTAATTTTTGCATTGGCAGCAGCTGCCACTATCCTACAGGTGCTCTCTGGGTGCTTAGAGAAAAGTATTGTACTTCAGAGAAATCAAGACTGAAAGTACTACAGAGGATGGAATGAATGGTTTCTCAGAAGGATTGTATTTTATGCAGTGTGGGTGCATAGAAAAGTTCAGAGGCCTTGATTAAAAAATGTTTTCATTTAGCCACTGGAAAACTGTACATACTGGGTATTGGCTCAATAATTGGAAATTTAAATTTATGCATGCCAATTTAAATGGTATGCAGTGTAAACAGTAGTGGTTCTAGGTTATTCTCTAAATGAAATGGAAGGTTTTGCAACACTGTACTGGGAAAATTTCTGTGAGGGAGGAATGTCCTAGAAAACTTTAATACTTAATGGAGATCAAAAAGATGTTTGCTTCTATTTCAGAGAGCTATATGTGTTCTTTTTATTTATGAATTGACTTTTCCATACCGTGTGTGTGTGCGCACAGAGAGAATGCATTACATATATACGTACACACATCTGTATATATAATTGACTAAAATAGCATGGGGAGTGTTTTTTATCCTAGAGTTAATAACTGAGTTAATAACAAACTCCTGATGCCAATAACAAAACTGAAGGCTTGCAGCTTGCAATCATTGTCTTGTATTTATAGGCTTTTCTGATGGGCAGACTCTTGCAATGTGATTAGACTACTTTGCAGACTGGAATTTCTTCTGGTTTCACAGTTGTCTTTCACTCTCATCTTGAGTTCTTTAAGTTAAAATATCTTTTATTAAAGTTCTATTTACTATTTAAAAGTTGAAAATTTTTCTTTTTATGTTTTGCATGTCATTGAAACCTGCCTAGCTTTAAAGCTGCTTAATCTCTATTTAAGTTTACATAGTAAGTTTTGGAGGGTGCTGTCCAATGTTTAAGTTAAAGGGATAGTTTAATCTTCTGCTTGCATGTCCATTTTTGTCTTTTAAGTCTGTCATTCCAGACATTTTTTCACTTCACATTTGTGTCCTTTCGTCTTCCTTCTTTCTGTTTGTTCCCTTTTTATTTTTGTTTTTAAAACTGCTAGTCTATGCTGACTCTGACCCATATGCTGTGGCAGGAGTGTGCAATGACCACGGCAAGACGTACGCCCTGTACGCCATCACCGTCCACCGGCGAAACGCAAACAGCGAGGAGATGTGGAAGACATACCGGCGCTACAGCGACTTCCACGACTTCCACATGAGGATCACTGAGCAGGTAAGCCATCTCATGAAAACCTTTACAGGTGCACTTTTCTGTAGTTTTGTAATTGGTGACTGTATGATTGCTCTTTGAAAACGAAATGGAACTTAAAAAGTCTCCCCCTCTTCCCACACGGCCTAATTTTACTTTAAATCTTCATATGGAAGTGCTGTTGGTCTCCAAGAGAGTTAGTTGTATTTGTCAGACATTAAGAAATAAAAGCTGAGGTTGGGAAATAGGTATTTAGGTTTTAGGTGAATGTTAAGAATTGGTGGGGTTGCAAAAGGAAGAGCTGGTAGCACTTCACTATACTACTAGCAATCTGCCTTTTACTGCTGTACTTGTATTCTCAGACTCTTAACCCTCCTAAAATGAAAGAAGGAAGAAATAGAGAGTTGTAATTCACCAGCTGGTACAAAGTAGAACCTACTGACATGAAAAAAGGATGAAAACATGATGCTTTTAAACGGAGGCTGAAGTGCTTTTAAACCAAGCCTTTGGAGAAGTCAGATTTGACTGCATAACCTTTGAACTAGTCAGAAGTGTCAGATTATATCCCTTTACTCTGTTAGTAATTGAGAGTCATAGAAAACAAATTCTGTGCAGGTAAGTTAGCATTTTAAAGTTACAGCAGTAATAAAAATTGAAAAGGCTTTATTAAAAAAGCAAAGGTTTAATACTTGGATTAATTAGAAATGAAGTCTGACTTTCCTTCGAATTTCTGATAGTCTTAGTGTGCTGTCAATAAATTTGAAATACCAATTTTTGTACTCCTTCAGATTGATTTTCTTAAATTAATTCAGTGTTTTGAAGACTTCTGGATCTTAGAGTGAATGAACATTCTGCTGATACAGGACAATCATTTAAAACTAACATAATTTCAAATGAATAGAAATAAATAGCAAAAGCCAAGTTGTTCAAAATATGAAAGCTCAACATTTCTGGTTGCTATGTCTGATTGAATTTACAGAGATAGAAATGTTAATGATAGAAATGTTAGAGCACTAAGATTGCAAAAAGTAAACAGATTTCTGTGATTCACTGTGGTATCTCAGATGTTCCCAACAGTTTTGCTTAGTCTTGACAAGAAAATAGACATTCTTATTGTCTTGCGTGCTTGTCTAAAACATTCTTATTGACATGTTAAGGGTAAAAGTTAGAATCATTGATTTCAAATTAGTAAGAAGATCAGGAACTTTTTTTCAGAGAAAATAGATAGTTGATATAAAATGAAATTGAAGTTAGCAGTTCAAAGTATCTAAGGGTTTTTCTTAGAGCACTGAATAGATTCACACCAGTTCCTTTAGTGAGTCTTGTAGTAAATACCATTTGAAGTAGATACCTGTGTTTAAAATAGAGGCTGTCAGTTGCTTATATTGCTTCTGGTTAGATCTAAGAGTCCAAATGAAAACTAGACCATCTTCTGTTCAGTTATTTTCCCATATGACCTACTTGCAAGGGAATGGGATTTCTAAAGTTGTAGAGTGCTATTCTTTGGTGCTTCCTGCAGACTATAAATTTTATATGAGCTTTGTGGCCTTCCAAAGTTTAATGATGCAAGAAGAGATCTTGCAAGGACTGAATGGAATCCATATCTTTAAATCTGTAATGTTGTGGTGTTTTCTAAAGAGGAAAAGGATGCAACCTGTTTCCAGATTGTTTCTTAAAGCCTAGAATACTGTATGTTTCTCTCTTTACCACCTTAAGGGTATTATTTATAGGAAGTCTGCATTCTGTATGGAGATAGTCCTGGTTCTTCAAATTTTATTCTTGTAATTTTTTAATTTTTTTGTGCATTTTACCAAATATATTCAGCCTCATTACATGTTAGGGCCTTTTCTTTCCCTTCTTCTTCCCTCAGACTGCCATTCTTCCTGCAAAACTAGATCAGGATGCATGTCAACCATGTAGTGTCAAAGATTACAGTGGCAATCACTGTCATTATCTGGAGAAAAGGCGCAGGTCATGACATAGAGAGCAAGTTGTGATAACCTGTGTGTAAACTGGGTGCTGCTATCTCTCCAAGGAGAAAAGCTTAATTATTTACTTGATAGGCTTGATCTGGATAGGAAAGGAGGGAGATTTTAGAAAGATTTACATGTTCTCTTGAAAATCTTTACTTTTTATGTAGTCTTATAGTCGTAGTAACTTCATTCCAAATAATAATAATGGTAAATTTTGGGCCTAAGCCTTTTGCACACTCTATTGGTTTGTATTTCAAAAGTGTACTTCAAAAGAGAGTTTCACAAAAAATTAAATTTTACCCTTGATAGTCTCATGGGAATTTTCATGCATTTTTTATTGACAGCATACCTCTCTCTTTGACTTCTCCAAGAATTCTCAGTTCCAGGCATGATGCAGAATTCTTTTTGTCAGGTGTTAGATGATATATAAGAGTAGGTGAATAGAATGTCCTTACATGAAGACTTGAAACTCTTGAAAACAGAAAAAAAAAGAACTTCTCTTTTTTTCTAGTTTGAAAACCTTGCAAATATACTAAAACTTCCTGGCAAAAAAACATTTAACAATATGGACAGAGAGTTTTTGGAAAAGAGGAAAAAAGACTTAAATGCTTATTTGCAGGTAAGCTGTTACTGGAGTTTTTCTAGCTCTGTGCTTGGAATGATTTTTTCAGAGGTGGCTTGTCTCTGTGTTTTTTTCTTTTGTAAAAAAAAATGTTGTGTTGTAGTTGGTACACAAAACTAAATAATATACTATAAGAACTTGATACTCTCTCATAAGTTTGCATTTTCTTTGGTGTTTTGGTTTATTCTCAGCCAGTTCCGTCACAGCTTTTCTGAGCTGATGAGGTTCTAGATATTTTGGTTTCGAGCTTTATGCCAATGACCTTCTCCTGATGACATGTTTATGATGACTTTTTCTTGTGCTGCTGTGTAAGGATTTCAGTGGCACCCACTCCAGGGGTGTAGCAAATCACACAGTTGCTCTGTTCAGATAAGGCCTGTATCAGCCCAAACTAATTCAGCTGTCTTCCTTCATAGGGACTTTCTGGTCATGTAGCACTAAAATTTGTTGGCCAAGTCAATGAACATGTTAACACTAAATAAATGAAGATGAGTAAAACACTGTAAAATAACTGTTTGATGATATTTTTCTGTGAGTTGCTATAATTACCATAGTGGTTAAAATTATGGTAATTATTAAGAAGCCCATTGTTTCCATCTTGAGACTACTTTAATGTTGGAATAAAATTTAGGAATGAAAAAATATATTGCTACATGTGATGTCTTTGATTGTCTCTTGTTCGTTAGGTATTAAAATAACTTTTAAAAATTATTTCAGCTCTTGTTAAATCCTGAAATGATGAAAGCTTCTCCAGCTTTAGCCCATTATGTGTATGACTTCCTGGAGAATAAAGCCTACAGCAAAGGGAAGGGAGATTTTGCACGGAAGGTAAGAACGTTTTGTACAGTCAAGGAAACTTTAGAGCATTAATTCATGCAGTGATTGCATTAAATAGACACATTGAACTGATATTAAAGAAATATACAGCACTTTGAAAATCTTGCAAATGATGCTTGTTTTAAAACTTTCAGTGGCAAAGTATCTAAGGACATACAGAACCAAAAAATTACCATTTTTATAATAGGTAAATCTGTTTGTATGACAATAAAATAAACTTTTGAAATTGGACACAGTAAATTGCACTGAGACTTCTCTACTAGTCTAAAAGTGTGTTTGTTGCAAGTTGCTTTCTATCAAACATCTGTGATTTTTTTTTTTATGGTCTTCTTCCTTCTGATCTCTTTTTTCAGTTCTTTACTCTGTATTTGCTGCTATTACCATTTGCTGCTTTCCACTCTTCAGCCCAAAACACAATATGCATTTCCCTTCAAAAGCACTTGTTATGCATTTAGGTGTAACCATCCAGAGTCATTGGTCAAATTCAGAGCTTTGGACTCAACATCCTTTTTGTTAAGCCACAGAATGTCTTCAGACAAGTGGTTCTTTGTTCCGTTGACCAGTTTGTGTGAGCATCTGCTTTGCAAATGTAGCCATTTCTAAAGTTTTAGCAATTTAGATATAAAAAGCATCTGCAACTCTATTGTCACCTCAAGTTACTGTCCTGCCTATATTCCTTAAATAATGAACAGTGAAATAGTTAAATATTTATCAAGGTTTCTATAATGACTAAGATGTGTTTTCCAGCTTACAAGATTCTTTATACGCATAACTTTTTAAAGGGCATCACTCTGGTATTTGTGCTTTTGTTTGGACTGAATTCAGAGTATATACCCAAAGAAAAATTGTAACAGTTTCTGTGAATCTACTTTATGTTTTTAATTATACTTGCCATGATACATACTACTGCAGTGCTGTTTAGAAGAGGCATGTTGCAAAGATGAAGAGTTGAAAGCAGAATTGAAACATCTGGAAGTAGAAAGCTTGGAAGGGAGAAATGGTATTGAATGGAGAAGAAAAGGAAAATAAATTTAAGCTAAGAAAAGCCAAGGGATGGGAAATGAAAATGACTCAGGAAAACACATCTGTTGAAAGATGTAAATAGCTGCAGTAGGGCTGCAACAAATGAGAAATATAAATGGAAGTAAAATTAGAGCTGTAATCTGCATTCTGTAATGAAGCTAAGTAATTTGAGTTGTAAGAACAACTATTATGTTATTGCTCTCTGTGCCATGTTTCTCATAGTTTATTAATATGCTGGTGTCCTCATAGATGATACAATTCTGGTTAAACATCTTCCCCTTCAGATGGACACGTTTGTAAATCCACTGCGTAACTCTATGAGAAACGTATCAAATGCAGTCAAGTCCATCCCTGACAGCCTGGCAGAGGGAATGACTAAAATGTCAGACAACATGGGTAAAATGTCAGAGAGATTGGGACAAGACATAAAGCAATCATTTTTCAAGGTAAGAAAATACTGGTGGTTAATACATACTAGTCAATTAACAGAAGAGTCACTATTGGCTTGCTGAAACTAATGTTACATAGAATCAAGTCATTAAACAGAAGACCAATCTGTTTTGTACCTGCACCTTTTAATAAGGTTAAGCAGTGATTTTACTGCAAAAATGGAGTCTTTGCAATTAAGTAACATGTTTTAAGATGGCATCTACAGACTGCTGCAGTTCTCCACTTAGTTCAGTGAAGTAACTTGAGAAGAACATGAGATTCATGGCTTATTTTTTAACTAACTGTTCTAATTGCCTGCATCTGCTGTTTTTGTTAGGGAAAAAAACCCCTATATTTTAAAACTTAGAATAAGGAGATAGCCTCTTTTCTGCTTATTCCATGCTGAATTCTGGTTTGAATTAAATTTTTTCCCCTGTCTTTACTGCCATCTTCCCTTATTTCTTACATTTATAAAATATAATACTTTATGGGTTAGGAGTACCTTGATATGCAGTTTGGAAGTCCTATGAAAATAGTTAAATAGTTATGTTCAGAACATGTTCATCTTCCCTTCGTTTCTCTGGTGTTCCTCTTTCTGTGTGTAGCTGTAAGGTCTGTGGTCAGGGGTTGTTCCATCTTGTGCTATATAGGGCAGATGTAGAACAGCAACTGAGATGGGTGAATTAATCCTTAAATCATGAAAGGGAATAATAAATTGGGGCCTGGGGAGATATGTGAGGTTTCTTAATTACTTGCAGGGCAAAATGACTGTCTCTGGACTTGATCATTGCTAGTAACTTCCCTGGTGTGTGACTAGCAATAGAGTTGCAGCTGTACTTGCTGGGAAGCCTGTGACTAGGCAGGAGTTAAGATCAGGAAGAAATATCAAAAGAAATATCAGTCTCTTATAAGAGTTTTCCGGTGTTTTTCAGGTGAAGCACTAGGCACTGGATAAATTAGATGTGAAAGTCTTAAAGATGTTGATAATTTTGGTAGCTATACAGAAATATATGCAGACTTGATTTTTGGTTTTGGAAGGTGAAAGAGCTGCTGTTATTTATCCACAGTTGTGTATATATTAGTTTGCAGTTACTTTTGAGCAAATGTTGTTGTTTTATATTTTCATAATCAGACTGCTTATGAATTTTTTTCTGATTTGTTCATACTCAAAAGTATTTTTTTCTTTCATTAACATAGCATTTTTTATTGTAGGTGCCACCTCTGATGCAGAAAACCTATTCAGACCCTGACCATTGCCGTGTTGCAGCACCAATTGATGACAATGTGAGTCTGACATTTGTCCTTTCAGAGTTGACACCTCTAAAACCAAACAAATGAGTTATTTATTCTGCATTGAGTTACACTTCTGTTCTTTTCTGACACTATACCAGGCACCTCAAAACATTTCTAAGCTTTTTAAAAAGAAATTTGCATACTTCCTTTTAAAATTACCATTTTTGCTAGCAATGTAATGGTTTGCACAACATTGGAATAACTCTGAAGAGTGCATGTGCTGTTGTTTCTGTGTTTTATGGCTGGGGGTTTCATTTTTTTGGGCGTTTTTGTCTTCTCCCTCCAACATATTTTTTGTAAGCCAATCTGTGTAACATAATCTACTAAAGAAGTAAAATTATGATCCTTTTCTTAATCTTCAAGCATAAAAGCACAGGATAGTCATGCAGGTTACAATGGTGTCTAAATAAAAAGCAATTCATTGCAGTGAAATGTCAGTTTTTAGCATCCATAAAAAAATGGTGCCCAAGAAAATCTCCTTCCTGAGTTTTTGTGTAAGGCAGCTGGAAGCACAGCAACCAGGAAGAGATCAGGGATGAGGTCTCTCTTTAGGACATACTTACATGTATTAATTTTATTCAACTTCTGTAATAACTGTTGACTTTTGAAATAGCTGCTTCTTGTAATATTGTAAAAATTCAGTTATGTGGTTTTATATTTAATGTTCAGTCCTTTGCTACTATGATGTTACAGAAGATTTAGGGAAGATTTCATATTACAGTAAAATACAGAGTAAAGTGTTGGTCATTGTTGTGCTTATACTGAAGTGTTTGACAGCTAAAAACTAAAACTGTAGCTTTCTTGAACTGAAATAAAAGTTTACTGTTTATTCTTTTACTTGGTGATCAGGTGGATGACAATATTCCGCTGAGAGTAATGCTCCTGCTTATGGATGAAGTCTTTGATTTAAAGGAGAGAAATCAGTGGTTAAGAAGAAATATAAAAAATCTGCTTCAGCAACTTATTAGAGCAACATATGGTGACACAATTAATAGGTACTGCTTTTCTTCTATAGAGCAATCATGTATGTGAGACTGTACAGTATCTGTCTATACATCCTTCTTGGTAATACTGAATTATTGTGCTTTAAATCATTCATTAAATCATATTGTGCTACATACATTCCTCCTCGGAGAAAATCAGTTGACAGATGCATATATCATTTCTGTGAGCATCCTAGATTTGAATATAGAACTGTATGTATGGGTTGGTGACTGAAGGCCTGATGAATTATCAGTCTGTATTTCCTGTTAAGTATTGTGAAGTAGCAGTACATATTGCAGCAAGTATTTTGAGATTCTGATTTTGCTTACAGAAGCAGAACCTAAAAGTACTCCATGAAAAACGTGGAGTGCTCTCCAAGCAAACCAGTTATCTTATGCTGATGGGTGATGCAACAGCAGCTTTGCAGCCAACTTCATTATTGTATATTCACCAAAAAAGAAAAAAGTTATAGCTTTAGGGAGTGATCAGTGAGCTTAGATTTTTATCTTGAGAATCAGTGTTTGCCTTCCTATTGTGCAGTATTATAGAACCTACTTACAGAGTTGGAGAAAGTTAAAATTATACTTTGTTTTCCCTAGAATGCTCATTAAAATGCTTCACTTATGGGTTGTCTGCTTTAAAAATTAAACAAGAGACTTGTTGCTTTTGTTTTAGAAAAATAGTTGATCACGTTGATTGGATGACATCTCCCGAGCAAGTAGCAGATGCAGTGAAACGCTTCAGGTATGTCTTTTATCACAGATGCTAAATACAAAGCACTCACCAATTGATGTCTAATATCTGTATGTCTTCCTTCTTGTCTTACATGAGGAAATTATTATTCTTCAGAATGCAGTTGGATCATACGCTGCTTTTTACATGTTAAGTGAGAGAAAGCAGTTGTCACATGGAAAAGACATTTCTTAAAAACTATTTTAAAGTTTTCTCCTCTACCTCAAAAACTTATTTGTCAACCCATCTAGAAGAGCTTAGAAATTTCATAATTTATCACTGTAGTGATGTAATGTCTTGTTTGCCTTGGTGAAGGCATGTACGCGCCTTGCTTTTAAAGGCAAACAATTAGTGCTAAAAGAGTCCTGGCTCAAAGATGATGTTTCACTTTGGATAGATACAATGGAACTAAAGTCTGAATTTGAAACTATCAATTTCCTAAAAGTTTTAATGGCTTCTAAATTGCTGTTGAGAAAGTGTTGCACACTTTTTTTTCTTTCAATATAGTTTGGGGTTTTTTTTGTTGGGGTGAAAGTCAAAGTAGGTTAATTTATTCTCCAAAGGGTCATACTTTACAAATGTACTGTTATTCTTTGATTAAACTGTAATGCATACTTTTTATTCAGAAAAGAAAACGTCTTTCACTGAGGCAGAATAGCTTATTAGAGGCATGTCTTTTGCATTGGACTTTTGACTACACTGAAACTATTTCTTCTCAGCTTTAGCTTGTTGAAAAGCTAACTGCTGGTGTCAAAATTTTGATGAAGCAATTAATAGACCTGGAGTCTCAGTAGCAATAAAGCCTGGTAAAAGCAAGGCTTAGGTTTATTTTATGTAAGAACTATGTGGTTTTGAATGATTTTGATTTGCATTGTTTTATTAAAATGTCATTTCTTCTGACCCCTATACTAAAAAAGTATATGGTAGCTCCTGATAGGTTGAGTATATCGTACTACTTGCTTTTGATTTCTTGATTGTCTTCATCACTCTTCATTTTCTTTTTCTCTTCTGATATTTGAAGTGTGTGTTAGGTTGTGCAAATTTCTTTCTTATATTTATTTTATGAGATAGCCTTGAGAGATTTTAAAGAGCTTTTCGCTTGATAAAATGTTAATGTATTTTGACAGATTTGCTTTTATTACAGAGACGCTTTTTGGCCCAACGGCATTTTAGCAGAAACTGTTCCACGAAGGGACAAAGCTATTAGAATGAGAACAAGAGTGGCAGGGAAAACCAAATTGCTGGAGGTAATGCCAGGTAAGTGACTCTGGGATTAAAGCCTAATGATCCATACAATATATTGTTACTGAAATTAATGTCAGTATTCTTGTTGGTTGTTTTAAGTACTGTAAAGAAACCTTGATATATGAACTGTATTTAAATAAAAAGGTTTCTAATTATTAAAGCATTGGACATTTTCACGTGTACTGTCAATAATTCTCTTAGAGCTGCCCCGATATTAAGTTTTGAGAGGATTAAGTTGTGCCTGAAGTGGATATATTCCAAACCAGTACGATTTCTTGCAAACATGGTTTCCACATGTATAGGGTAAGAGTGAAGTCATTTTCAGAAATGCTCTCTTCTGTAAGAGAGCTTTTCATTTAGTCATGTTGTGTAGAGGTACTGTTACCTCAAATTTCAGGCTACATGGTTTGAAAGACTGAATATTCAGTTCAAGTTTGTTGTTAACATGGAAGCAGAATTTAGCTTAAACTTCTGTGTGACTTCTGTTTTTGTAGATGAACTGAAGCACATCATAGGCGCTGAGACTACACGGAAGGGCATTCTTCGGGTCTTCGAAATGTTCCAGCATAGTCAGCTGAATAAGAGGATGGTGTATGTGTTTCTGGAGAGATTCCTAGAAACCTTATTTCCACAAAATAAGTTCCCTGAGCTGTTCCACAAACTGCATTCAAGGTCAAAGCAAATGCAGAGATATAAGCAGAGACTACACTCTACTCAAGCGCCTTCTTTACAGAAAAGGTGACACTTCAAATCCATTACGCTGGTGTTTGTTTGTCCAGGATTAATTACTTGGGCAGATTCTCTGGGGCTTCAAACTCACATGCCGTCATTTCTGCACCAGTCTTCTAGTGTCACATATTAGATTATTAATGCATCTGTAAGACCTGTGGATCTTCTCATCTTCACTTGTAGTTCAACCACGACCAGAATGGTTTGTGTGTCTTAAATGATTTGGTGCGTCTTCATGCAACATTGGGAAGAAAACTGGCCCAGTATATCAGAATGCTGATCCCTTCCGTTCCTGAGTCGATGTTTTGCCAGCAATGCAAAGTGCCAGACTGTTCAAGTAAAGCACAACTATGGTGATACAATTGAAGAAAAGGGTGTTTTGGCACTGGGAGATGGTGCAATGTCTGAGAGTCAGGTGGAATTGTTCGGCGTTACAAGTGTTGAGGCTCTGTAGGGCTATCTTAACATTCCTGTAAAGGCTGAATTAACCAGGAAAGCAGTCTGTGGAATAACAGGTTGGTAGGAGCAGGGAGAATAGCTATAGCCCCATCGTAAAAGTACATTTATTGAATAAAAGTGGAGGTAAGGTGGCTTTTATGCCACATTTGCATCACCTTTCATATTTTGAAAATTAAACTAACCTTATACCTAATGGGAGTTTTAGTAAAAGCAGAGGTGCAGTAGAAACAAACTCTTTATTCTGATTATTCTGTAGCGTTTAAAGGCCATATGCTGCTCTTACAGCACCTGGCATACATTTTGCATGTAACTTCAGTGGAGAAGGAGCATCATATTTATGTTCAATTGGTCTATTGGAACATAAGTCAAGTTGGTAGTTGTAGAAGGAAAGGAGTATATGTTTCGAAGAGGAGGAAGTTGCACTAAGACACAGTTTACACACAACTCCCCACTAAAATCTGGAGCATTTTTGGGATGTGAAAGAACTATGTCCTACTTAATTGAAAGATTCCTTACCTTTTAGTGTGTAAGCCTCATATGGAAAAATGTTAAGAATTACTTGGTTCCTCACAGGTAAAAGATTTCATTAGTCATATGCAAACACTTGGAAATCTCTGAATGCATCTCAGTGTATATATGAAAATAAAAAGGAAATAAAACTACAATATTTTTTTAAATAATTTTTTTATTTTTTGCATAGTGTAAAATTTTAATAAAAATTTGACATCAAGGCCCCACATCCATCTGTTTAGTTTCATGGAAGAAGTTCTGTCCGATTAAAAATACAGTAACATTTGAATAATCCTGTTTGGCCACAGCATATCTCAGTTTGTGTTTACTTTTTCATAGTCCCCGACTGTTTGAGCACTATCTTGAGTGAATAGAAGGTAATCTCTTAGAGTCCCTTTTTTTTCTGAACACTAAACACAGGGTAAAATACAGTTATGGATCAAGGATCCCAAGGATCCTTGTTGTAATTTGTGTCTTAATGGGAGCAAATGGTCCTTTTATGCAAGAGAGAAACATAGACCTTTGATGAAAGCATTCTGAGACAAGATAGAAGGCTCTCAAAGGACCTCGTTAAATTGACTGACACTTCTATATAGATAATTTTTCTCATGGACTCTATTAATGAAATGTAGCCTTTTATCCTACTACTTAATGATGATCATATTGTACTGTTAACATTCTCATACAGTATGCATGGGCTCAAGTGCACTTGTTTTTTTCTTTATTGCAGAACTAAATGCTGTAAATTAAATCCCTTTCTTTTGTAATCCCTAGGAAGACAACTTGGTAAATATAGAAGAACCCCTCTCCCTTCCTCTCTGCAGGTTCTGTGGAAGTGTGATGGTTAAATGCTTTTGAATTTAACAAAATTCTTGAGTTCAGTGTGAAGTAATCAACATAGCCAGCTCCTATTGTTTACATGCCTGTATCTTCCTCTGTCAGGGTGCTCATGCATAACTGATATCTGACTGATGAAAGATCATTCAGCAGTTGTTCTTGGTGATACAGTAAATATCTCATTAATCCTACCAAATCTAATTTCTTTCTTTTAAGTCACTGAATTTGTTAAGCAGTATGAAAGTGGGAGGTTCAAATACTGTTTTGTCAAATCTGTGGAACCTTTTATCTAACTGTAGGTACCATGAAAAATTTCATCAGGATAGTGATAATATACAAATTTGGCTTTTTTTTTTTATTATTTAGTTATCTGGTACATCTCTGTACAAAAATAAAATAATATCTCTAGGAATGTGAACTTAACATAATACACCATACTTACTAGAGGTTTTACTTAATGAATTTATTACATATACCTATACACACATTTATATAGGCATGTGTGCATACGTATATATGTATTGAAGTTTTGTCTTCTGTATTTAATTACAGAATGTGGCTTCCTAATTCAGTGGTGCCTGTTGGCTGGCAAGAACCATCAGAAATGAGCACTTTTTATTAAAGCAAGTTTGTATGTATCTTTCTTTAAAAGGTTTTCCTGTCGACAATTTGAAGTACCCACGCTGTCAACCCATGCAGCCTATTATCCTAGGAAGTCTCCAAAACTGAATGTTAATAAACAGCACTTAAGTGTCTGGGTGTATCTTCTGGCCTTTAGGTGCTGTGACTGGCTGCTGAAAATAGTGCCACTGTCAACAAATGCACTTGTTTTAGCCTTAATTATTTTTAAGAGAAAATAAGCAATTGAATTTTTCATTTGGTTCATCCTCAAGCTTGTGCTGCTGGTGTTTGCTAGAACTAAAACAGTTAATTTTAAGTGCTACCAGAATGTGTACCAAAATGAAACTATATAAATTCCACAATCTAAATTTTAATTTTGTGCAATATTTTCATTTAATGCATGTGTATTTGAATAGCTGTAAAATAAATGAATTTTTAATGTTCTGAAGTCTAGGTTAAAAATGTCTTCTCAGGTGAACAATTCTGCATTCTGTTGTTACTTTAGTTTATTTAAGGACTTGTTTTAAAAGTCTTACTTGTTACTCCTTTGTTAATTCCTTTGTTCTCAATGATCCTTGCTCTCCCGAGCAAAGCTCATGTATTACAAGGGAAGAATCTGAAGAACACATCTCATAAACTCATAGAGCTGTTATAAATTTCTTGTGCATATCATTGTACAGTAAGTGTCAGCTGTGTGCCTAATTGTTCTATTGATGCTTTTCCCCTCCCCTCCCCCTCCTCTCGTTTCTGTAACAAAGAATGAACATGAAATGGACTGCCATGGTCACTTCTACTGAATGGCAGAGGACTCTGAATTTTTTTTGGAGTTTGCATTTATGTTCTGTCCAATAGAAAGCTAAAAAATTACACTAATAAAGTATTAACAGGAATAATATGAGTCTCCATTTATTTTTGAAATAACTTTCTCATAGCAGGTACGAAAGGTCGCTAAAGATAAAACTATTACTGTTTAAATAAAACAACCATTCTTTGAATTTTTTTAATGTTTTATAAACTGGGTTTGCTTCTAACAAAATAATCTCTACATTCATTTTTGACCAGTGTTTGCAGAGAGTCCTGTGTTCTAAAAAGAAGCAGAAACAATGGCATTGTATGATGTAAGAGGGGTTTATATTGCAGGTTTTTTAAATCTTTGGCTCTTTCCCCCTGGGTTTGTTTTTGCAGCAGCTGGGTCTACCATGGGATCACAATTGTTACCCTTCATCTGTTTATTCCAGCTGCTTCACATTCATCAAAAATATGTCCTGAGCTACAGAGATGTTAGTTCATTGACCTTTGAGTGAAGTGTTTACCACTTTTGCTACAGGATATTATCACATATCAGGAATTTTACTAGCTGATTGAAAGTTCTTATTTGTTGAACCTGTTATCCTAGGGTAATTTCATGGCAAAAATACACTCCATAATAAGCTTATTTTTAAAAAACATCTTAAAACTATCTGGACTTTGCTAACTGAGCCTTATATGTCTCTGTGGTTTATTTAAATCTTCAGTCTATCAGATTATTTAATTTTTGGTTTTGATGTCTAATGCAGTGTGATTGCTACAGTTTTTTTGGAGTTCAGTAGTCAGCGTCAATTTTCCTTAACACAACTACAAATTCCATAATTCTGAATTCTTCCTTGGAAGAAGGAAAATTATGTCACGAAAACAATTATTCCACTTTTGTTATGTGTTTGAAAAGAAACTAAGCTTTAGTAAACACTTGAAACATGTACACCACTACATATGTGTCCCTCCCCAAAATATGTTTGACTACTTTTGTATTCAGATGTCTCAAATAACTGTTTCCCAGTTATTTGAGATATTTGCCATGTCTCTGAATTATTATGGCATGTTGGGCTTGGGATAATCTGCATGGGTCAGTTAAATAATTTGATACCTGGTTCAGCAAGGGCTAACTGGAATTCTCATTTGGCATGTTAAAATTGGACTAGTCTGCAAATTAATTCTGAGGTTGAGTTTAATTAAAGAACAAGATTATATTGAATTTTTTGGCAATCAAGACATATTAAATGGAAACAAGGAATGTAGATTTCAAAAACTGTATTTTTGTTTCTAACCATAACACTTTTAAACACAGGTCCAAAGTAGTCTAGAGGTTTTTGTGCTGAAATTTTCTCAGCTTGAGCTCTGAAAAACATGTTACTTCTGAATTAAATTGAGAGATAATGATGAAATTTTTTTGTTACCAACTTTTGGGGGTTTTAGTTAAGTGATTGTAAAAATTATTTGAATTGGGAACATTCTTGTTCATTTGGAGCATGTGGAATATGATTCTGCAAGTTACCTGGTAATTCCCTGCACAGAATAGCCAGAACTTTCACTTTTTCTGTTCTTTTTCTTAAAATAGCCAGCCTGTGTTAGGGTAAATACAAAACTTTGCAGATGTCATCTCCCATACAGGTTTGTTATTTTTTCAGTGTGTCAGTGAAGTTGGAATTTGATTATCAAAGGCAATGTTTTTGTTATCAAGAACTTCATACAAAGCATTCCCTTATAGTCTGTTTAAAAAATTGGCTTCACATCTTACTCAATTTTATGTTATCTATGTTGATTTAAAACACTGGCTTCCCATTAATCCCAAACATCATATCTGCAAGCAAACAATACCTGCTTATGTCTAATGTAAAAACACAGGTATCTGGGGGGAAAAAGGGGATAGGACCTCCATGAAATGTTCTTCTGTCTTGTATCAGTGCAAAAGTGAAAGTGGGATGTCATGCATTTGGAAATTCACCAGTTTTGCTGACTTTACAGTGCCATGTAAAGAAAACATGGACTCATGGTTCTCCTGTGGATGTCAAGGAAAAGTATTTTAGTTTTATTCTTGTTGCATGTGGGTTCTAAGTGTTGCTGAGGCTAGTGGTGAGGTAAGTGCCTCTGAATGTGTCGGAGCCTCACTGTTCTGCTCATGAGGGAAGTGCAGCGTGTAGAAATCTGTAGAACTGACTGGAGTTCTGTAGAACCAGCACATGGGGCTGTCAGCACTGAGAGAACTCGCTGAAGCACCTGAGTGATACTGAGTGATTCCACACAGAAACATCTGTGCTGTTCTACTTGCTACAAAATCCATAATTTTTAACTTTCTGTCAGTGGTATTGCTGTTGCCAAGAATATTGTGGTCTCTAGAGGGTGTTTCATCATGAGCCTAAGGAGTGTACTAATACTGGATAGAGGACTCTTTGGGTAGGTGGACTCTTGGTTTGACAGTCATAATACTTTTCTCCTAGTATTGTGGACTACAGCTGAAAAGAATCCATAAGAAGCAGTAATAAGAATTAAATAAATTTAAAATTATAATTACAATTAATTATTAGGAATAATAACTTAAAATTATTTTAACTGGAAACTTTTTTACTGATTATTTATTTATTCAATGCCACGTCAAGTGATCACTTACCTAGCTGAGAAAGATGTGGCTCTTATAGTGTGTCTACTAACCCATTTCCTAGAAAGCAAACAGTAAAATTTTGTACTCATTTAGCAACAGTACAATATTCTCATTTAATTAACTTGAGAGAGAATTGAATAATCTGAGAAGAGAGCACTGCAGAAGAAAGATTGGTAGGTCAGAAATATCTCTCAACTTCAGATTTATTTTGAAAACTTAAACAAAACCTCTATTGACATCTCATTCCAATACTTTAGGCTTTTACACTGTTAATACAAATTAGACAGAAATTGATTGAAGTTTGCAGCATAATTGGGGTTTTGTGCATCTCTAATATTGTGTGCATTTGTGCTTCTGAGACTTACACATTTTGTATTGAGCATTTCACATCAGAAAAATATTAGTACACCTGCAATACTTGTTTTCTTACCCATTAGCTGCTTGTAGGTTTTTAACACAGATGAAGGGAAGAACTCTCCAAATAAACTGCCTAGTCTTTGCAAATTGCTTTGGTAGATCCATCAAAATCTTTTCAGCTAGAAAATATTTCTCTTTTTTTAAAAGACAAAAAATACTAAGTGCCACCACTAGGAATTGCCAGAGATAATGTTTGTTTCTTCTGAATATTTTTTATCAATCAGCAAATCTCATGTTCTTTTTTACAAGGAAACCTAAATCAAGGAAGTCTAGCATGTAGTCTAAAATTAGGTTATTTATATATACATAAGTGTATCTTTTGTGTTGCAAAGCATAGAACTAAGTACCACCCTCCCGACCATTTTGGAGGAACTGTGAAGTTTTAAAATCAAATATGGGAATGGAAAATGATGCTTTTTATTTTATTCAAATATAAAATATGCCAATCTTAATGCCTTTTTTTTTTGTATGATTCATTAATTGCTGTATGAGCAATGTTTTGACCAATGCTTTTGCCTTCTATATGGTGGCCTTTCCTCTGAGTTAAATAATAGAGAAACCACAATTAGAATTTCTGGTTTGGTGCCTTTTTTTTATGGGCCTGGAATAATTGAATTTAAATTAATCTTCTCTCTCCTATTAACAATTCCACATGTAAGCCAAATTCCATTCTTAACAGCCTGCTGCATCTTTTAGGTAATTTCAATTTACAAGTCCTAGTAAAAAACTGTGCAAGGATAATTACCTGAGATTTTCCATACTAACACATCAAATTAAAAATATTCTACTCTGGATTTTTTAATTTAATTAGGTTTGAAGTAAACCAGACAATTCTAATATTGTTCATGCTCAGTAAGTTTTACATCAACAACTGTTTACTCAGCATAGATTAAGTTTGAAAGACTGTTTTTTGTTAAACAAATGTAAACTTACAAAAATTGGAAAATATTTCCAAATACAATTAAACCTGCTAGAACACTTTTTAAAATTTGCTCTTTTTCAACTCTGTAGTCAAAAATCACCATTTTTGTTGTTGTTCCTCAACAGCTTGTTCCTCAAGCTGTTTTGTTGTAAAGTACAAGCACAGGATAGTATGTTTCTAAAAGCACATGTATTTTGAAGGAGATGGCACAGTGCTTATGTAGAGCTGAATGATGCATGTGACAAGGTACTTTTGGGCAGGCAGCAAAGTTACTGAGCTCAGTTAAAAGAAGTGGAGTAGAGGAGATGAAACTCTCTTGAACTGTAGAGGTTAAAAAGAGGTCAGGCACTGAAGTTCTTGGATCTATATTCCTTCCTCTTGTCCACCCTTCCCACTCCCTGCAGTGTTTTGGTTATGCTTTATGGCTTCAAAATTCAAGAAGTTTGTCTCCTGGCCTGATTTACTGCTGACATTTCATGAGAATAATTGGTTGTATGCGATGAAAATAAATACTTCAGAAATATTTATGAATTTTCATCCAAAGCTTCATGGCAGCTCATTCCAGGCCTCTGTTCTCATTTATTCTAACTGTGAGCCATGCTCCTGGTCTACATTCCTCTTTCTTCACAAAGAGTTTTATTTCTGTTTTTACCAGTGTGTGATAGTCCAATAGTGCCGGAGATCTTCTTGGTATAAAGAAAATGGTTATGTATGTCAGTATGATCAGTGCATGCAGTAAGGGAGCTCCACTGGGGGAAAACTGACACACAGCAGGTGTGCAAGGAGTAAGCAAAAACATTTTACTATGATAAAGATCATGAAACTGAAGGCCAGAGAATGTCAACTATTTCTAAGACCCCTGACATTTTCATAAAGTGTTCTTATGGTACACGCTTGCCATCATCTGTTCAGCTGTGGAGGGTTTTAGAAAAAAATGTTAATTCAGTACTGCTCTCCTTAATAGAGTCCCAAAACTTCATGTTATTGCACAAAAGTCTCTAGTCTTAAAAATTAGTGGAAGGTATAATTTGAAGTATTTTCTTCCAAAGCACTTGGTCTTTGTGCATTGTAGCACATTTGGGGTTGTTTGTGAGTGCGATCATGCTTTGATTTGAGGAGTGCAGGAATTTGTGTTTCTGAGCCACACAGGATAGGACTGAATATTTGCTACAGCCAGGTGTGGTGCCAGATGGGCACAGCCTCACACAGACAGAGGTAAGCTCCACTGAAGGCTTTTGTTCTGATAATTCTGGTGCTTTTGGGAAGAGGGAAAGGTCTGCTTTGAAAGCTGCACTTCTGAAGTTCTCTGTTCCCACAGACCTGCTGATCTTTTTGTGTCAGAAGAGGCTTTTCTGAAATTATATGGGCTGTGGATGTACAAGGAGGTTGTCCTGGATTTAGCAGTTGGATATAGCATATCTTCTATATAACCTTGCCTAGCCAAAAGTCAGGGATCTCCTTAGCATCTAAGTCATGTGCTTGCAGGTCCATTTGATGAAAATCTGCCATAGTTTCCTTCCTAGGAAAGAAACTTTGAGTTGAGGAAGATGCTGTGTGGAGCCTGCGCTGAGCAGAAGCCTTGAGGAACATCTGGAGAGTCCCCCAGCTGAGAGTGGGCCAGGCTCAGCACTGAGCCCATGGGAGCCTCCATGTCTGAACAGGAGAGACTACCCAGGCAGTGGAAGAAGAGTTTTGCACCCCAAAATGTGGTGTGACCAGAGGAATGTCATTCAGGTATAGTGGCATTGGGGTGATATCCTGCACCCTCACAGGTAAAGCCTTTCTTTCATGGAGCCCCAGATTGAGCCTATACAAAATTATCTGCTTTCAGGGGCACAGAAAGAACACAGGGCTCTGCAGGGAACAATTGCGTCCATTGCTTTTCATTTTAGTCCTTCCCAGGAGCTTCAGGGTGGTGCTCATGGGTTTCAGCTTATTCTCTGAATGATAACTAGTAGGATAGCCTTGAATGATGCAGAAGAATAAATCCATGAATTTTCCAGCCTGGTGCTTCTGATGCCTTGAGAGGCATCATGCCTAGAACACAGGCTAGACAGTGTTAAAGGAATAGATTAGTTACTAATTAAAAAGGCCTTCAAAGGATACACCTGGGCAGTACAAGACCCTGGCCATGGTTACACCCAAGATAGACAATGGATCACGAGTTTTCACATTTTTATAAGTTTTGATCCATTTACATATGGGGGTTAATTGTCCTATTACAGCTTGAGGTTATGAAGTCCCATCCTTCCAGATTGCTCTCCTCAATTTGCTGTTGTTTACCCTTTTTGATCCTGAAGCTGCAACAATGTCCTTGGTTCTCAGGCTGGAAAAGGATTTGTCTGACTAAACTGTGAAGAGAACTTGCCAACACTTTATATGAAGTTCAGAGTTGTATCCTAATTCAGTACAGAATCTGGAAAATATGAAAGCTAAAACTAAAGGCATCAATACTTTAAAGCCCTGTCTTTAATGCTCTTTTATTTAAAAATAGAATTTAACTGGTTGCACCACTATATTTTTGCTTTGGTGTATTGGTCTTGGCCAGCCCAGCTTCACAGTAGTTGGCACTTTTACCCTCGAGGAAAAAAAAACTTGCTTGCTACAGGTGTTTTTCTTTTTCTGTAAGGGGGTTCTAGAAGGTCACAGAAGCATGAAATGTATCCTAATTCAGCTTAGCTGCTAATCACAGAGAGAGAAAGGAAAGTGTGACTGAGTATTGAGTAAATGTCAGTTGGCACCTGTTTTCACAATCTCAATTTGTTTTTCTTCTCACACCATATTACACCTCTTAATTTAATTTGTGACTAGCCTTTTCTCCTTCCAGCTGTCCAGGGCTGCAGGGCACACGTTCCAGCTGGTGTTATGGGGGGCTTTGCTCAGCCTGAGGACTGAGCTGAGCAAATCACCCAAGTCCCGCAGCCATCCAGGACCTGGGTGCTCTCTTGCTGCCTTATCTCACTTACAGGCTGGTAACTTGATTCCCTGGACCTGAAATGGAATACGCATATTTCAAATACCTTTAAAAAGTCTTTCCCATCCTAACTATGTTGTTTTGGGATTAAAATGGACTTTAGGTAACAGAGTGGCCCATTCATCAGCTTTGCAATAATTGTGGTGCTAATGTTGATTTAAGTTTGTTTTTTTGAAGAGGAAGGTTCCTAATGGCATTTGCAGAACGTAGGCTGCCTGGCAGTTGCACGCTGAGTGTGTCACGTGTCAGGGCTGCATTCTCCTTCTCTCCCGTGTGAAAGCACATGAAAAACAGCAGGGCTGGAGAAATCCAACATCCCACCCCCGAGCCCCAGAAAAGTTTAAGGCAGTCCCAGAGTGACGTTCAGAGAAGTAGCAAATTTAAATTCTTGGACCTCAGGCTATGATAGCTTAATCCTTCCTCTCCAGAACAGCTATCTTCAAAAATAAGATGCATGACTGTCTGCAAAATTAACAGACAGACTGAGAGATGTTGAATTTGTAAGATACAGAAGCCAGAGCTCTCTCCAGAACTTCTCTTTGTGTGGATCTTGGCATTCTAGGTCAAGAAAGAAGGAAATTGCCCAGCCCTGTTCTCCCTGAGCAAATGTTTCTTGTCTTTTGTCAACTCTGAATTTCTAAAAATTATGGTGTGTGTATGTTGTAGTGCATGTTTTAAATAGGCTGTTAATTTGCTGTACAGATGCTAATCTGTTACCAGCTCTGACTACCACTGAAATCTGCTAGCTAAGGATACTTCCACCCTGATAAGCTCATTTTTTTAAAAACATCATTGTCACAATTTCTTTGACTACTGGTAGCAATTTCTCCCATTTTAATTTGGGAAAATCCTGTACAGTAGTATGGTCCTTATATCACATTAAACTGCTTCTTTTCCTCTCCACAAGTTGTTCCAGAGTGAATATGTTAGCAGTTGTCTTTGAATAAGTAGTCAGATTGAAAATGTATTTCTGAAAATGGATTTTAAATAGAAGAGCTGTGTGAAGGGGTTTTTGTTGACAGTTTTTGTTTGTTTGTTTAGTTTGTCAGCTGTTGATTTCTTTGGGGGGGTTGGTGGATTTGGATGGGAAAAAAATTGGAAAATCTTTTATCTAGATGCAGTTTTGGTCAGCACAGGCTGTGGTTACAGGTGGTATTGGCAGGGCAGGCATCAGACACGTGGTCTTGGAGGTGGAAAGAGCAAAGACCTCTGTGGGAGTGGCTGTCAGCCCTGCCAGCTCACAGAGGCTATTTAATGAGATTCTAGAGAGTATTTTCAATTTTCTCAAACCCCAAATAATTGCAATGCTTGTATTATGGATGACCCAATATTGAATTGCATTTCAGCAGGTCATTCTCTGTTGCCTTTCTCTATCATTTTCTTAGCTTTGTGTAAAAGCTCCTGGTGGGCAAAGGATCTGACATCTATTAAAATGTTACCCCCATTCTGCATGTATTTCATGGATGTGGGATGGATATTTGAGAAGAAACAATCTTTCAGTCTACAGGTTTTGATGTTTAGTAAGTCGCTGCTTGCACATGATGACTAAAGAGGAATTTTTGGAAAAGTCACTCTTGTCACAGCTGGTGACTGCTTGAAGCTTGAAACTTAACACATGTTGAGGCTATCATCATATAGGTTATTGCAGCTTGCTTTGTCCGCCAGCCTTGACAAGGGCAATCTTACCTCTCCAGATGACTGCCACAAAGACTGTATTTTTAACAGGAGCTATTATAATTTTCTGCTTTTCCTGCTGTAGCTGTTTTCAGAGTACATGATCTTTTAGTGCCCCAGAACCTGTAGGAGCAGCAACAGGAAAAATTAAGCTGCAGAGAGATCCCATAACAAGGTCAGAATAGTACACGTTGGCAGTTTTTGGCAAATGATATTTTTATAAACCTCCACATGCTCATTTTGATTTGCAATAGTCCTTTTTTTTCCCTCCCCAAGAAACTGTCCCAGCTGTACTACTTTATAGTTCTCATAGACCTGCTTCCTGTGCACAGCAAATAACTTTGAGCATATGTGAAGGGTCTGGTGCCCAGGTCCAGTGTGGTGGCTGCTTCTGCAACTGGTAGGAGACCTGGGTCACCTTCCCAATCACCCTGGTGCAATACATGAGATAGAGACTTCCACTGACTGCTAGAGATTAATTTTTCTTGATTTTTCTGATGTTTGCTCTCCTTGTTGTGCCTGATATTCAGCAAAATTGTGCCGTAGAAATTGGAAGTGTCTCTGTTTTGAATTTCCATATTTCTTTTTCATCTCTCCCAGTCTGCAGGTTTGCCATAATAAAATTATTAGGCTCTCCTTTTTTTGCCTATATTTACTTATATTTTGTGCTGATGCCACTGCTTTGAGTAAAAAATGTGCAGATGGCAATACCTGATTTTCACAGATTTCCAGATAAACTCAGAAAGTAGAAGGTTTTTATAAAATGTTGGAAGAGATTTCTGACTTGCTGGCAGTCTTCCCTCTCTCTTGCCTCACTTTTCCATCTTTATTTTAACCCTTACATTGAACCCTGGCCTTTCAAGAAGGTGTCATAGGGCTGATATGGCAAACAATTTTGCTTGTGTGCCTATTGCTGATGCAGAAATGTCAGGTTAAACTTGAGCATTTTCAGGTTAATCTGTGGAAGCTGCTGAATTTCTGTTCCATTCTCTCTAAGGAAGGATTACTGCTGCCTAAAACTGTCAAACTGAGATAGGGAAAAAGTGAAGCTTGGAAGAGAAGTAAACACTGAAAATTTTTATTTGCCTAATTATGCCTTGTGGGAACAGGTTGGATTGAACTTCCTAAGATCCTTCTGGGTTCTGGTAAACTTCTATTTTTCTAAGTGCAGAGAAATTCTCTAACAATAAAACAAAGGCTAAGGCACTTGGCTTTAAAGTAGGACCACTTAAAAATAAATATTCCACTTTTCCTGCAGTAAAAGTTGTTATTCTGAGTATTTCAGGCCCAGCACATATTGAAAAGTGATGAGGAGCAACATCCAAACAAAGTCTGTAAGGAGAAGTGCTACATTCTTTTCCTGCAAGGAAGAAGAGGCTTCTCTTGAGAGGAGCTGATGTTCAGTCAAGAGAAGGTTTCCTGGCTAAAAGTGCAGCAAGATTCTCTACAGAAGAAAAGAGAGTGATTTATTTTATCAGCTCTGAATAATTGATTCAAATTGATGAAATTAGACTTTTAAAATTATTACCTGTTTTAGAAGGTCCCTGTTTTATGGATACTGTAGTGTTTATATGACTTTTCTGTCAGACCTGAACAGCTCTTGTCCTGTGTCTCTTAAATTGCTCACACACAGCTCCACTCCCAGCCCTACACAGTGGGGGAAGGAGGCAGTAAACCTGCTCCTGAGTGGCAAAAGAAGAGCTACAGAGCTGGGGAAGGGTCTGCAGCACAAGTCTTACGAGGAGGGATCTGGGATTGCTGACCCTGGAGAAAAGGAGGCTCAGGGGAGAGAGACCTTATGGTTCATAACAAATGCCTGAAAGGAGCTTGCAGTGAGGTGAGGGTCAGCCTTTTGTTTCAAGTGACAGAACAAGAAGAAATGACCTCAAGTTGCACCAGAGGAGGTTTGTGGGATCTCAGCACCTCAGGATGGAGGTGCAGAGAGGCCGAGACCACCCTTAGGGGGCTCGGGAATCCTGGAATGTTGCCAGAAGTGTCTGGTGGCAGGATTTTGATCCTACACAGGAGATGAGACCTGTATGAAGGCTGGGAGGAATTCACTGGGTGAATGGTGAAGGGATAAGTTAGTTAAAGTGTAAAACACAGGGTTTAGGATTTTGGTACAGGGGGGTCTAAAGAAGTAAGATGGAGGAATTGGGGCGTGTCCTGTCCTTCTTCTTCTTCTTCTTGGCCTCCATCTTCTGTGGTGGTGGTGGCACTTTGGGATTGGTCATTACTAAAAGTGCACCGGTTAATAAGGGTAGAAGGTATTGGGGAGAAATGATAAATATTGTATACGTAACTTCGGGTATAAAGATAAGTGACCGCCCCGGGGGCTCGCAGTGTGCCCATGGCTGACTTGCTGTGCAGACCTCTGTCGGGCTGAAAGAAAATCTTTTAGATAAACAATTAATAAACACCAAGACCGAGACAAGATCAGAAGTCTCTCCTCGTCCTTTGAAGCGTCGGCTCTCCAAGGCCATCCCTGGGCCTTTCCAGGCCACCAGAACAGCAACACAGAAAACCTTACAGAGGTTCAGATGGATATTAGGAAAAATGTGTTATCCAAGCATGTTGTCAAGCAGTGACACAGGCTGCCCAGGGAAGTGGTGGAGCTGCCTTTCCTGTGGGTATTTAAAGGAAGTGTAGATGTGGCACTTAGGGACATGGTTTAGTGGTGAACTTGGTTAATGTTTGAACTCTGTGATGTTAAAGATCTTTTTCTATCTAAATGATTCCATGATTCTCTGCTAAATCTGTCTGAAGCCTCTGCTGCTGGAGGGACATGGCCTGGGCATTCCCTCATTGGTCTCTGCCTGAGGGACTCCAGTCCTGCAATATTTCACTGATTCAGCCATCTGTGTTCACCTGCATCCTTTTGCATTAAAATTGGTGTTTAAGGTCTTTTGGTGGCAGTACCTAATAACTGAGAGCTGCTGTTTGTTCAAGCTACCTTTGTTGATTGTGCCCCCCTGCCTCTTTCTGTTTGGGTTTTGTAAGCACACATTTTTAGGTTAGACGTGCTTCACTATCAAATTTACTCATTAAAGGAAACTTTCCTGCCTCTGGTTTTTATGGCTGACCAGCCTGACATGAACACAGATGCAGGTTTCCCTGAAAGAACATCTTTTCCTGGGTAATTGTGACTTTGCTTTTGGCTGCTGACTCCTGTGCCAGTATCATGGTGTATAACTAAGACAGGAAATACATGACTGTCGTTGTTGCCTGTCTTGTACTTCCCTTGTTACTGGAAAGCTCTCAGACAAATGAAATGTTCAGAGCAGTGTGTTTCTCCCAATGTTCATTGGCAAATCAGCGTTTAATAACTGGTAACTGGGTGCCTTAGACAGAAATCTGTTGAGCTAAAAGTGCAATTAATAACTGTAACTGCACCTGTTTAAAAAGTTAATGTTTTATGTAAAAAAAAAATCTTAAGTAATACTCAAACTGATGGATATCAAGAATTTATTGAAAGGTGACCTAGATTTTTCATATGCAACTATGCCTAATCAAAGCACACTGAAATATAACAATATTATCTAAATTCAAGGGGAGAAATTATATTTGGTTTTTTACAAGGTTTAGCACAGTGGTGGTGTGCTCCCAACATTTCCCCTCCCAGAGGAATGGCTGCAGGGCTTTCTGGCAATGCAGAAAGAAGTATGCTGCTGCTTTTTTCTTTTCTTATATTTACCAAGAAGGAGGAGCACTGTCAGCAACCATAACAAACTTGAGCAGAGAGAATTTCCCAATGACCTGATGACTGACTGGTTTTAATGACCCTCAGCTTTTCTGTGGGTCATTAACTCTCCTAGGTAGTCATTAATCCCCGGGAAACATCCTGGGTCTCAGTGTTCACTGTTTAAAGACAAGACAGTCTCTTGCAGATATTTTTCCTACAAAGCATCCAAAACACATATTGAACTAAATTTTTTTTTCCAGATGTTCCAGTGTTTTTCAGTCTCCAGGAAGAATCTTCTCTTATCTTAATGATTTATTTTGGTCTGATGTTGCATTGGTATGCAGCTAGTGTACGTCTGTGAATTGAAGGTTTCCACCCCACCCCGGTCTTGGGGCCTTTACTCTCATTTCATTAAATGAACTGCAAATGGCTGTGCACAACATAATGATTGTTGTGCTTTGAAACATATAATTTACTGACCTAATTCTTGCTTTCTGTCCTTTACAGTCACTGTGCTGTGCTGGTGCCCGGAATAGAGAACAGCAGCCTCTTGCAGAGGACAGAGGGGGTGATGCTGTAACAGGCACAGATCCACAAATCCATGAACTATGGGAGCCAGGGATGAGGAGCCCTGGGCCTCTGCAGCCACAGCATGGCTTGAATGGATGGTGGCTCAAAGAACCAGAAATTTTTAATTCCATTCTTGCGTGCTCTTCTAATACAGGACTGATGAGAGTTATCAGGATGGTTCTTTGAAAAAATGTACATGATGATGAAAAAGCATCTGCTGCAAGGCACAGCTGAGTCCAAGAAGAAAGAGCCCATTGGGAGGTGCAGCCATGCCTCAGTACAAAATTCTGAAAACAAAGTGCTACTTTGGAAAACATCTACATTGCCCACCACTGTTTTTTCCAAGAGATAATTTAAAGAGGTCTTTAAATATTTCCCTTTTCTTGTCACCACAGGAATATCTCAGGCACTACTATTATTTTTCCATTTTTAACGCAGAAAAGGCAGCTCTAACTGGTTGGATTCCCACAGCTATAATTATCTAATGCACCAAGCACCTGACCTGGCAGTGGTGGGGATCCTGACATTGAGCATGTCATGGGACTCTGCAGAGAAGCCCCAGCTCCTGGTGCTCTCTGTGAACAAGCTCTTCCCTTAGTGTTGGATGTTTTGGAATCTGCAACATCTGAAATGAAATGGTTTTTTGCTAATGGTAGACTTCTGTAAAGGCTGTGTAAGACACAGCTTGCAAGATGAAGTTCTTTTCTCCAAACACAGAACTTCTTGAAACATTTCTGGGGTGAAAAATACCAGGTTATGTTGCCTGTGTTACAGCAATCCCTCTGGAGAGCAGAAGCCCAGCTCTGATGCCTGTGCAAGTTCCCAGCAAAATTGTTCTCTATGTTTCATCTCTGTCTCTTGATGTGTCTCTGTCTACACCCAGGACCTTGAAAAGCCAGAATGGCCAAACTTTCCCAAAATGCCAGAAATGCTATGGCAGAAGGCTAGAGCACAGGGAGTGAAAAATCATCCCAGACTTGTTTTTCTTCCTGCTCAATAGTGATCACAGAGTTTGTTGAGGTAAATCTTCCATTTCCTTCACTGCGCAAGGTGTTGGTGGGTGAGATCAGGTCCTGTGTAAGAAGTAGCTCCTTCACCTTTATCATCTTTATTTATAGGAAATTGTTTTAATTTTTTTCTGCAGACCAGGGCTGAATTACTTTACAGTGTATGCAATTTTTTTTTTTTTTTTGGGGGGGGGGGGTATCTATTCAAATAATGGTTTTGTGTGTTCGGTCACCTATTAATTTTTTATTTTACTCCAGGTTCTTCCAGGAAGCAAAATGAATGGCATCCTTCCAATGCCAAGGTCCTCTGTTGTCATTTTGTGAGGAAGGCAAATCCCACCTCCTGTAACGAAAGACCTTTCCATTGAATCTACTTCCACTTTAAAAGTCCTGCCTATGAAATAAGTCCATGATCACTTTCTCCACCCTAAATGCAATTATAAACAAGAGACCTGTTGCAAAATAATTCAGCCTACCAAGACCAACTTTTAAAAATTGTTATTTCCAGTTAGAATGCTCAACTTTAATATATCTTTATTTCTAGAGATGAGGTTTTTTCTCTTTTGATGTTGTGCCTGTAATAAGATGTAGCTGCCAATTTAAAACTGAGTTGGCTTTCATTATTTATTCTGCAGGCACACACAGGTCCAAGTCCTGTTGCTGGAGTCCGGCTGAAAACAGCACAAGTATGAAACAAGATTGCCACCTCCTGGCTGGAAACTGAGCTGAATTGGATGGATTGCAACAAATTTAAACAGATTTAATGCCACAATATTAATGCCTGCTTTTCTGGCTAGCTAACTGCATGCCTGGTCAAGGACTGTGATGAGTCAGGATCCCTGGGAGAGGGTGTCACACAGGGAAACCACCACACTCATGTTTATGACTGTGGTGGTTTCCCTGTTTAGGCTTAGCCTGTTTAAGATTTCCCATGTTTAAGCTCACCTTTAGTCAGCTCTGTGGCCCCTTTTAAAGCCCAGAATCCAGGGGGGAATACATAATGAAAAATTTAGAGATATTAGGTAATTATAGCTGTGGGAATCCAACCAGTTAGAGCTGTCTTTTCTGCATTAAAAATGGAAAAATAATTGCAGTGCCTGAGACATTGCTGTGGTGACAAGACAAGGCAAATATTTAAATACTAGACCTCTTTAAATTATCTCTTGGAAACAATAGTGGTGGGCAATGTAGATGTTTTCCAAAGTAGCACTTTGTTTTCAGAATTTTGTACTAATTCCCCAATTTGATGTCTGGAAATGAAGCTAACAAATATTGTTTTAATCACTGTTAAATATCTCCATATTTAATGTACAATGGTATGGATAACCATTTGCAGGCTTATTGAGCTCCAAACCAAGAGTGACTTCCTTAACAAGCAGGAACTGCAATATCAAAACTGAATCACTTCACTGATCTGGTATTTTTCTAGTGAACAAGTAACCTTACATTTACATTCCTACTCCACATACTATTTTTAAAGACATATATTTAACTGTTGGGATAAGTCAGTCTAAAGAAACAGAAGCTCTGGACCGTAAGACACAATATTTTGTAAGCAAACTATATCCCTAATGATTTCAAAGGGAGTGCTTTTTCAGGACTGTCTGGCTGGGGTCACTGTGGGTGGAGAGCCCTGCTGTGGGTCCCCTCCCCTGGCAGGCGCCTTTGCTTGTCCCCGTGCAGCGATGGCAATGGCCAGTGCTCTCCCCAGCTGCCCAGTGATGTGTGTGCTGGCTCCTGGCTACTGTTCTCCCTGTCACTGAGGTCTCCTTCTGGACAATAATAACAGAGACAGGCAGCACTCTTGGTTCTTTGCACCATTTTCATTAAGATAGAACTTGTCTTGCCCTGTCCTCTCAATGGGCCACACTTACTGTCAGCTGTTTTCTGCCACACAAATGGCATCTGAAATGGCACATTTCCTAGAACACCCTAATTTAAAATTATTTATGGAGGCTGAAGTAATTTCCTTGACATTTTCTCAACTGTGAAGGAAGAGTGTATGGAAGTTGTATAGACATACATCCAAACTAAGGATAAATCCACTTATCCAAAGTGTATGAACAGTGGTTAAATGCTTTATCATCCAAACAAAACTAGGTAAACTCCATTTACCTTTACCTCCCTCTAAATATGTTAAATATATTGTGCTCTACTTTAACTTCATGTATTTAATTTGAGTAAATACAAATATTGATATATGGCAGTAGATTACAATACCTCTTTCCAGGCTAACTGAGCTTGTCTCTAGTCCCTACAGCCTACTGAAATTATCTTACATTGCTACCTAAGGAAAAGCTGCAGAAGAAAACTTACCCATGAGAGAAACTTTTTCAGTGTGCACTTTTTTAAATGGGAACCAGACAATGGATGTCGAAATAATACTGAGGGTGCTAATTATTTATTATTGCTTATTGCTGAAATAGAGGAGAAAAGAATTCCCAAGCTTTTGAAAACTGGGCCCTTCCAGTGCTCAGAGGTGAATCTGATTTGTCCAGGACTTTTTTCTGGAAATTGAAATATCCTCCTGCAATGTGTGAGGTGCCAGGTAATGCGCTATCTGACAGAACCCTTGGTGCTGAGGAACTGAGCACAATACTCTAAAATGTGTTTAATCTGGGTGTTGGAGGCTGCTGATGCTCCTGGGTGGTTTGTGTGGCAGGAACACCCAGTCCCAGAGCGGCTGCAAGGTCCCAGTTGCAGGGTGAACCTCACAGCTGGTTGTGTGCAGCCACAGCAGCACAGGGCTCACATGCCCTGCTCCCTCCCCAGGCCTGGGGAAATAGCTGAAGGGAGATAGGTCGTGTCATTTGCCTGCTGCGAGCTGGGCTGAGCTGAGTCCCTTAGCAGAGGTCACCACTTGGAGATTTGCAGCTGTCTCAGTCACATTGCTGGGAGGAAGACTTTAGACTCTCAGCCATGAAGCACTTGCAAAGTAATGCATTAACTCCTATTAAATTCAGCACTTGTTCTTCCTTTTTCAGGGTTTGCTTGGTGAAACAGCAAAATGAAAGTGTGTGCTTGGAGACGGAGCTACAGCACTGAGCATTGCTGCTGAAAATTGAGGAGAGCTGCCAGCTAATTAACACATCCAAGCCCCTGAGCTTTCCTGCTGAGTTACAGCTGCCAAGGGACTATTCAGGGAGCTGCTTGGGAGCACAGTGGTGCTCTGTGCCTTTTCTGAACTTTTGATATGCGAGCAAGTGACAAACTGGAAGAAGAAAACCATTCAAATAAATACTTTTAAAGGACCCCAGGAATTACTCATAAGCCCATGCTCCTGTGAATGGTAATATATGAGATTTTTAAAAAATATCCTGCCTTGGGAACATTAAAGATATACTCAATACAGAAGGGTTGATTTAGGAGGAAGGGATTTTCTTCTTTCCTATTTATGGTTTTGACACCTTCTAAGAGTCAGATTTGCCCCATCTCCTTATTTCATCACCTGAGATCCAGATTTTCAGAAGTAGTCAAACTGGTAAGTGTATTTGAAAACATAATTCTAAAGGGCTCTTGGTCATTTGGAAACCCAGTGTATGATTTACCCTCTGAGCAAGGCTGGAATTTGTCCTGTAGGAAGGCTGGGACACACACGTGAATGGGCCTTTCTTTTCTGTGGCACACTAGTGAGATAGGAACTGTGGCCTTGAGACAGGAGCTGTGGCCTTGCAAGAGGCTGTGCACCTCTGCCCTGTGTCCTGGGCACCTGCCAGACCTGCCCTGGCATCCTGGCTGCCATTAGCTCTGTTCTGTAGCTAGACCACAGACCGCTTGAAAGTGCTGCTCTGATGGACATGACCTTTACACCAGGGAGAGGAGCCCAAGGGGAGTGGGCTCTGGCCTTCCATGGGCAACCACTGGCTCTTCACTTTGACAGAGCAGTGCCACAGCTGTTCCTTATTTAGGCTTTACTTTGCTTTTTCTTTGCTTTTCCTCCCCTTGGGCTGGTGCTGGGTACAGACCATGGCAGCTCCTGGCTGCACCCACTGCATCCACAGCCCATGGACAGACAGGCTGGGTGGGTGTTCAGGAAAAGAAACCCAGCAAGAGCACTGGAGAAACAGCACAGGCACACAGCAGGGCCTGCTGCTTTCCTTTGCTATCACAACAAAATTGGCTGTTCTTTCCCCCTTTGCCTTGTTAACCAGCCTAGTGAATCATTGGCCTGCTGGCCAAACCAGTGTTGGGGATCAGAGCAGGTTTCAGTGTGCTTTCCTGTGCCATCAGTGTGCTGCAGGCTTTTGTGACAAACCCTTGGACTGGCACATCCACCCTCCCTGAAAGTGTGTCCCTTTCACTGGAAAGCACTGGATGTTGTGTCCCAAGTTATTAGCCCTTCAGGTTAAGAAAAGTCAGGCTCTAACTTCAATTCCCATAATTTTCACTTTTTTTTTTTCCTCAATAAAAATCAGCAAACCTACTATATGTAGTTTAAACTATATATAGTTTGTTTTAGTAATCAGTAAGTAAATAAATACCAACAAAATAAGTACCATCTATTATTACTATTATTGCAGCTCAAATTCTCTATCTAAACATTTAGAAATGTCAAGCCTAAGGCATAAATTTTTGGTTTCTTCCTCCCCCCTTGCTGGATCTTTCAGTTTATGAAGTTTGAGCACCATTCAGAACAATATAAATAGAAAGTGATTTACATGGTGCATTTTGTGGCCTTAATATCTTATGGAAAAATTTCTTTCCTGCTTAACAGGACAAAGCATGTCAAGTTAACCCCCAGAAGAGCTCTTAAAGAAGGCTTAAAAAGATAATATTGCTTTTTCAGACAGACATTTGCACAACTGTAATAGAAAATAATGATGAACTTTAAATTCACTGGTGGACTCATAGTGCCACCTAGTGAATAAGGAAGAATTAGCCACCTTATACAACCCTCTGCTAAATGATTCATTTTTTACAAATACGTCATGAAGTTTGAAAGAGCAGCTTTGAGAGTAAATACACTTTCATTGGATTCCAAGCTAGAAATGTTGGGACATTAAATACACGTTGTATTTAGCCTTGTGAAAAGGCTTGTCTACTTGATAAAGTATTGCCCATGGGTGATATTTATCATGTAATGGACTTTTCCCAGATATGTGATTTCCCAGAAAGCCTGGGCTAGTTTGGCTTTTTTTTTTTTTTTTTTTTTTTTTTTTGTGGCCTCTTGAAAGTTTTCCCATGCTGTGTCTGTGTAAACTTGCTTTATGCTCAATCCTGGTCACAGGGGTAGCTTGAGCATTTAATATTGCTCCTAAGTGACATTTTAACTGGGATTTAAGGATATGACATCAGGAAATCAAGAGCAGATGAACTATTTTTCTCTTTTATTAATTGGGAGGGTTTGGTTTTTGTTTTCAGGTTGCTTGTTTATTTGTTTTTTGTGCTGCAGATTTGGTTGTTTCTTTGGATTTTTATTTGAAAGGGGAACTCTCAGATGTTAGATTTTGATTTGCAATATTAATCCATATTTTCATGCCTGTCAATTCCATGGTGATTGCTTTCTACTTTGTGGAATTTTTACTGAGATATGTGCTGTAAATATTTGGTCTTACACACAGAGAAGTCATATAGGAAGGATACTTAGGATACTTAGTGTTTTGCCTTTCTTGTATATCGCTACTTGGGTGAATACAAACAGGTTTTAAAAGGTGTTTGCTTCAAAATGTATAAAGAAAAAAAGGAAGCAATTCAAGTAACAGGGAAAGAAAAGCAAGAAAAAAGATGGCCTCTTTGTATTTGGCAGAAGTATTTTCTGGAATTTTTAAATTCCATTTAAGCCATCTGAAACACACTAAATTCTTACTGGAAACAAGAACATTTACCATCAATAACCTTGATGTGTCACAGTGTTTGTTTCCTGCTTTGAGCTATTTGTCTTTTGAAAGAAGAGAGATTCTTAAAGAAGAAATTCTTTTTTGTAGTTTTCATCCACTGTTTGAATTATTTGGGAAGAAATAAGTCTGCATTTCATTCCTGCATTTTTTGTTTATTTTAGTAACATTTTCTATCATTTCCCTCATACTGTTGTCCATATGCCAGGAGCTCCCTGCCTGCAGCTGATTGCAAATTAAAGGTCCCTTGTGGCTTCCTTGTATCTCACTGTTGTGGGATAGCTCTGATTTAGTTGTATATTATTTTTGGTTTTTCCCTCTCCCCTGCTCTGAATAGAACCCTTTGGTTAACTTTACAAGGATGTAAAGGTTTGTGATTGCTCTGCTTGGAAATGATGGAGGAGACCCTGTCCTCAGGTGCCTCAAAAAGCACTTCCAGGCTGGATGAACCCCTTTGTGAATGGGGCCATGGCAAATTGTTGTGGAAAGGAAATGCAATTAGGGAAACATCAGCCCCAGCTCTTAGATATGAGTCTTCAGGAAAACCAACCAACAACAGATGCACAGTCTTTTGCTGACCTCCAAGGTCAAAAACTGGCACATTTAAGAGAAAAATGCTTTGGTGACTAATGGAACCCTTGCAGTAACATCCTTTCCCAGCCCTGGAGAGTGGGCATTTCAGCTTTGTCAGAAAACTGCCTCTGAATTGTATCACAGCCCGGATAACTGATTCTTTCAGAGTAGAAACAAATTCTAAAACATTCAAAAGCACATCTGATCTTTTATCTTTATCCATATTGTGGTGAAAAGAGTGTGTGCACTCTGGGCATGCTATGAATAGGGATGCAATGAGTGTGCTGGCAGGGACATTTTTTCAAGGAAGCCATTCTATTTAATGCACTGAATCAAACTCCTATGAGGTTATATTTGAGATATAAAACTAAAAAGTGGGAATTTGGAGGCTTGTTGTTTCTTGAATAACTCCCTTGTGAATAATGTGCATTTTTTTAACATCAGAATATTTCATGGCATAATCATGTAACACTGACTAGCCTCACCTATTAATATATTTGGTGATACTGATCACCATGTAAACTCTCTTCTTCAACATGTGTATTTTTAGGGTGTAATAGGAAGACAGTGGGTTCAAGCTCTTAAGGTTTTTTTGAGAGTTTCAAAATGAATGCAACATTTTTCTTAAATATTTAAGCAATGCTTTACTGAAATCTGAGATTCTAGTCCCTAGACAATGCCAGAAAAAAGCAAAGTAGAAAATAGTGAGGATCTCAGGCTGGGGAAAGATGCTGGCACTCAATGTTTATACACACAGCATGGAACACACAGCTCCAATGGGATGGAGACAGATTCTTTCAAGCCTGTTCTTACTAGGAGCCAGCACAGGCCTTGGTGTGGGATTACACAGCTCAGATTCTCAGTGAGACTGTATTTGTTTGGCTGCATAGTCAGAAAAGGGACATTTGCTTGTCCATTGATGAGCCAAACCCATGGTTTTCCAGGTGTTGTTGAATTAATGACAATTTCCCAGAGCTAGGAAGAGATTCTTGTGTTACATCCCTGTTCCCAAACACCTCTTGCATGGTCCCACATCTACCCTGTCAACCATCAAGAAAAATGGTGTTTGAGCAACTTCTAATCGAGGCTGCATAGAGACATCACTGGGCAAGTACAAGTTCTTTCATGATTCCCCCACCCAAAGTGGTGGCCCATTTTTCTTTCCCTGATTGCTGCTCTGAGTCCATCCTGGAGAAGCAGGTCCACTCACCAGAGCAGCAGCTTGGCTTTTAACATTGGCCCTGCAATAAGTCCACTTCACACCAAAATCACTATATCAATCAATTACTAAATGAAGTAAATTAATATGTTTGAGGTGCTCTCTGTATTTTACTAGTTTTGCTACTTTTGGTGCTAGCAGTAGTTTCAGAGGCACCTCAGCTTTCTGTGTACTTTGTCAGCTTCTGTTTGGTTAGCTGTGTAAGGGCTGTCTTTTTGGAAGAAAAAGAAGGAGACTGTCAATAAAATCTCAAGGCCATTTAATTTTTTTCATTGCCAGCTGAGATAGCTCTCTTTAGTCCTTAACAACTGTAGTCAAATGGCAACTAGGGACTGAAATAATTTTTACTATGAAAAATATATTGAAGATCATGTATATTCACCACTGGTTTCAGGCTACTGTAGGCAGTTTGCTTCAGACTCTCAGAGGGTCAAAATCAGAAGCCAAGACTTTCAAATGCAATGCAGATGGATACAGATATTAACTATGCCTAGCCACAAACAATCACCAGTGCTGATGGGACTCCAGGGAACATTAGTCTTGCTTCCTTAACTTTGACTTGTATGCCAGCTAGAGCCAAGATTTCTGTGTGTCTTTCTTGTTTATATGCACTCTGTGTTTCTATTCTTAGTGAAGGAACAGAATTATTATTTTTGTACTACTGCATTTTGCAGTACAGTTCGCCCTGCTGAAGCTGGTGCTAATGGTGGAAGCATGTAAAGATTAGCCTGATTTTCCTGAGCTGCTCTTATCAAGCAATGCTTCCGCTTTGGCATCCAGTAAGTGCCTTGATATGCACTTCATGGTAATTGTCAGTGACTCTTGCTGAGAGGCTCTCAAGAGCTATTACTGGACCAGGATTTGCAGAGAGGTGCTGGGAACATCAGCCACTGGCTGCTACCATTATCCTGTGGATGCCTGTCTGTGCATGCCTACACTGCTGGTGGCTGAAAGATGATAACTCCTTTTCCCCTGCTAGATAGCCTTGTGTCTTAGGGCAGAAAACTCTGCACAACTCTATGCTTAGTTTTATCAGCACATCTTTTCACTTTGTTTTAGCAGCTGGTTTTGTGGTTGTTGTTGGTTTGGGGTTTTTTCCAAACTGGAACATGTTTTTGTATTCTGATGCAAAATACCTATTCAGTTAAATATGTGTTATTGCTATGGTTCACAATATGGGAGAAACCATATCTCAGATGATTTATTTATAATCACTTTCTAAAGGTAACTTGCAGCCTTAGGTTTGAAATGTGGCTAACTAACAGTGTGCTGATGGGCAGAGTTGTGCTTTTGGAAAGCTTTCATTCTGTTGCAGAACAATTCAAAAAGAATGACTGTTTGAGAAGTTTACTGGGTGGAAAAGATGGCTTGGGTACTTGAACATGTACCTTCAAATTGAAGTCATCCATTCACACATCTCATATGATTTGGCAAGCTAACATAGAAATGTATCTAGCTCAAAACTAACCTTGCCTCATTGAGGGCTGGGGTGGGGAGAGAAAGGAAAAGTTACACAAGGAGTAAAGCAGAAAATTTATGGCTTCAGCTGACAGAGGTTTGGCACAACAGGCTGACTTCAAAGTGTACTAATACTCTGCAGAGATCAGTAAACAGGATTAATATATAGTCTGTGGGATATTATTTTCTCTGTGTGTGAAGTTATATAAAAACAAAACCAGCTTTTATACTTAATGTCTAATATGTTCCATATGAGGGAGTGTGTATCAATATGTCCCCACTAAGGGACAGACTGGGGACAAAATGCCAATGCTGAGTAGTAACTTAGTCTGCAAATAGTGCAACAGCACTCTTCTAATGAGAAAATAATTAGCATATGAGTTTAAATCTCTCATATCAATATGTTTGGAAAACCAGCAACATGTTACTCCAAGTTTTCTCCTCTGTAGTCTCCTATTGGTCTCCTATGCTGGTTTTCTGTGAATTTTCTCCCTGGGGTCTCCTACTGGTCCTCTTTAACAGGCAGCCTGGGGAAATATGTAGCTCTGACATTAATTTTTATTCTGTGGTGGGTCTGCTGTGTTTGACTATGTGGTCTGTGCTACTCATGCAGGGGTGGCTTTACTGGAAATTCTTTCCCAGAAGCCACTCTTCCTTTGTGCATCTTTTTTTAGCTTAGTGGGTGATGCATCTTCTCATCAGCGGATGTTATGAGCTTGGAGCAGTGCACTGGTGTCCCTTGTGTCTCACATGGTAATCATGCTCTGATTCAGGTGTCCTGAGTCGTCTCTTCACCTTCCTTAGCTTTCTTTAAATGTCAAAATTTGTGCTTTTTGTGAATTTGTATTTTGTAGACTTAGAAGGGTCTCCTTTAGATATTTGTAGAGCAGTTGAACTCCAGCCTTTCTCCTATCTAGCTAAGGGCATAATCTGTTCTGTTCTGTTATCATTGATCTCTCAGCTGGTACAGAAATTTGGTGTCTGTAAATGGTCATGTAATTTCCCTGTCATTTCCCTGCAATTCTCTTACTTCCTTTTAAAATGGTGGGGGCAAGGGGGAGAATGTATGTTTAATGTGTTTGCTTTTTTCTTCTATTTCTCCTTGAAATTATTTGTACCAAAGCTATATGCTGTTAAACTGTAAAATTTCCCTGTTTCTCCTCCTTTCCTCTGCAGCTGCTAAACAGTTGGCAGCCAGCTGCAGCTTAAAAGGAGAATTTTGATGGCGTTTGTGATTTTCTGCTGGCATCAAGGTCAGCTCTGCCTGCAGCCCCACTTGGGTTTGCTGGGCTTTGTGCAGCATATGTGTGCTCCCTGTGCCCTAACTGCTGGAATTCCTGTGAGCCTGCAGAGCACAGCCTTTTCCCACTGTTATATAAACTTCCTTGGCCAGCCTGTGTCAGCTGCCCTTTCATCTATCCACAGGCATTGCTTGCCATGGCCAGCCAGTAAATGTAGTGAAAGGTGCTATATTTGTCTTCATTCAACTTCGGTAAAAAGCTGCTATCAAAGGTAAGACATTAAATTATGAAAACTAAATACTGAAATACTGTAGATCCCAAACTGAAATCTAAAAAATGCTTGTATGCAATGTGCAAAGAATTGCCCAGTTGTGCAGTATGGATTACCCCCTTTTTAAAAGGGTAGGTGAATTTCCATTCTTTCAAATAGGAATGTGACACAAATGATGTTTATAACAGCAATAAACAAAAGATCCTTTCCTTTTTGGGACTATTATTTAAAACAAAGAATTTTGAGGTGTAAATCTGCAGGTGTCCAAGAGAAGCCAAGCAGGTGGGTTTTTTGATGACTTCAGTCCTTTCTTCACCTGTACACCACTGACAGGCCAGCTGGCAAGGGTAGCAAGAATGGGATGTGTCCGTTTGTTGTGATATCCTGCCACTGCAGAAGAGATTCCACTCTCTGACCTTCACCCATCCATTTAGAGATGGGCC